>NC_054544.1:25569614-25915239 GCF_017654505.1 Polyodon spathula | reverse complement strand
AATATTTAAAGTCAAAAATTGTATTTGCCAGAAAATAAAAATCAGACATCCTAAAGGCTTAATGTAGATAAATGTGCTTAAATTTAATTAAAACCTTTAAAAAACTTTGGAAACAGTAAGCCTAGTACATTCCTAAGCTATTCTAAGAGATGATTATTATTGTTTTAAATGATTATTAACATACATAATAATCATTATAATCAGTATCAGTATAACATTTAATGTTTTTTTAGTACTAAAACTGGTTAGTGTGGAGATTATTTTTTTTTAATTGGAATGCACAGGTGCATGCAGTATGAGTAATATAAGCAGTATAAATGATGTTGCATACAAACATACCTTTTTACTGAAACATATTTTACACACTAAAGTATTTTGTTTTTACATTTTCTTAGACGCAATTGTTACAAAATGATATATAACAACCAGTAATAATGTGCTTGAAAGTTTGTGTGGTGAATAGGATATCGCTTTCCAAATTAAAACCATGGCCTGATTGTCGAGATTTACTTGTTCACTCTGTTCAGTCAGTTAAATCCTTTACTTTTGGAAATGGTCTCATATTAAGAAAGTGTTAAGTGATAGCAGGGTGTATTTTATAACTAGCAAAAAAATGCACACGTTGCTCTTTCTTACTAGACTCCATTTTGTATGACATTTTCAGCGGAGATGCAGAATTCTATTACAGTAGGCTGTAATAGAATCACATTGTAAGTACAGATTAACAGTAGCCTGTAATAGAATCACTTTGTAACTGTAGATTAACAGTAGCCTGTAATAGAATCACTTTGTAACCCTAGATTAACAGTAGCCTGTAATAGAATCACTTTGTAACTGTAGATTAACAGTAGCCTGTAATAGAATCACATTGTAACTGTAGATTAACAGTAGCCTGTAATAGAATCACTTTGTAACTGTAGATTAACAATAGCCTGTAATAGAATCACATTGTAACTACAGATTAAAACTAGACTGAAACAGAATCTCACTGTAAATGCAGTTTAAGATTACATTTGATAGAATCACTTTGTACTTTGCAGATTAACACTAGACTGAAATAAAATGAAATTGTAACTGCAATTTAACACTACATGCTAATAAAATAAAGTTGCAATTGCATCATTGTTTCTGCAGTCTAACTCTCACTGCAACACAGTCCATTTGTTCTTGCAGTTTAACAATAATTGGCACATTGAAACTGCAGTAAAATCACACTGGAACTGCCGTTTAACATTTCTTTTAATAGAATCGCTTTTAAAAAGTTTTAACTTTAGTGAAGAATGACCAATATGTTGAAAAAAAAAAAAAAAACGCTCCCTCCTTGGCGGCAAGGGGCACTCTGCCTTCAACAGTGCGGGACTCTGACAGCGAACTCAGCGACCACCTGGATGACCTCATCCCACTCCCTCTCTGAACAGCGCAGCTTCTCCTGGCGCCACACCTCCAGCTGTGCGCTCTCCTACTCACCTGGCAGGTGGTAGGAAAACAAATAGGGAAGAGCGAGCCGCTGAATTTAAAGGCGTGTCTCCCTGCCTGCGCTTTTGGTCTCCATTCTGTCGTATGTGTTTTTAAACTAGTATTGTAAAAGGTATTGGGGGTGTTAGAGGAGTGCAGGAGAAGGGCTGTATTAGTTTTATTGCCGTCTCCGTGCAGATATTGAGCCGCACTGCCCTTTAGTTGTAATTGTAATTCTGTGTTTAGTTATTGTTTTAATTTAAGGGCAGTGCAAACCGCTTGCCGGGACTGTATTTTGTTAAGTATAGTTTACCACCGATATTTAATAAAATGATGTTCATTGTCCGACATAGTAGTGTGATCTAGTTTATATTTTCCTTCTGGTATTCTGTCTGGCTGATCCCACCCCGATCAGAAAAACGAATGCCCCACCCGGGTGCTACATATGTTCAGCAGCAATCTGCCACAAATTAAAGTGATCTAAAAAAAAAAAAAGATTCAGCATACCGGTAATGCAATTGACATATCCAAATTCGTTCATGATTTCATATTATTTCATCAGCAGTATACCACAAATACATACAAACGAACCTATCAACACTGAAAATACTTCGACATAATGTAATTGACATATATGACTTAAATCAGAGATTTCATACTAAAGAACACAAATTTTCTCCATCATTGAGACCAATTGGTTCCAATGTTTGGAGGGCAAATATCCAGCATGCTTCTCTCTGCAGTAACAAAAGTATTAAATTCCCACCTTGAGCTGGTAGAGTTACTTTCTCCACCCCCACAAATCATAATGAGTGTGGAGGTGATCCGTGACCAGCTTTTTTAATAGTGTTTGGCTCGTGCATATTCTTGATTTTGGTTCCTAATTGCTGCTTTATGTTCAGCCCTTATTTTTAAGGCTCTTATTATTTGACCTGTGTAAACCAGTCTGCATGGACAAGTTAACATATTAATTACTCCTGTGGTATTACAGTTAACGAAACTTAGAATTTTTATCTTTTTACCTGAATGTGGGTGATTAATAGTTTTAGTACTTACAGTATTGGAGCACACTATGGCCACATTTAAAATTACCATCCGGTGGATTAGATAACCATGCCATTGCTTTGTCCACTTTTGGAATAAATGAATGAACCAATTTGTCTTTAATGTTTTGTACATGTCTAAAGCAATACGGGGCAGTTTATCTGTTATCAAATTCAAGGAATTATCACTTTTTAGTACCTGCCAATGTTTGAAAAATATCCCCTTCATATCGTTAGACAAATAATTAAATACAAAAACACAGAGTTAGATCCTTTTAGTGTTTTTAACTTTAAGAAGTATCCCTTGTTCACAATCTTTATCTTTATACATTGTTTCTTTAAGAATACGGTCGTCATATCCTCAGGTAATAAATTTGCCATTTAACATTCAAATCACTAATTTAGAAGTTTACAGTATTTACCTTTTCAATGTATTGCTTTCCTTCCTTTTTGTGTGGTAGTGCCCTACGATGCAGCTTCCTGATTGGTGGAACACCCTGTAGACTACACAAGGGGATTTTCAAACATCAGTGTCATTGCATTGAACTCGCGGTATAGTAATGACAGCTTTTGTAGCAAGTGATTTTCAGATGGAATTAGTTATTAAAGTCAGTCTGATAATGCTTTTGATACTGAGTCAATGAGGTAGTTAATGAACAAATTTATCATTAAAAAGCTTAATTGTCTCAGGTCAAGAACATCACTTCCTGTCTCAATGACTAGATAAGGTGAACTCATTAATTAAAACGCTAACAAGATCAAGAGAAATGAATGGAAGCATATTTAGGTATTAGCTATAATTAGTTATTGAAACTACTAGCGTACAGCGAGACGGCTCTCCCACCAGCGAGCAGCAGCCAAATGGAAAGAAATAATAATGGGAATATCTCTTGCGTATAATTTGTAAGCTAATTTAAAATTGTTCATTTTGTCATCCAGAATGTACATTTATTTAGAACACCATATATAAAATGCTGATTTACGAAAAAATCGCAAGCTTGGTTCCTATTCTGCAAATTTTTAGTTCTCGGCTGCAATCACATGCTGGAATTGTACAGAAACAACAGACACCTCCCGTTTCCCAGGCTGTGTCTGTCCCTCTGTGTCGCACTGGCCAGACACACTTCCCATTTCCCAGGCTGTGTCTGTCCCTCTGCATCACACTGGCCGACATGCAGGTAGTAATTTTAATATTTTTAGGATGGTAAGCAATCTATCTAGGCTCACTTTGAATTGAATAATTGATGATGATTAGGCTCACCATCAGCAACATGGTATAAAAAGGGAGAAAAATGTTTTGTTTGTAGGAAGAGTTTTTGGTTCTGTTCTGTTATTATTTTGAAAACTTTGTAGTGAAGACTAATGTCCAGCCTACAGTTTTTGGATGTTGTTTAATCCTTTTATTTTGGCCCTTGAGCTGGTTATCTTGTTCCTGTTTATTGTGTGTGATACCTGTTTTTGTTTAACCTTTTATTTTTGCTTTGTGATTAGTAGTGTTCTGTTTTGCATTTTTATTTTATTAAAATGCACAACTGTGCTTAAACTGCAGTTTCTGAGTCTCCTTCCTTGCCGATACCATTTGGGCCTGTGATGCTATCCTGTCACATATGGTGTCAGGGTGGGATAGTGCCCCCTAGAGACTTAAAAAAATTGGGAAGGAAAACCTGCAGGAAACAGCAGCAGCGACACCTGGAGCACCAACAACAGCAGCGCAAGAGGCGGTGGTCAAGGGTTCCGACCCTTCTGGGACCCCCGGACTGGGCAGCCAAGCAGGAACGGTGGAGGGCTGAAGGGGCCCCTATGTGTGGCGCCTGTGGAGAGTTCGAGCACGACCAGGAGGACTGCCCCTACAGAAACCCCTTACACGAGGAGGTGTGGAACTAAGGCCTAGTTGGGGATGTGGCAGAGTCGTTCTGGACTGTAGACCAGTCCTGTCCTCTGATGTGTGCCGTCAGCCGCCCGCATCTTTACACGCTGCAAACTCACCATGCAGCCACCCAGAGCTACAGCATCGGAGGACAACGCAGCTCTGGGCAGCTTACAGACAAGCCCGCAGGGACCCGGCCAGACCACAGGGGTTGCTAGTGTGCAGTGAAATGAAAACCTACAACAGTTGTGGGTTAGAGGTTAGTTCACTTTTTCATAGTGTAAATTTGACTGTATTAACCAACTCTCCAGCCCCACCAGTGACAAGGGCAGTGCCCGAGGGGGCACATCTCAGGAGCTGATGGGGCTGTATTATGAATCCCTTTGAAGAGACCCCATTGGTTGTACCTCCTCCTTAAAGCGTACATGACATTAAATGACATTAAAAATGACACACATTTAAATTATTTTCATCCTTACCCTAATTATTTTGATATACTCTTTTATCTTTTAAACCTTTCTAGATTGACCTCTCAGTCACCTGTAATGGGGTGCAGGCGCAGGGCCAGTGTTTCACTGGACCATCCTTCTCCAGAGGAGGGACTCTTTAAGCTAACCAACATTCTGCAGTGTATTTCAGTTGGCTTGCTTTTATGCTTAGTTCTCACCAAGTTATTATTTTATCTGGGAGATCTGCAGAATTCTGCCGGAAGGAATTTTAGTAAATCTTTAAATCGTGTCTCAAAACTTTTGAATGGGTAACTTGGTGCTGTGAGGATGTGACTCGAGTGCAATGATGTTACTCTGGGAGATCCACTAGGACTTCTTTAAATGTAAATTTAATTAAATAAATGAAAGTGTTTCTGGCTATATGTGGTTTGTACTTGCTATACTACACTATAAGCAACCATACAAGTAGCTGTTTCCTGGTGCAGTCAAGAAACAACAGTGATATGGTGGAGTCACACTATAGAGATGCATGTATATTTAGATAATTGCTCAATAAGTTGTGGTAAAACTTTTATTAGGATATATTTGCAAGTATGGAGCATATCGGAATCTGGAGATATATGGAGGAACCTGTCTGTTTGTCCTTCCCTATGTACATAAGGTGCACTTACTTTTCATGACACTGAATCCTACAGTATTATATTTATTTGTATGTAAGGTCTATGTATTCACATAGTGCCACTAGCAATATAGTATTGTTGATGTATGGTGATGAAGTACACATGCACAAAGCAAAGGTAGAGATGTTGTACTACACCTATTGCTGATGTGTGGAGCACTCTCAGGTGGTACAGTTTCTCACATATCCATTTCCTGGTGGTGAACACACCCATGGGTGCCACCCCTTTCATCGTGTTTACACAGAATATTGTGTTATATATGGAGAAATCACAAGGTCACCAGTCATTCTAGTCACTCAGACCTGATTGTGTCTCACTGTTTTAATCAAGCAAGAGGAGCTCAAGTAGAAGCAGTGCTTGTGGGTGAACTGGCTCTTGGTAGGATATGCAGCAAGACCACTGGGTACTAAAGTATAGCAAGACCGCTGGGTATTAAACACGACCGCTGAGTAATAAACACGACCGCTGGGTATTAAACACGACAGCTGGGTATTAAACACGACCGCTGGGTATTAAACACGACCGCTGGGTATTAAACACGACCGCTGGGTATTAAACACCACCCCTGGGTATTAAGCACGACTGCTGGGTATTAAACACGACCACTGGGTATTAAACACGACAGCTGGGTATTAAACACAACCGCTGGGTATTAAACACCACCCCTGGGTATTAAACACGACCGCTGGGTATTAAACACCACCCCTGGGTATTAAACACGACCGCTGGGTATTAAACACCACCCCTGGGTATTAAACACGACTGCTGGGTATTAAACACGACCGCTGGGTATTAAACACGACCGCTGGGTATTAAACATGACTGCTGGGTATTAAAGTATAGCACAGCCGCTGGCTATGCAAGTTTTTTACTAGTTCACAACTCGCATTGTGTAGCATTGTCTCATGTCTGACAATGTTAGCTATTGTGTAGAACCTACTCAACCATTTCACTGCTGGGTGGCCACGTTAAGCAACTATGGAGCGTCACAAGAATTGTATTCCAAAGATCAGCGACCTCCATAGTACCACTTGAGTTGGAATGGACACTTATTTATGTTTTTCTATATTGATGGAGTCCAATTCTTAATGTCAAGGGACACATTTTTTCAAAGTTTTGAAAATCAGTGGTCTGAAAATGAAATGGGAATATAAAGCACAGCATGTGATAACCTGAGAAAAAAAGAATCTATATTAGGGTGAAATATATTCAAGATCCCAAATAGATTATAATTAAATGCTTTATTGGAAATCATTATGCTCATTATGCTATAAATGAATAGACATGCATGAAATACAAACTTTTGAAAGTAAATGTACACAGTACTGATGAGAAGCAATCAGCATTTCACATAGGGATTTGCAAACGTTAGCATGTGTTTAGCATTGTAAAGAAAATGCTTTTTTGGTGTTAGTATTCCTCTCCTTCCTCCCCTTCCCCTTCGTCTCCCATGCTGTCAGTTCCAACCTCCTCGTAGTCCTTCTCCAGGGCAGCCATGTCCTCTCTGGCCTCAGAGAACTCACCTTCCTCCATACCTTCCCCCACATACCAGTGGACGAAGGCACGCTTGGCATACATCAGGTCGAACTTGTGGTCCAGGCGGGCCCAGGCCTCAGCGATGGCGGTGGTGTTGCTCAGCATGCACACGGCCCTCTGAACCTTGGCCAGGTCACCCCCGGGCACCACAGTCGGAGGCTGGTAGTTGATGCCCACCTTGAAGCCAGTGGGGCACCAGTCCACAAACTGGATGGTTCTCTTCGTCTTGATGGTGGCGATAGCAGAGTTGACATCTTTGGGAACCACGTCTCCACGATACAGCATGCAGCAGGCCATGTACTTGCCATGACGGGGGTCACATTTCACCATCTGGTTGGCCGGTTCAAAGCAGGCATTGGTGATGTCAGCAACCGACAGCTGCTCATGGTAGGCCTTCTCAGCTGAGATAACTGGGGCGTAGGTGGCCAGGGGGAAGTGGATACGGGGGTAGGGCACCAAGTTGGTCTGGAACTCTGTCAGGTCAACATTCAGGGCACCATCAAAACGCAGAGAGGCGGTGATGGAGGAGACAATTTGACCAATGAGACGGTTCAGGTTGGTGTAGGTTGGGCGCTCAATGTCCAGGTTCCTGCGGCAAATATCATAGATGGCCTCGTTGTCTACCATGAAGGCACAGTCGGAGTGCTCCAGAGTGGTGTGGGTGGTAAGGATGGAGTTGTAGGGCTCAACAACAGCTGTGGAGATCTGGGGAGCCGGGTAGACAGCAAACTCCAGTTTGGACTTCTTGCCGTAGTCAACAGAGAGGCGTTCCATCAGCAGGGAGGTGAAACCAGAACCGGTACCACCACCAAAGCTGTGGAAGATGAGGAAGCCTTGGAGACCTGTGCACTGGTCAGCCTAGAAAAGAGAGAGAGAGAGAGAGAGAGAGAGAGAGAGAGAGAGAGAGAGAGAGAGAGAGAGAGAGAGAGCTTTTATAAATCAGGAATGAGTTACTGAACTAAAATTTGTATATTTATATGATGTATATTGTCACCTAACTGTTCTGTAGGCATGTGAAATTGGCAGAGAATCTTATCATATGAAAACAAAATGTGTGTACACGGCAGAATTCTACTTTTTTCATGTTTCCAGAAACATAAACAGTTCTCAGTTTCTGGATAAATTTTGAATGTATGATGGACTATACTTCATGAAAAGAAAGAAATACAAAGGTGAGAAAGGAGTACAGTAATATCCCTTCTCCACTGGCACATCTGACCTGTGAGGGCTCAGTACTGTACGGATATGGGTGGTTCTCCACTGGCTATTTGTCAAGCCAAGCTAGAACCAAACTGTGAAACTCTGGCCTCACAAGACATCTGAATCTGGTAGAGGCGGGGTTAAGGATCTTCATCATTATTTTGCATCAGCCAGTACACTTCAGAAAGACAAACAAGTATGGTAAGCAGCGATTGTGAGGAGAGAAGTATAGCCTTGGGACATTGAGATAATGCAGGCTCTAGATTCTCTGTGGGGAGATAGAAGTATTCATGAAGATCTGGAGTCATGCATCAGAAATGACGATTTGAAGCAAATGGACATAAACCATGGGTACGGTACACTCAACTCTAGGGATGCACCGAATCCAAGTTTTTGGGATTTGGCCGAATACAGAATCCATCTCAAAAGAGTCGGCCAAATACCGAACCAAATACCGAATCTACAAAAACTGTTAAGAAAACTGAAGGAAACTGTTGAAATAAAAACAGACTGGCAGCTACTAACAAGGGATGTGCACAATCTATAGTTTTGAGCCTTTTAGTTCATAGTATTTTTTATTACCAAATGGAAATATACCCTTGAATAAGATTTTAGTTTGAAACATATATAATCCCCCCCCCCCCCACAACAGAAACATTAAAGTACAGAACAATTTACTTTAACTTTACAAGAAAGGAGAGCTGCATCTTTGCCGTAACCCACTATTTTCTTTAATGACGTTTCAACCTGTGTCACCTGATCTGAGAGTAGGGTTGCCAACAGGCTCCAGAATTTCGGGACACTTTAAGGAAAGTCAGGTTTTGTAACACTAAATTAATTGAATTGTTTTACTTAGTTGTTACCAAAAGCACACACATGTCTGCAAGGATCGTTTCCATCAATCAGACCTATTGATCGATTGGCTGACTGGGCGGGACTGTATGAAGTAAGAACTATTAAACAAATAGAAACTTTACCTGCTGTCACAAGGTTAAATGAAAGAGTGCAGATGAGTGCAAAGTTATGTATAATAGTAGTGTTGCACTGTTTTGATAGTTATTCAAGCAATACGATTAATCGTTGTTACGAGACTCTCCAGATAGAATCGTCACCACATTTAAACAGTGAAATACACTTACTAACCTGCTGAAGCAATTCACACTCACTTTACATTTTGAATACATTGCAGTTTAGAGAGGGGAGTTATAAAACCTGACCTGCCTTAAAGTGTCCCAAGGTTTTGGAGTCTGTTGACAACCATATCTGAGAGCTATGAGGAACAAATTACTGTGATGAGTGACCTGAATCTCCCTGCGAAATAAAACCCACATTGATTTAAATGTGTAGAACACATATCAAATAGGCTACAAAATAGTTTAAAAAAATATTTTAATAAAACACAACAGTTCCCAAATTGTATTTATTTATTTATTTAGCATATTATAGCACTTTTAACCAAGGCGCTTTACATGTTTTTAAAATTTGTACAAACTGAAAAATGAGTGAAGAAAGATGGTAAGATTATTGGGGAAGGACGAAGAGATTTATAGCTATATGAAAGCAAGGGCCAGAGGCTAGGTCAGGGTTGGACAGGCAAGGTCATAACAGGAGGGAGAGGGTGAGGGTGAGGGTGAGGGAGAGGAAGAAATGGTCAGAGGGAGGACGAGGGGAAGTTATGATGGATGATGATGCCTTACAACCGGAGAGGAAGATAAGGTCAAAGGTATTACCAGATGTGTGGGTAGGGGGGTGGGGAGAAGCAGGAAGTTAAACGAGTTGGTGAGGGGGAGGAGGGCAGAAGCAATGGGGGAACAATGTAGGTGGAGGTTGAAGTCGCCCAAGAGAATGAATGGGTGAGGGAGAGGGAGAAGGGAGGAGAGGAGGCAGTCGAGGTGGTCGAAAAATGAGGAGGGGGGGCCAGGAGGATGGTAAATGACAAGTAAGGTAGTGCGGTGGGGGAATGTAAAGGAGGTAAGTTGGTACTCAAAAGAGGGGAAGGTGGTGGTTATTGTGTGTGTGTTGGTGGGGGGGAGGGGTCAAGGGACAAGGAGGCTGGCGTAAGTAATCCAGTACCGCCGCCTTTACCAAATGGACGGGGAGTGTACTAGAAGGTGGTGACAGAGGAGGTAAGGGTAGCGGGGGTGGCCGTGCTAAGTGGTGTGATCCATATTTCGGTGACTGCAAGGACATCAGGGTGGAGGGAGAGGAACGCATCTTGCATTGGCACATTACAATAAAGTAATTAAATTTACTAAAGTTACAAAAAATATATATTTTATGCAATGATTTTTTTTTTCTCTCAGTATGATATCTAGAACACGTTTGACAGACAAAGCAAAAAAGGACAAAAGTCTACAACAGTTTGCTGTTACTATATATTCCAGGTTTACTGCACAGCTTTACTCCATGAAAAGTGTGATGTGAATGTGCTGTTGCATACGGGGGTATGTTTACATTCAGCAACTGCTTGACGCGTTTAGTGCGTGTGCCACCAGTAATTAGGGAGTTGAGAGCTGCGACAGAGTTCAAACGTGTTCTTGTTATTAAATACAAAAGTTACATTTGATTCTGGATTCGTGTCTTATTTAAAAGAAGAATTGCACACATTGGAGTGATGTATTAAAATGAATATGTATCTGGGCAGATATAGGATTCGGATTCGGTTCAGGTATTCAGCCGAATCCGAACCCTGCTCAAAAAGTAGGTATTCGGGCCGAATCCAAAACCGAATCCTGGATTCAGTGCATCCCTACTTAACTCGCACACAAAATTCTACTAAATTTCTCATCCTTGAATTTAGTAAAATAATACACAGCTGTTTCATACACCCAAGCACCCAAACACAAAGCAACTCTAGAAAAAAACTACTATCCTTAATACGCCCCCCCCCCCCCCCCCCCCCCCCCACACACACCCTTCAACAAAACTAACTGAACTTTATTAAGTTGGTATAAATCAGTAAAATTTGTGGATTATAAAGAAATTCCTAAATATATTTACAAAATATAGCGATACAAGATTCAGCTGTACCGTTGGGCTCTTAAGTTTTAGATCAGTGTGATACTAGTTGCGACTGTTTTAGACCAGGTCTTAGTATTAAGATCACAGAACCACCATATCAGTATGCAGAGAGGTCATGTGCTGGACTGAATAGACTAAACTATTCTCTCATGCCTTAGATTTTAACCTCTAATTCTTTAAACCTAAAGAAATCTCACCAGTTTGCGGGTCCTGTCAAGCACCAGGTCGATGATCTCTTTGCCAATGGTGTAGTGCCCACGGGCGTAGTTGTTAGCAGCGTCCTCCTTGCCGGTGATGAGCTGCTCAGGGTGGAACAGCTGACGGTAGGTTCCAGTACGAACCTCATCTGAAAATGGAAAAAAGTGTCATATTTTACAACTAAAATAAGCAATACCAGATGAATTTGTATTTAGTTTTTTCCTTACCAACCACAGTGGGCTCCAGGTCCACAAAAACTGCTCTGGGGACGTGTTTCCCAGCTCCAGTCTCGCTGAAGAAGGTGTTGAAGGAATCGTCTCCTCCTCCGATGGTCTTGTCACTGGGCATCTGCCCATCAGGCTGGATCCCGTGCTCCAGGCAGTAGAGCTCCCAGCAGGCATTGCCCATCTGCACTCCGGCTTGGCCAACATGGATGGAAATACACTCACGCTGGAGAGAAAGAGGGCAGGGTCATTTTTCTGGGCTTCTTTATATGAAAAATCTATGACAGACCCTGCAGGCACAACAGGACTGTATGTTTAAATCCACGCCAAAGAAGCTGTTGATGAAAGACAGTCTGGTAAATACTTGACTTGACCTTTTTTTTTGTGCCCTAGTCCATGGAAACTGTAAACTTCATTAGAAGTAGACACCTTTATCACCATACCCCACTGCTATGATATGATGTTACACAGTTGACTTGCCCCAGAGCCCCTCCTCCATGACCTGTCCCAGGACTCCCTACTGGACATCCCCCATACAGGTGTATGCAGCAGAGGCACAGGCAACTCGCCCGTCAAACACGGCGAGCATGCTTATGGCCTATATGGACGGTGTACTGTGCTTGGCCCTGCTCCCTGAGCCGGTGGCCACGGAGCTATGTCTTCTGTCCAGCACTCTGCTGCAGATCTCCAGTCTCCAAGGGCAAGCTCTTTGCCGGAGGCTGGCTAGCTTGATTGTGGCTCGTAAACAGCTGTGGCTGTCACAAGCCATAGTTTCTAATGCAGATAAGGCGGCGCTGCTAGACACGCCTGTATCTCCTGGACATACCTTTGGGCAAGCTGCGAGGGAGATCTTGCAGAGATCCCACCGGGAAAGTGAGGCATCCTGGCAGGTAGCCACGTTGCTCCTTCCCTGTGGTCCCACATGGGGCAGGTCGAACTGCTGGCGAGCTCGTCGACTCAGACTGTCACCAGGACAGTTCCAGTCCCCACGGCCCCATTGAGTGACCTAAGGCATCACCTACCAGGCACATCAGCAGCGAACAACCGGACCCACCCAGCAGGTAGAGGGAACGCAGGATGTGGCCAGCCGACACACCAGCATCCAGGAGGCGTTTTCAGGGTCAACAGGTGCACTTACATCTCAGACACCTGGGTGCTCACATCATGCAAAATGGTTACATACTTCAGTTCCGCTTGGGACCTCCCTTTCGAGGTATCATGAATACTTTCGTGACAGACCCTCTCCAGGCCTCGGTACTTCATTAGAAAGTGGACATGTTGCTGTGCAAGTGAGCCATTCATCTCGTAGACCCCACCTCCCACGGATAGGGGTACTACTCAAGGTATTTTCTGGTGCCCAAAAAAAGATGCCAAAAGATGAAATGATATGAAACCACTTTCTTGCGCCGGTTTATTTCAAATAAAAAGGTTGTACAAAACAGAAAACACAGACTGAACAAACAAAACGTCACGTTGGCCAAATAAATAGACAGACAAACAAAGTGGATGAAAACAAGTACCGTGCTGGAGCTTCCAGCATGAAATAGCAATAGTTATTTAAATATATCTCTCCTTCTCTCTCACCCATTCTCCACTCACAAACACACAACCCCGAGTGAGTGACAACATGCTGCCTTTATGCAGTTGTACCGAGACTCGACTGTTAATCAATTATTCAATTGGAGTCTCGGTACAACTGCACATGAATTTATTTAGTGCAATTCCCCGTGCTCACATATTATTACATTTTACCTGCATGTGAACTGCTGTGCAATCCTCGTGCTCGAAACCCATATTATATCCCATGTAACAACTACAGTACACCAACATTAACACCATACATACAACATAGAACACAAAAATATACACAAGGGCGGGGCACACTACCACAATCCTGCTCTGCCTTATTAGACACAAGGGACCTTAAGGGTGTAAGCTCACACCACTAACCATTGGGTTATGCAGTTCTGAAGCATCCGTCATATGCTGCCGTTCCTTCTCCCTTGTGACGGCTCTGGTATACATTATCCCATACATATTGTGTTTGATGGTCGTCTTCCAATTGAAAGAGAATGTTAGGTTACTTACCATAACCCTGATTACCTGAAAGAGAAGACAATCACCAACAGCGAGGTCGCATCAGTCGCCCTCAGGGGTTCAATGGAAAAAGAGAAATGGCTTCCTCAGGATGATGGTTTTAACCCCTCGGTGGGCGGGAGAGAGTGCATCATCCCAGGACAGGGCCTATCGGCAGCTCTGGTAGAGAGAGCTCAGCAATTACCTACCCAGTAGGAATATCCCATACACAAATTCATTGGTGGTCGTCTTCTCTTTCAGGGAACCAGGGTTACGGTAAGTAACCTAACGTTTTATTGTATTCAACACTTTTTTGAGCTGTAAATCATATAACAGAAATATAAAAAAAAAAAAAAAAGCAAACACGTCTGTTTCTTAGGAAAAGTCTATTTAAAGGCTGCTGTTGATTCTGTAATATATTTTAAAAAAAATATTAAGCTTTGCATTTCTGAATCTTCCTCCCACCTCCTCTTTTATATCAGTGGAGTACTGCCATGTATAAATAGTTCATAACAAGTTCAGCATCATTTGTCTGAAGATCTCCTGCCTTCTCACTCCCAACTTTAAAAACACAAAACTTAGTACATCCAGTCACAAACTTCTCAAATAGATGCTATCTATTCCAATGATGTTTCTTTTAGCTCCCAACTTTAACGATCCTCTGCAGAAGAGTCTAGTCTCCAATCTGTAGTTTTAATAAGTAGGACACTCAACCCGAATCTTTCAACAGGTCTCTAACAGCTATCCCACACTATCAGGACCTCCAGGCTTGCAGCTTCAAGCTCTGTCTCTTAGGTTACTGTGACTTTTCATAGCAATACATTTGAAAGAATAGAAGAGTTGCATGTCTCCTTACCATTTTGTGTCTGTTTTCCGTTCAGTGTCTAGGGTTTGGAATGAAAAGGTATTGGTGCAAAGCAGGGCTGGTCCTTGTATTTATAGCAAGAGTAGGAGCTGCTAGCTAGGTGACAGGTTGTGTTGTTGGAAACTAGCAGTGTCTTCCATTGAAATAGCATAGACCTCCCCAGGGGGACTTCGGTAACTACAACAAACGCCCCACTCTCTGCTAACAATATTTGTGATTTTAGTTAATAAATATTCAGACAATAAGCACGGATTTGATAGTAGGTTGAAGTTACTCAATTATCAGAGCATTAATAGTGGAAACATCTGGTAAACAAGGAGGAAAAAATCAATCCTAACATAATGGAGGATTCAATTTAGAATTATTTATTTGGGATTTTACTATAAATGAAAACATATACATTGGAAAAACTGAATAGTTCTGAAAGTGCAGGGTGACTTTTTTCTTTTTTTAAAAAAGGAAATAATACTTTAAGGTAGAAGAAATTAACAGTTAATTGCTTTTTCATTTTAGCACAAAAAACAGAAGACAACATTTATATAGTCACTTAATATCAAGTGATTGCATATATCATTTAACTAAAATCCTTGTCATCTTTTGGTAAATGCCTCAACATGTTAGATGACAGCGTAATTTGCAACAACATTTACATGTACTGTTAGTAGATAATGCAACTGTAAAAGAAAACCAGTGTTCGTTACTCAATCTGAATTTTTTTTCTTCTTAGAAGAATGAAATAAACAATGTACCTAAGTCACATGGACCATCTTAGCTGTATCTAAGGTATTAAAAAAATCAGATTTGTTATTTCTGTTTTGCTTCTTAGGCTAAAACAGAGATTGAATATGTTTAACCTCCATCTGCTGCAAGTTATACCAGGAGCATTTATATATGGCTCATAAGGAGACAGCGACAAGACATTTAAAATGAATGTTCGGGGAATGTAAACAAACTGGGATGTCAGCTGACCAATGCAAGTAGGGATAAACTTGAGAAGAACGCAGTAAACACACAAGAATCCTACAGGCACTAATACTGTAAATTACAGCTACTTGATCAAAGTATATATCAGCATTTGTTAAGAGATGTCTATTTATTGTAGATTTAAGTAAAGCCCTACTTTTCATTAAACTCTGACAGATTAGGGATAGCACCTTTCTGTTTGTGTTTATGCAGTATCCCTGTTCTTTTGCAACAGTGATGATTACATACTGACGGACACTATCCTGTATTGGGGTGAGTGGCACCTAATTCAACAAATAGACTTGATATGGCAGTTAAAGGCCTCAGGCAAAACTGTTTATTATCTTAACCTCAACTCATCTGTGGTTGCTGCATACATTTTATTTTGTCTGCTTGAAACATTGAAAAACTAAGTGATCAGGGTTACTTTTCAGCCTTTCTTTGTGCACCCGTTGTTATTTGTTTAGTTCTTGAAAAAGTTAAACACCCTTATGATAAATTAATTTCATTTTTTTTTTTTGTGAGGAGAAAAAACAACCAGATCCAAGTTTAAGGCATTATTAGATGTTGTACTCTATTATTAAAAACTCTATTTTTAAAAACAGTAATTATGTTAAACAATATAGTAAATGATTGGGAAAATAAAACATGGCAGCCATTTTAAATCACATTTTACCACACAATGTGTTACTAATTATGTTTTAGAAATTGTGTGGGGACAGATAAAACAATCCCTTTTCAATCCCTTCAAAAAGGAGGTCCTCACATCTGGTTATGTGATGATAAAGTTTGTTTCAACAACATTACATACCAAAAAGCAGTTTCTGAAAATATCTTGTAGTCGTAATTGCACAAATCGCTATAATACTTTTTTTACAAAGTCCCTTTTATATCAAAATGCACAACACACACACACACACACACACACCTATATTGAGAGGAACGGTAGTTCCTTATACAAGTTAGAAAAACTTGTTTGAAACTACTGAGTCTCTATACAGCTCCAATAGTTTTGCTGTTTTTACCATGTTGCAGTGGCAAAACGAAATCACCTAGAATTACCATCTGTACCAGTACCAAAAGTATGAAACTTGTGTGAAAAAAAACTGTAACTACCTCTTATACACAATGAGTTATAAGTCATCAAACTAAGGTAAAACTGTCATTCTCCTTCCTCTTCCGTTTACTTTTTTAAGAGTTTGTAGCGACTATTCAAAACAGAAAAACTAAGTAACTGGACATCTACCAATCATGTGATTCCACATGTTGGTCAACGTCAAAATAAACCAGGGAACGCAAGCAGTTTGACATCCACAACATTTACATTAAACAATTTATTTATGTTTTAAAACAGCACATATATTTTGGGGGAAATAAAATGATTGTGATTTGAACTTGCACTGAAGAGTACACGGCCTTAGCCCGTTGCACCACTGTGCTGTTGTTGAAATGTGTTCATTTTTTAAGCTTACATCCATGCCTGACCAGCTTTCACTGAAAACCTGAAGGGGCTGCTTGATTCTAGAAATGCTCTAGTTCCTGTTTGAAAATATCTAGTTTCCTGTTTGGTAGATACTATACAATGGAATTGTACACAAGAGTGGCATTTAGCTTCCTTGTCTAAATCTTTGATCTCTGATAAATTGTAGTTCCTCTTTTAATAAAAAATAAATAAAGGAATAATTTATTAGGTAGAATTTATTTTTAGATATCATTTATTAGGTAACCCTACTGTGAAGCACGGTGGTTGCAGCATCATGTTATGGGGATGTTTCTCATCAGCAAGGACTGGGGCACTTGTCAGGATAGAAGGGAAAATGAATGGAGCAAAGTACAGAGAAGTCCTTGAGGAAAACCTGCTGCCCTCTGCAAGAAATCTGAAACGGGGATGGAAGTTCACCTTTCAGCAGGACAGCGACCCAAAGCACACAGCCAAAGCTACACTGGAGTGGTTAAAGAACAAAAAGGTAAATGTCCTTGAGTGGCCCAGTCGGAGCCCCGACTTAAATCCAATTGAAAATTTGTGGCAAGACTTGATGATTGCTGTCCATCAACACTCCCCAAGGAACTTAATAGAGTTTGAATGGTTTTGTAAAGAAAAATGGTCAAATATTGCCAAATCTAGTTGTGCAAAGTTGGTTGAGACCTATCTCAACAGACTCACTGCTGTAATTGCTGCCAAAGGTGATTCCACCAAGTATTAACTCAGGGGGGTGGAGACTTATCCAATTATGGTCTTTCAGTTTTGTATATATCATTTTTTCCTCAATAAAAACTTTTTTCCCCTTAACAGTGTGGAGTATGGTTTGTAGATAAGTGGAAAAAATCATAATTTAAATGTATGAAACTCTGAGGGGGCTGTAGAAGTTCTATAGGCACTGTGTGTGTGTGTGTGTGTGTGTGTGTGTGTGTGTGTGTGTGTGTGTGTGTCTCTCTCTCTCTCTCTCTCTCTCTCTCTCTCTCTCTCTCTCTCTATATATATATATATATATATATATATATATATATATATATATATATATATATATATATAAGGCTATATATTGTCCGACGAACCATGAAGTTCACTATTCGGACTCCTTCGGGAAGGCAAGAAAGTGAGAGCATTCAAAAGGCAAACTTGCAATACATTTTATTTTGTCCACGTTGTTCAGAGACAGGATGTCATTGTCCTCGGACAGCAAGGTTGATATTTCCACGTACACTCACATCTTCCTCAGAGCCAGGATGTTACAATCACATCTTCCTCAGAGCCTTCTGGTTTTAACTTGGGCAGCTTTTATTTTTCACGGCAACACAAACTATATTTGTAGCAATAAAATAAAATCAAAATAACACCTGCCCACTTCGGCCCTAGCTCACTTCTACATCGCTGTTTATCCTTGCAGAGGCTGAGCCCCGTTCAAGTAAAAATTACTGCAGTGTGTAGTAAAAATACTGCAACACTGCAGTGTGTAATAAAAATATGGTTACTTTGTTCCCTTGTAGGTGTTTCAGGTATTTCTCCAGAATTCACTTCCCTCCACACAAGAGGAATGGTGCCCAGTTTGGCCAACACAAGGACAGCAGGTACATAGAGGTTTTAATAATAGTTACACTGTCCTGTATTTCAAATAAATTAACCGTCTGTTTTCTTTTTCAAGGCTGGCAGGAGACCTCTGCTGGTGAAAGAGAGAATGGACACTAGCTGTAGACCAACAGTATCCGTGCTGGCTTTATACACCACAATAAACATTACAATAAAATTACACAGTCTGTGTCGTGTGTTTCCTTTATCAGTGCTTGAGCACACAGTTCAAAATTAAAGCAAATATGTCTGGATTAACCAACACTAATACTGTTGTTTGAAATCGACGCGCAGACAAATCCACACAGTGCTCTTTCACGTTGCCTACCGATGCTGTAATTACAGTTTGTCTTAAAAATTGCCTTGCTGTAATTTAAACCAAGCCGTCGGCATTTTGAAACAAGTTCATACAGGCAGAAGTGAGCGTTGCTTCCACACAGGTACGTTTAACACAGTACTAAATATAGAACAAATTGAATTTTCGGCAACGTGTCCATACACTACATGGCTCTTAACCTCCACCACAATCTTGCACACAGCACAATTGTGAGAAAACGCTGTACTCACTGATTGCTGGGTTTGCTTGTACTCCACTCTCTGTTTTTAAAAACTCTCTATTTATAGGTACTGATTAGGTGAAGATAAGGAGTTACACTGAGATCCTCCTCCCCGTTCCAAAGGAGTATCTGCACTGTGATTGACAGCAATGTAATGTTCAGCAATAAGCCGTTCTTGGTTTGATCAACATATGCAAGACTACATGAGCATTTAATTATCTTATATATATATTATATATATATGGGCGGCCATTGACTATATATAATATTGGGATTATATATATATTGTTGTTTCTATATATATATATATATATTAATATATTTCGATATATCATTTTTGGATCATCATTATCTGACAGATAGGTGGCCCATTTACTATATTACAAATCAAGCTTATTGTGAGTCTTACAGGAAATATTCATAACAGCAATGTGTCATTTACATTAATCTTTATCTTCAACATGCACAGGTGTTTTTTTTTTTTCTTTTTCTGGGTACATATTTTGCTCTAGAACAAAAGCTTATCAGATTTGTCCCAAAGTGCAGGTCTTTTACACTAAGCAATATCTTCTGCAGCACAATCTAGTAACAAGAAAATGAACACTCTCAGGAAAATAAAAACAAAACAAAAAAAAAAACAATTGCAGTGCAAAGAATTGTAAGATGGTATGCAAATTGTAATAATCAGTCATCACTCCTGAGATTGCATTCATGTTTCTTTCAAACAATTAAATGTAGGTGAAGATCTGATCAAAGATCTTTTTTTTTCTTATTATATGCATTTACTTTACACAACATTGTGTTGTCGTAGAAATTATATTTTGGATATTTTTACAGATGTTTATCTTCAGCGCAATCTTGGTCATACTATTGTCTCTCAGTTTACAAAAAGAAACCCCTACAAAACCCTGAGAAATTGAAACTACAAGAAACCCTGACAAAACCCTGATAAAATAAATCTCTAACAGAAACCCCTACAAAACCCTGAGAAATTTAAACTCTTAAAGAAACCCCTACAAAACTAAAAGAAACATTAATACAAAACATTGTCATCTATTACCAGTTTCTATTAATGGATCTTTTCAAGGAACTTCTCAATATGCAAATACAGCTTGAGTGAGCAAAGCCAAAGAGAGCACCACATGTGAAAGAGACGGTTCTCCAATGCTGTTCAGTTCCAGTCTCCAGCCTATTCAATGAAGGAATGAGGGGTTTGAAAAATTTTATTTGTTTAAAGAAAGATCTGATTGCATGCATTATGTTCAATTAATCTTGCACTTTCACTTTCAAGTCCTTTAGAGTTAAATTGTACCCACCCCTTCAGCAGGCCCTTTCCAGTCGTGAAGCAACCAGTTGGTTCCTTGATTGACATACTTCACTCTGATATATGCTTTAACACCAAAAACACTACAGGTGGAATGACCTAAGAAGTGAAACAGCGACAGACTACCAGAAAGTAAGACATGCAAGAGACTTCTTTAAGCTAGTATGGTACCAGATACATTTTTTAAAAAAAATAAAAATATGTTGGTGTAACATGTGCTTTTCAGAATTTGCACAAGATCTATCAAGCAATGTAACATTCAGATCAGTTTTAGTATGCTTTGTTAAGCTGAGCCACTATAAAACTTGTAAAGTTTTGATATAATATTGAACAAACCTTATTAAAGATCAACACTAAAAGGCATTTTGTGATAACATAATTGTTAATACAAAAGTATTAACACAAAAGATGAACTTAAAAATGAAAAATCTTGCGAAATTGTTATCAAAATCAGTGCCAGCTCATTCTGTTGCTATAGAATTGATGTCCATCAAAAAAACAAATTAAAATACTTTTTTTTTTTTTTTTTTTTTTTAAAAGAAGCACATTTACAGTTTAGGCTACATGCCGGTTAAGATGCAGACATATCCCAATAAAAAGAAACTTACGTTCTTGTACAAAACAAGTTGTGATATTAAGAGAATCAATAGTCATTTAAAATATGCTTTTGCATTAAACTGTAGTGTGTATGTACAAAATTAAATAACTAGTGTTAAAAGGTGAGGAATACGGGATACACAAAACTGAAGGGTTCCAGGCAAACTAATAGAATTGTACGAATTATGGATGATAGAAATACCATTTCATAAGAAATCAAGACAGTTGTTATTCATTCATTTTTATTATGAATTATACCCAGACTTGCATTAGTCACAATATTTAAAATAGTCACTTAGTATTTTATAATCTGCCAATATTATGAAAGCAAAAATAAAGATATAAAAAGTTAACATAAAATATGTATTTTAATTGGGAATGATCAAGCTTTTATTATAAAACAAAAATGAAAATCACAAATATTTCAGTACCAAATTGTACTGTGAAGCTCATTGCACTCAGAGCAAGTCTGGATACAGGTCATCTTAATACTCCTCTCCTTCCTCATCCTCTTCTCCCACGCTGTCTGTTCCAACCTCTTCGTAGTCCTTCTCCAGGGCAGCCATGTCCTCTCGGGCCTCAGAGAACTCTCCTTCCTCCATACCCTCCCCCACATACCAGTGGACAAAGGCCCGCTTGGCGTACATCAGGTCGAACTTGTGGTCCAGGCGGGCCCAGGCCTCAGCGATGGCGGTGGTGTTGCTCAGCATGCACACGGCCCTCTGAACCTTGGCCAGGTCACCCCCAGGCACCACTGTGGGAGGCTGGTAGTTGATGCCTACTTTGAAGCCAGTGGGGCACCAGTCCACAAACTGGATGCTTCTCTTGGTCTTGATGGTAGCTATAGCAGAGTTGACATCTTTGGGCACCACGTCTCCACGATACAGCAGGCAGCAGGCCATGTACTTGCCGTGACGGGGGTCACATTTCACCATCTGGTTGGCCGGTTCAAAGCAGGCATTGGTGATGTCAGCAACCGACAGCTGCTCATGGTAGGCCTTCTCAGCTGAGATAACTGGGGCGTAGGTGGCCAGGGGGAAGTGGATACGGGGGTAGGGCACCAAGTTGGTCTGGAACTCTGTCAGGTCAACATTCAGGGCACCATCAAAACGCAGGGAGGCGGTGATGGAGGAGACAATTTGACCAATGAGACGGTTCAGGTTGGTGTAGGTTGGACGCTCGATATCCAGGTTCCTGCGGCAGATATCATAGATGGCCTCGTTGTCTACCATGAAGGCACAGTCGGAGTGCTCCAGGGTGGTGTGGGTGGTCAGGATGGAGTTGTAGGGCTCAACAACAGCTGTGGAGATCTGGGGAGCTGGGTAGACGGCAAACTCCAGTTTGGACTTCTTGCCATAGTCAACAGAGAGGCGTTCCATCAGCAGGGAGGTGAAACCAGAACCGGTACCACCACCAAAGCTGTGGAAGATGAGGAAGCCTTGGAGACCTGTGCACTGGTCAGCCTAGAAGGGGGGGGGGGGGGGGGGGGAAAAAAAAAAAAAAAAAAAATCCATGGTCAAAATCTACAGCATGCTTAGGGCAGGGGTCAAAACTGATTGTTCTGTTTTTTACAATTGATAACTGCATAAGCTCTGCCATCTAAACTTGAAATACTTAGTTCACCCCAAAAACACTCAGAAGCAACAAAGAGACATGCAAGAGACCCAGAAGAAATCTCACCAGTTTACGGGTCCTGTCAAGCACCAGGTCGATGATCTCTTTGCCGATGGTGTAGTGCCCACGGGCGTAGTTGTTAGCAGCGTCCTCCTTGCCAGTGATGAGCTGCTCAGGGTGGAACAGCTGACGGTAGGTTCCTGTGCGAACCTCATCTGAGAAGAAAGTTGTTGTTAACCTGGGAAGCAGTGTACTTTAAAAGAGAAAGTGGCTGGTAATCAAGACCTCTCCTTATTTGTAAAGCATGAATTGGCTTTGTTTAAAATTTGTGCTGGGCTATCAAGAGAAAATGTGTTAAAAAAAAAAGTTCTGACTGTCTAATACTTCTTTTCAGCCCCCCCCCCCCCCCCCATTTCATTAGCTCTTCTGCATTAGAAGAGAAGCCATTTTGTTCAAGGTACAAAGCCTTACCGATCACAGTGGGCTCCAGATCCACAAAGACTGCTCTGGGGACATGTTTCCCAGCTCCAGTCTCGCTGAAGAAGGTGTTGAAGGAATCGTCTCCTCCACCAATGGTCTTGTCGCTGGGCATCTGCCCATCAGGCTGGATCCCGTGCTCCAGGCAGTAGAGCTCCCAGCAGGCATTGCCCATCTGGACTCCGGCTTGACCAACATGGATGGAGATACACTCACGCTGAGGAAAAACAGGAGGTCCGTTTAAGATTTGCCTTGATAAACCCAATTAGAGAATACAGCCCTCTCGTTCTATCTGATATTATAACTTAATTTTAACTTACTCCTCACATTTTTCCTGTAATTAAACTTATTCTGAATCAGGCCTACAAAGATAAACATGATTGCAGAAAGTAATGCTTTAATAGGAAAAGAATTAACAGCTTATCAGAGCTGTTTACTTTAGGGTCCAATTTGAATTTTATTTTTTGTGAAGGAAAGATTTAACAGGCCACGTGTTACATACCATTTTAAGGTGGATCAATAAAAAAAAACTTATGATTTTTATATAGTATACTTTAACTGTGTGGTTCAGCTGCGGTATACCAAGCACATTTTTTAAATCCCCCTACAAGGTAAGCTGACATTGAAGATAAACTCAACTTCCCAGAGTGTCATAAAATGGCTGTTGCACTGGGGGTGGCTAGAAGATGGTTGTTGTGTTTGTAAAGGCTGTTCATGTAATACCACATTTCTGCCAGGGGCCGTGTTTGTGGAATTGATAGCTTAGGCCAGTACCACGCCTTTAAGGTAAGGCAACTGCAGCACTACATCACGATTAGCATCAGGGTTTTAAATAGGACGGCTACTTTAACACACTTTTAATTTTAACTTTCATAATGTAACTACCTGTAAATTATTTGGGACTAAATTAATATATCTGTTTAAAAAAAAAAAAAGATTTACTTGATTGCAATGATCTTTCCTTGATCGTTAAAACATAATCAATTGGTTGTAGTTTTCAAAAAATAATTTTAAAAAATCTCTGATTTAATTCAATACACATGTACAAAATTATATATTTCATTATTTTGAAAACGTTCAAGAAAAAAAATGTAAGTTTTGCAAACACTAAAATGTGGTCATCATTTTATTTCCAACTTACTACTGGGCCGTAGCTGTATAAACTTTGACACACTTATTTTCTGCATATAGTCACGATCTCTTAAGATTTGTGCCATTTACATAAAGCATAGCCATATATTTGGTGAAAAAAGTGCGTATCAACTCACCATTTTCAGTCTCTTGTTCCTTCAGGCCGACGTTAAGGATTCGGAATAAGAAGGCAATGGTGAGGGTTGGGGCTGAGCCTTGTCCTTTATAGTGAGTGGGGTGGGGGGTGTGGTTACAAAGAAACTGGCTTTGCTGGCGTGAGCAACAACTAGCACAGGAAGGGGGTGTCTCTTTGTATTAGAAGTTTAGAACATGCCTCTTACACCATTTTAACACAGAAATGCAGCTACTGCATCTCTGGAATGTTTTAACGAGTGTGTAAAATACATTTTCACACAGCATGAAATTTCGCAATCTATGCCGGTGTAACACCATCACAACCCTTTCACACAGCCAAAGAGATCGCTCGAGTACAATTTTCAAAACTGTCAATCAACAGATTGTTCTCATGGCAACCATAGACTGTTCTTGTGCAATCTGAAACACCGACAGAGCTTAATTTGTAAAAAAAAAAAAAAAGAGGTGCTGGGGCGCTGCGCAAGCAATGACAATAATACCGACCATAAGAAGCGCACATTCAAAATCATATCTTGTTTATTTGAAAGAGTATTGCAGACAATTGTTAGATGTTTACAATCACCTATTGTATATCATATTCAAAGTAATTAAAGGTAACCGCAGATGTAGTAGTGTGTTGCTGTACAAAGAACTCTGAATGAGACTAAGGGGTGTTAACAGTTATAATTGTATCAACATTTATACGTTATGATAAATATGCGTATGAACTATACAGCTACGGCCAAAAGTTTTTCATCACTTAGTATTTTAGGATTGAGAAATTTATATATATATATATTATTTGTAATTCAACAAAATGTGACATTATTGGTAATAGGTGAATACTTTTGCAAACCACTATATATATATATAGCCTATATTGCCTATAGAAAGTCTACACCCCCTTGAACTTTTTTCACATTTTGTTTTGTCAGTGCCTCACATTTTCATGCATTTAAATGAGGATTATTTTCCACTTGTGTACACACCATACTCCACACTGTTAAGGAAAAAAAGTTTTTATTGAGAAAAAAATTATATATTAAAAATGCAAAACTGAAAGATCATAATTGGATAAGTCTCCACCCCCCTGAGTTAATACTTGGTGGAAGCACCTTTGGCAGCAATTACAGCTGTGAGTCTGTTGGGATAGGTCTCTACCAACTTTGCACACCTAGATTTGGCTATATTTGACCATTCTTCTTTACAAAACTCTTCAAGCTCTATCAAGTTCCTTAGCGAGCGTTGATGGACAGCAATCTTCAAGTCATACCACAAATTTTCGATTGGCTTTAGGTCGGGGCTCTGACTGGGCCACTCAAGGACATTTATCTTTTTCTTCCTTAACCTCTCCAGTGTAGCTTTGGTTCTGTGCTTTGGGTTGTTGTCATGCTGAATATATATATATATATATATATATATATATATATATATATATATATATATATATATATATATATATATATATATATATAGATACTAGATTACTCCTCGTTCAGGCCCTGGTACTGTCCCACCTTGACTACTGGAACTCTCTCCTGGCCGGCCTCCCTTCTCTGCTATCCATCCGCAGTCCAGCTCATCCAAATCTCTGCTGCTCGCCTTATCTTTTCTCTTATTCTCCCACGCTAAACCGCTGCTCCGCTCCCTCCACTTTCTCTCTACTGCTGCGCGCATCCAATTCAAAACTCTTGTACTTGCCTATCGCTTTCTTGATCTTTCTGCTCCCTCCTATCTCTAGACTATCATTTCTCCCTACACCCCCTCTCGCCCCCTCCGCTCCGCCATCGGCAGACTAGCTACCACCCCCCTCCACTCTCCCTCTTCCAGAGCCTGCTCCTTCTCCACCCTTGCCCCTCAGTGGTGAAACAACCTACCCACAGGTATCAGTCCCTGACCATCTTCCGGCGCCTCCTCAAGACACACCAGTACTCGCATCAGCTTTTACTCGCACTGAACTGCTCCATACTTTGCTGTATTCTACTACTGCTCTTAATTTTAACTACTTCCTGTATCTTGTATTTTACTTTACTCTTGTCCCTATTCACGTTTTTTGTAATTGCTCACATTTGAAATCGTTCTCATCCATTCATCATATTTACTACGTGCTCATACTGGATTTTACTCATATAAGCAAATATTTTTAATAGATTGTAGCAGGTAGGACCCATTGGTGTAACGTATCACCTGACAAGACAGTTTCGCTATTAATCATGGGGTTTTTTAATTGTGCATGATTCGCAAACACAAGTTTGGGAACTCTGCTGGTGTGGGATTGCAGTGTTCGGGTTAGACGTAGTGACGCTTTGGCTGGCTGTTGAGGAAGACGTTGGTGCTGTTGTACTGTTGTACTGTTTATCCTATAGATACGATTCGCTTTTAATTTTGTTGCATTCAAAGAATGGTACCTTGTTTAGTCTAGTAGAGGGAAACCTCTATTTTAGATTTTCTTGTTGTTTTAGCAGTTGTTATTTTATTTTTGAATTATTCTCAGATATTTCACTGTTTTGTGCTAAATATATACCTGCGAGCTGTTTCAGTAATGGATAGAACTTGTTAGGGTTAATTTGTGTGCTGTGATTTATTTATTTTTTTTATTAATATTATTGTTGTGTTGTGGATTGTCACTGTACTCACATTTTTGTAGTAGATATTTTATTGCATGTTGGTAGTATTGTCTTGATTCGGCATTGGCAGTGTATAGTCTTTGTGTGCTTTATAAATGGATTGGTACACCCTTTTATAATTGTAAGTTGCCCTGGATAAGGGTGTCTGCTAATAAATAAATAATAATAATAGTAACTACTGGTACTGATTGATTATATTACTTTGCCAATTGTATTACCAATAGCACATATATAATAGATAAAAGCATGACACTTTTTGCACCTTACTGTAGTACAATAAGCTACTCAAAAAGTATTGGGTAGTACGGTGGTCCCACACCCAGCTAACACTTTTGTCCCATAATACAGTCCTGGATTAGCACTTTATTTCATTACATGTTGTAGTAACTCAGTTAAAGTTTAATATATGGGACACTTTATGTGTTTAAATGTATGATAGTTTTAAATATTAAACCACTTTGAATAAATACAATCAGAGGACTGATCCCTTTGTCCCTGAATATGGTTAGCACCTAATGCAGGGCACATCCTGACTGGTACTGTATGGAGGGGAGATTCTACGATGACTGTTAATGGGCAGTTACCAAAGTGTTTGTAAAGAGCTGTAATATTCGTTTTGATACAATAGGCCCGAGGAGAAACAATGCCGGCTTCATCTGTTTCTATCTCAGCTCTGACTGGGGGTGTCTGCATTGTAATCTGTTTATTTGCATGCATTGTTTCCGAAGATGCCCTCAAATGCTACGATATGCGGTGACATTTCCCCAGGATCTGGAGGGTGTTGTGCAGAAGCAGCAGGTTATTTGAATTGTAAACGGAGGGGGTTGCAGTTTTCTTCTCGCAGTTTCTACTGAATTGTTACAATGTGTTCAGGTCAGTTTGGACAGTAGTCTGGATTTTCCACGTCCATGAATCAAGCTGCGCTCCTGTCTGTGTAACGAGCAGCTGATGTTACCCTACAGTACTGTCACTGCTATTTTCATGCTTTCCAATGAAAAAAAAAAGTATTTTTTGAAAGTATTTAAATACAATTCAAATTTGAAGGGACGTGCATTCTTACCATTTTAGGTGAATCTGTCTGAATAATGGCCCAACACCACTTACTAATTAAACTGCTATCTTTTAAAAATTGTTTAAGATATTTTTCAAGAATTTAAACACCACTGTTGTACTGTGTATTATATAGTGCAGCACCATTAGCAGCCTTTTTAGTTATCAATTAAACACAAACGGAATTCAATTAAAGAAACAGCACACAAATTAAAGGCATTTATTTTGAGAGATTATTAAAACAAAAACATGTATTTATTGTCCCCGTTCCGGGTGCATACAGCCACCAGGGGGTGTAATGGGGCTGGCGTACATACGCACACACTTTAGTTTTGCAAAACAGCTTGCCCAGCGTGAAAAAAATTGCAAACCTTCTTTAGCTCACGTTGTAATCTCAAGTATATGGATGTCTGTGAGACTGTCTCTCTGTATGTTATTGTCAATATCTGGACACCCTGCTTTTCTAACTACAATGAAACCTGAAAAAGACATTCTTTAACATAAGTTATTAGTAGTGTCAGGATGTAGGGGTCTGTACAATGCACCGGGTCAGAATGTTCAGTGGTAGGGAATAAATGTCACTACTGATGTGCTTGTTTTGGTTTTTGGTTTTTAAAGACACACACACATCTAGTAATATTTCAAAACTAGTAAACAATACTTTTTTAGTTATTTTATGGATGTTTTTCACCTTTCACAGAAATGTGGTGCACATTTTGCACTGGTTAAAATGGCTTGAAATGATTATTGTATGACATAGGAGCTTGGGATCTTGAACATTGCCACATACTGTCTTGTGGTAATGATGCATGATGATTTCATGTGTTTTATGTTTTTGATATTTTCTTAAATGCTTGAGACAACGTTAACAATATACCACAGGTAAACATTTTTGTATACCTACTTCAGCACAAATTACAACTGTGGATAGCAGAGCACCTTATAATATGGATCCACATTCACTTTGTTCATTGCATGAATTTATAATCCAGCCATTTTCATAGCTAAAAGTTATTTGAATTGGAGGATATGACAGATGAAGTTCAATGGAACACATTTAAAAGTTACAATGCAAGACATGCAGGCTGGGTATATACCTAAAATTGAAAAAGACCAGGTTTAACAAAAAGATGGAAGAATATAGGAGCATGCTTAAAAATGGATGTTAGGAAATGCTTACAAATAGATCTAGAAAGAAATATTGCCAGGGATGCTAAATGTAACCCTAAAAAAAAGTATTCTAATATTATAAAAGTAAAAGAACTGTGAAAGAGGAGATCAAGGTATTGAGGGATGAATATGACAATGAGCTTTATGAGGACTGCAAAATATCAAGAGGATACAAATAATATGCTGCCAGTGGCGCTAGTTTGCACACACACACAGGTCTTAATTTCTTAAGGTACAGGAGCTACAAAATAACAAATCACAGGCCCAGACAGGATTTATCCAATGGTGCTTAAGGAATCAAGGGTAGAAATAATTAGAACACTGGCTGCTATCATGAATGGTTCTTTAGAAACAGATGAAGTCCCTGAAGACTGGAAGCTTGCAAATATTGTGCCATTATCTAAAAAGGGGGATAAGACAGACCCAGGTAATTATAGGCCTATTACTTTAAATTCCATAACATACAAAATGATGGGGATATCATAGGGGAGAGCCAGCATTTCAGAAGAGGGAGGTCTTGCTCAACTAACCTACTTTTGATGATGTTACAGCTAATGTAGATGATGGCAGCACTTATGAAATAATTGATCTTGATTTTCAAAAAGCCTTTGACAAAGTCCCACAAAAAAGATTGCATTAAATTAAAATCAGCAGGAATACAGGAGTGGGCATGTCATTGGATACAGGACTGGTTAAAAACAGAAAGCAGGGTAATTGTGAGAGGTGGGGATATACATAGTGGGGTACCACAAGGGTCTGTATTTGGACCCTTACTGTTCCTGATTTATGGAAACAAGGAAGAAAGATACACACTGCAAGGTTGTTAAATTTGCAGATGATATCAAACTTGTGGGAGTAGTGGACCCTGAATCTGCAGTCCAGCTAATTCAAAGGGATTTGGATCATATCTATAACTGGGCAAACTTTGAAAAGATCACAGGGTTATAGTGAACTCTTCATTAAAGTTATCTCACCAAAAGTGGTGAGGCAATTACAAGACAAATAGAATGTTAGGCTATATTGCAAAAAGCATGGAATACAAGTCTAGAGATGTTATGCTAAGATTATACAATGTCCTAATGTCCCCACCTAGAATATTGTGTGCAGTTTTGGTCGCCTCACTATAAAAAATACTAAATGCACTAGAAGGTACAGAGAAGGGCAATGAGGCTGATCCCAGGACTTAATGACATGAGCTATGAGAACAGGTTCAAAGAATTACATCTCTTCAGCTGCAAAAAAAGAAGGGACTTGATTGCAGTCGTTAAAATCATGAATAGTATAGATAAAGTTAATCCAAGACTCTACTTCAAATTTAGCACATAGAGATGAGCAGGGCCTTTTCTTGTTTCCAGACTTTTCCTATGTTCTTATGAATTTGGCTTATAGGTGGAGATGCAATAAAAAAAAAAAAAATAAATAAATAAAATTTAAAAAAAAAATGCAGCAAGTGGATTATTTCCTTTACTGAGATTCAAATATAAAGTAGATCATAAACAGTGTTTTTAAAGCTTGAATGCTACTTTGCAAGGCACTTTTAAAAGATGTGGTAAATGAGATGAAGAACTGATAAAATAATCATGAGTCAATTTTTGTTCTAACAAATAGTATCAGTGGGATCATCAACATCAGCACCATCTGCTACAGCATCAGCCACTCAATCCTGGACTCTGAAATGAACCCTGTATTTATGTCGTCAACAAAAAGATACCAGCTGCATCAAGGTCGACTGTTGAGAACAAGAAGAAATTTAGTATTTAGAATGTGACAAGGCTATTTTTTCTACTTTAATAAATATAGTGTTTAAATATCTATTTTTATACCATGATACCTACATTTTTTGTTTTACCATAAACAAAATACAGCTAGACCAATACCATAAGAGACAGGGTCAACTGTAACTTAACATAAATCCTATTTTAATTTAAAAAAGAACACAATTCACAATTCAAAGTTAGTTACCCATGTCAGTTTATAATCTACCATGCAGGAGATGATAATTATGGCAAAGTAAGATGTACTGGAATGTTCTGAAATCGGGCATTGTGATTGGCTGAGTGCAGCTTCATGATTCACAGTATGTATACTGAACAAGTATTGTGACTTACTGAAATAATTCAAAAGAGCAACTTGCCTGTATTACAGACTGGATGGCAAATAAATGAACAGTTTGGGAATGTTGGTACTTTTTGTCAAGCTCAAATCCCCATAGACTACCACTGAGCTTGAAAGGAGCCCATTTGCGAGCATTATCAAATTTCTGAGGCTCTGGCTCGAGCCTGCTCGCAGGTCAAACACTAATGCTGTGCAGCTCTACTAAAGACCCACTGTATTTCATTTGTTTTATGAGGCTTTAACTAAATAAATTACATGTGCTTTACTAACCTTCTTTGCTGCATTGCAACAAACAGCACATTGCTTAAAACATTTTTTTGTAATCCACTATGCAATGGTGAAATGCAAGTTCTGTATAATTGAGCCTAGGCACTTATCTTTACAGCAGAATGCTACTATTTTAATAGTCATTAGAAAATTGGCATTTTATTGCCTCGAATCTCATTGGCAGGGGGGTACATTAACTTTCAATAGATGACCAGGGTGGGCAGTATTGGGAAATACCGGATCTTCCTCATTACTACTTTGGGTGGTCCGGCATTGCCCAATACCGCCCATTTTGTCGGGTCTTATTGCTTACATACACAAACCTACAGAACAATATTAACCATTCTAACTGGTCCCAAGTATTCCATTGCAGTAAAAATCTAAAGGCTAAAGGATAAGTTTGTATCTGTTGAAACTTGTGCTTGTAGACTTCTTAAGTTCTTGTGTCAAAAGATGAATATATTAATTCTAAATCTGTGCAGATTTAAAAACACAAAATGCTCATGAGAAATAAGATTGTAGTAACGTACTAGTTATTCTCAGTAGACTACAGTATAATTTAAATGTGTATGTGTGATATACACACGCACGCAGTAAATTGGGATTGGGTTGGGGTGGGAAAACCTGGGCTGAAATATTGTTTTCATAAGAAATTTCAGGAAACATATTTCTTTCTTTATTTTTTTTATTATGAAATCTTATTGTCCAGACTTTATATGATGTTAATAGTAGATATTGTTATCTGTTAATTGTTACTCTATAGTGTGAATTTTGTTGATGAAAGACTATGGCATAAATACTATATCACACCTTAGTCCTTTCATGAGGTCAAATTGTCCACACATATATTGTCAGTGCCTGTTATCTAATGAATCCCTGTGCATTGAGAAAGTCTGGATACTTTTCTTCATCTTAATACTCCTCTCCTTCCTCTTCCCCTTCATCTCCCATGCTGTCTGTTCCAACCTCTTCGTAGTCCTTCTCCAGGGCAGCCATGTCCTCTCGGGCCTCAGAGAACTCTCCTTCCTCCATACCCTCCCCCACGTACCAGTGAACGAAGGCCCGCTTGGCGTACATCAGGTCGAACTTGTGGTCCAGGCGGGCCCAGGCCTCAGCGATGGCAGTGGTGTTGCTCAGCATGCACACAGCCCTCTGAACCTTGGCCAGGTCACCGCCAGGCACCACGGTGGGAGGCTGGTAGTTGATGCCCACCTTAAAGCCAGTGGGGCACCAGTCCACAAACTGGATGCTTCTCTTGGTCTTGATGGTGGCTATAGCAGAGTTGACATCTTTGGGCACCACGTCTCCACGGTACAGCAGGCAGCAGGCCATGTACTTGCCGTGACGGGGGTCACATTTCACCATCTGGTTGGCCGGCTCAAAGCAGGCATTGGTGATGTCAGCAACTGACAGCTGCTCATGGTAGGCCTTCTCAGCAGAGATAACTGGGGCGTAGGTGGCTAGGGGGAAGTGGATACGGGGGTAGGGCACCAAGTTGGTCTGGAACTCTGTCAGGTCAACATTCAGAGCACCATCAAAACGCAGGGAGGCGGTGATGGAGGAGACAATTTGACCAATGAGACGGTTCAGATTGGTGTAGGTTGGACGTTCGATGTCCAGATTCCTGCGGCAGATATCATAGATGGCCTCATTGTCTACCATGAAGGCACAGTCGGAGTGCTCCAGAGTGGTGTGGGTGGTAAGGATGGAGTTGTAGGGCTCAACAACAGCTGTGGAGATCTGGGGAGCCGGGTAGACAGCAAACTCCAGTTTGGACTTCTTGCCGTAGTCAACAGAGAGGCGTTCCATCAGCAGGGAGGTGAAACCAGAACCGGTACCACCACCGAAGCTGTGGAAGATGAGGAAGCCTTGGAGACCTGTGCACTGGTCAGCCTGGAAAAGACACATACAGCACATGGTGATAACTCTTTCAATTAGAAAAGCTCACATTTTATATGAACCTGCAGAAGGCCAGCATATACAACCAAGCTTCTTTACATTTGAAATATCTGATACAAAATGGTAAATTTTATGGAGCAATTTCTATATCTACTGAACTGATGCAGGTCTGGTGTTTTGTCAAATATCTTTTGCAGTTGGTTTCTGTCATTGACAGCAGTTATTGGGTCAATGAGATAAAGCTTATTATGGATTAATGGAAGTCTTCTGTTTGCAATACTTTTAATTAAGGGCCATTCAATCCATCAGAACTGGAAATACTTCATTCACCCCCAAAACATTGCAAAGTAACAAAAAGGGCCATATAAGAGATGCAAAAGAAATATCACCAGTTTGCGGGTCCTGTCAAGCACCAGGTCGATGATCTCCTTGCCAATAGTGTAGTGCCCACGGGCATAGTTGTTAGCAGCGTCCTCCTTGCCAGTGATGAGCTGCTCAGGGTGGAACATCTGACGGTAGGTTCCAGTACGAACCTCATCTGAGAACGGAATGAAGAAAGTCAATATTCAGCCAAGGAAAAGATAAAAACTTCTTCTGGATTACTTCATTCTGCAACAACATGGTTTCATGTTCTGGAGACCAGTAGCATACAGTGATAATTTACCAACCTTGATTACAAACAGGATCTTTTAAAGCCTTCTGGACAGGAAAGCCACACCCAAACTTGCATTCCTTTAATACAATGATGGGACACAGCTGAAGTATTAGCTTGGGTAACAGAAGCATAAACTGGCTACATATTTAGGATATATTACCCCAGCTTAAATAAATAAGTCAATGTTATATTTAATTCCATTTAATTAAAAAAAATAAAAGATTACCGATCACAGAAGGTTCCAGATCCACAAAGACTGCTCTGGGGACATGTTTTCCAGCTCCAGTCTCGCTGAAGAAGGTGTTGAAGGAATCATCTCCTCCACCAATGGTCTTGTCACTGGGCATCTGCCCATCAGGCTGGATCCCGTGCTCCAGGCAGTAGAGCTCCCAGCAGGCATTGCCCATCTGCACTCCAGCTTGGCCGACATGGACGGAAATACACTCACGCTGAGGGATAACAGGACAGGCCACATTTTAGAATTTATGCTTTTAGAATTCAACAAATGCAAAATGCAGGGCAGGTTTTTACTGGGTTGAAAAACACTTTGTTCTGGAAAAATCTGTACCTTGAGGTAATCCAGGACAGATTATTATATTGTCCCCTCCCCCCCTTCCCTTAAAGACAAAGGCCAAAAGATCACGCTAGTCAGCAGACTTCCAGTTTCACCCAGCTGTAAATCTCAATGATGAATGAGATGTTTGTTTCAGTTGTAGCCCCACTATAGGTCTAAAGTCTACCTTTTTAGGTCTGTTTGTTTTTTGGTAATACCCCTACATTCAAAATGCTCCCCCCAACAACAGGCAAGACGATGGACCAATGTTGGGGACATGTTGATTAAGAATTTGCATGTCTATTTACGTGTGTACAATTGCTTTCTAAATTCAAGGTCATTCTAAGCTTCTCCTTCAAAAAACATATTTACATGGATAAGCCCTAATAAAACACAAGTCTACCACCTTCTGTGTTAGTACAGCATTGTTATTACAATGCCATTATTCTGCCCCTGATGTGGATTCAAATAAGAAAAGATAACACCACATTTTACAGCACTGCAATTGCAATACCGCGACAGTTGCAGAGGCATATTTTCTTTATTTTAAATGTTATATCACATTAACTATATTTAAGCATTTTACAGCATTTTCAATTTGTGCAATTATTGCATTAACAAACAAACAAGCAAAATATTTTTCAGCAAGCACACGGAACTCTTTCTTTGGTAGTAAAATAGCCAAAAATGAACGGATTATAAGGACTGAGGATAAAGAGGTGCAGTCACTTGTCTTATTGAACCGTAGCTTTCTCCCAGGCCTCTGCTGAAACCAGAGACAAGATCCACGCCCTAAACTGCAACGGCCAGAACACACCGCAGAGCACGTTGGCTTCCTGCCCTTATTTAAAAAGTGTGCCTGCACAAAATATGCAATATGCAATTAACAGCTGACCTGGGGATAAAGTATGTGTTACCGGTAATTCAATCCAAGTAAAATCCCCATTCACAAAAAATATAATTTCAAATATGCTTTTTTTCATCAGTCATTTTTTAGATGCATTTTTTCAGGGTTCACCCATTCACTCACTGGGTTATTTCAAACAGCAAACCAATCCAATCACGATTTCCTGATCTTTAACTATAGCAGGAATAGATTTTAAAAGCAAATACCCACTGGATCTACTCACCATTTTGAGTCTGTTACTTCAAGACGACAGCAAGGATTCGTAATGAGGTGGTGTTTGAGCTGGGCAGCCGCTGAGCCCTGTGTAATATAGCAGAAGGGGGAGGTGATTACCAGGAAGCAGGAAACTGCTGTCTCACATTGGGGCTGGCTTTTAGTGGTGTAGCACAGACCTCCCATAGACTCAACCGGGAAAAAAACAGGCTACCACCCCCACTACTCAATCTCACAAAGACACTTGCTTGCAGCTTTGTGTAGCTCCAAACTATACACCCACCCCCTCCTCTCATCTTAAGTAAAAAAAAAAAACAACTAGTTTGATTGCACCAACGTGGATTAACCACTAACCCAGATTAAATCAAGTATTATATTTTAATCATGTTGCACAAAACTAACCCAGGTTTTATATGTAATATTTGTTTAAAATTAATCCAAGGATAAACATTTCTTAATCCAAGATTAAAATATAATCACACTGCACCACCCATTTTAATCCAGGTTTACATGTGAAAGGTAGATTAAAGTTAAACTTTCTTTGGAGGTGGTTTAAACTTGGATATGGCAGCATACCTCAACTGGACTGAGGTACAGGAAAGAGTTCCGGGAGACGAAAGAATGTTTATATATCATGTTGTACAATTACAAATGTAATTAAAACAAAAATAAAAAATTGTATGCAGCATGTTAAACTATATACATGTCTGCAGGCGTTCACTTGTGCTGATTGCAGCGGATCCAAGATCCTGTACCTTTTTGTCTGACAGGTCAGAAGTTTGCAATGAACCGCATGAAAAATGAAAAAAGTTGCAAAAAAAGAACTCTACATAACATATTGTGACCCGGATGGCTTGATGTCAGACCAAGAAGAGACAGAGAACTATACTGGGGTATGGAAACATTGATGCGTGAGTTTAATAAATAAAAAGGTTTAAGCAAAACAAAAGACATTTACAAAACAAACAGCGCGGTGGTAAAATAATTAACAATAAAACATATAAACATAAAACAGTACATTTAAATAATAATAATACATAATACACACAGGGGCACGGGTACCCCACCACAAATCTCCCCCCTTGTGCGCAGCAAACATGGCCATAAAGACCCAGCAGTCTCGTCTATAGTCCTGGGCCAAGAATGGAGGCCTCAATGGGCCCACAGGTGGCAATGTTGTCAGCGACAATGCTGTCAGTGGAATGCTGCCACTGGCAACTAATGCCGACAGTGATGCAGAGCAATCTGAAAGTGAAGGTGGCACTGGTAGCGGTCCTGCTGCCCTCAGTGTGGGATACTCCAGCAGTGGCAGAGGCAGTTGGCACTTCGGATGTGTAGCTTCAGCTCTTCTGGTGATGGTGGAGGCGGGAGTAACAGATGATCTCCCTCTGGCGGCAAAGGCTAGAGCAGTGGGTAGTCTCCCCCTCTTGACGAAGGCAGGAGCAATGGGTAGTTTCCTCCTGGTGGTGGAGGTGGGAACAGCAGGTAGTCTCCCTCTATCACTGGAGACTGGTACGACTCTCCCTCGGTCACTGGGGACTGGTGCGGGTCTCCTTGGTCGCTGGGGACTTGTGCAGCTCTCCTTTGGGCACTGGCATGGACGTGCCTACTGCCTGGGGATCTGGCGGGGCCCCTTCCATACTTGCATGCAGGTAGCAGAGTACCATGTCTGGGGGTGTTGGTGGACGCTCGGGTTCCTCCATCATGGGCTCTGGAGCTTGTGCTGGCTTTTTCCCCTTCTTCCTCTTTGGCACCGGTGGCTGAAAGGGCCTGTGCACGAGGCCACACATGGTAGAGTGCCTGGGCTCCGCACATGCTAAGCACCACTACTCCCCTTTGACACAGGTGAGGCAAGTGTCGTGGTCCGTCTGTGGCGATGGTACGGCCTTCAGACGGATCCACTCCTCCTTTGTCTCCACCTCACCATATTGGAAGGCCTGCATAAAGACAGGGTAGGAGGTCTCATTCAGGGTACCAGGGTAAGGGTTCCTGTGGTTGGTAGGGTTATCTCATTCAGGGTACCAGGGTAAGGGTTCCTGTGGTTGGTAGGTTTCTCATTCAGGGTACCAGGGTAAGGGTTCAGGTGGCTGGTAGGGTTATCTCATTCAGGGTACCAGAGTAAGGGATCCTCTGCTGGTAGGAGGTCTCATTCAGGGTACCAGGGTAAGGGTTCCTGTGCTTGTAGGGGGTCTCATTCATGGTACCAGGGTAAGGGTTCCTGTGCTGGTAGGGAGTTCTCATTCAGGGTACCAGGGTAAGGGTTCCTGTGCTGGTAGGAGGTCTCATTCAGGGTACTAATTATAATTTTACAGTTAAGACCCACTGAGCAAAGGAAAAGACTAAAAGGCCACACTTGTTTACAGTCCAGTTTGTTTGGGTAAAAAATAGATGAGCCTTGGAACAGCTGTTCCAACTGTAAATCCACACAGCTTTAAATTAAGATTGTATTTCTTAACTTGAACCTGTCCCCATGCAGTTTAAAAGCAAAATAACAATGGTGTAACTGAAATATTTTATTTTTGTTTAAAAAAGATCCCCCAATGTATTATATAGTTGTTGCAAACGGAAGGATCTGTACTAAAGTTTATTTTATCAACCACTTTCAGTGAGAAACAGCTCCCTGAATGGTGAAGAATCCTAAATATAAAAACAGATACAAACATACAAAAAGGAAATGTTGTTCGCAAAAGATGAAGTCATAAAAGATGATTTAGTGATCTTCTTTTTTGTTGTTATTTTTTTCTTGAGTGATGCAAAACTCATCAAGAGAATAGAGAGGGCTCCGTGCTCTGTCTCCATGGCTCCTAGTTTGACAATCAGTGCCCTAGACAGATGCAACTGGGAAAATACAGGTCACCCCCTTCTCATTCCACTAACCCCACAGAAACACACTGCAAGCAACTACCACTACAGCTTTGAAATACACAGGATTTCATGGGAAATCATACACCAGTATGTCTTATTTTTTAACGAATGTCTGTTTAACTGTAGATATGTAGAATGTTCAGTAGAGGTTGATGAGTTCTTGTGGCAATGTGCCCCGCCCGTGTGCATTTGTGCGTTATATGTTGCGTGTGGTGTGTTAATGTTGGTGTATAGACATTAGTGCATGGGATATAAATGGGTCTGTGTAGCACGAGTGATTTAAAAAAAAAAAAATATATATATATATATATATATATATATATATACATATATATTATTTTAAAGTATTTAATAGTATGTGAGCACGGGGTTGCACAAATTAGTTCACGTGCTGGGATTCAAGTAAATAATTAATTAGTAATTGAATCCCGGCACAACAGTACATATAGATGCATGTTTCACTTACTCAGGGTTGTGTGTTCAAGGAAGGAACGGGAGTGACGAGAATAATAATAATAATAATAATAATAATAATAATATAATAATAATAATAATAACAATAATAAAAAAATAAAGAAAATAACTGCTACGAGTGCTGGAAGCACCAGCACCATACTTGTTTTGTGTTTAGTGTTCGTGCCCTGTTTAAGTGCTAGTCCTTTTTGTTTGTCTGCTTTGGCCAACGTGCTGTTTTTTTTTTTTGCAAAGTTTTTTTGTTGTCTGTTTAAACTTTTTATTTGTTAATTGCATAAACTGCACAACAATTCACATTTCACCTGGCAGTACTGAGTGTTTCTTCTGGGTCTGACATCACCACTACAGCCTGCTTGTCACAGTTCTATACCACAGTCTCGCAAACATGAGATTAGACTGCTTCTAACGCATACTAAAATGCAGACTGCTGCAGATGAGCTCATGCTTCCTCTTTCCCCTGTTACCATGGACCCTAATCACAAAGTTTTAAGACTAGCTATTGAAAGCACGGTTTTTAAGTATCATTTGATATTTTGTGGTTGGCTTCTTTAACAGCAGACATTTTATACAATAAAACCTGATGTAAAATAACTCCAAAGTTAAAGCTTTGTATATAGAGTAATTAGAGACAGCTTTGTGTGAAATCTCGTTCTGGAGATCAAATATATATTATATAACTCAAATAAACTTTGATTTATATAGAACCATTCATGATCAAAGTCATCCCAAGGCACTTTAAAATCCTAAAATTAAATGCAGTTTTTCTATTTTCTTTGCTGGGGTAGAACATAGATCCCTTTCTTTGTTCCTCGTGGTGTGTAGGCTCTCAATTCCTAGTTCTGGTCTGTTGCAAATTACCAGGGAATTTTACTGGCAAATTATCAGGCTGAATTTGGATTGCAAAAGTTGGAACTTTACTTTTACGGCTGGCTGAGCCAATTAAATAGTTGACAAATATTTAAAATAAACAATTAAAGCTGTAGGGAATTATTTTGGTGTTATTTAGGTTCCATATTCAAAAACTGGGGTCCGACATGCACGGATGTGTCCTTTCTCCGCCACACTGTGACGAACACAATAACTGCCTTGAATTTGCTCACCAAGCTTTTATCACACTCCTAATCTCTAGAGGTTTTGGATTGGGTTTGACTATAATCCGATAAACTCTCACTTTTATCCAGACATGTGTACCCTTTCAGTTACTGTGTGATTATGAAGCCCCTCTGTAAGTGTGTGCAGTCGTTACTTGTGTCCTGCATAATCTAGCTTTGTTAGTTCTCTATTTTGAGTACAAACCTGCTTACCATTTTGCAGCTGTAGCAGCCAAACTGTTCCACCATTGTGCTCCTGTTAAAGTTTTGTAAAAATAAGTATTGACAAGGAACCATGGTTGCACTGTTAAATCCCCTTACTAATCTATATAATTTCTAACTATTCATTTTCATTTAAAACTAAATTATTTAGTTTATCTAAATTATTTTCTTCAAATGATAACAGACTTTTAAAATGTCTGTATATTTGCACATTGTTATAAACAAAGGATCACTTTAGTTCAGTGTTCATGGGTTTTTTTATCCTGTCCGAATAATTAAAAAACTATTATTTGCTTCCACATGCATACACACAGGTAGACATTACCATCAAAACCTTACAAAAAAAACAAAAACATTTGCATTAGTTCTTTATGCAAAGTAAATACTTTGCAGTAGATTCAATTCATTTAAACAGTTGCCGAGTTAGATAATTAAAACAGGAACCTTTGTTTTAAATATTTTACCACCAGAAATATGCTAAAGGGATGGAAGACAGGAATTAAACATATCCATTATTGAGTAAAACATCTGGGATTTAGAGGGAATATTTTAAAACACTGTGTGAAAACTATGCATTTTTAGAAGAACTTTCCACGAAAAAATATTTCCAATTAATCAATACAGCTGCAATCTTTTAACTTCTTGCATGGCTTTCTTAGCTCTATGGGCTAATCTTGTTCACTTGATCCAAAAGTAGAACACACTGCATATTTATGTTAATATTATTAAAACTAACGTATATTTGATCAAATAAATATTAATTTAAAATATTTACAATACATTAGGTATTTCTGGTACATTATTAAACAGACTAGGCTATTCTTAATACAGTTAGGTTTTATGTTAGGGTGAAATCATAATATACCACTTTGCTGCTTTTACCCTAGTAATCTAGTCAAACATCTGTCCAGTATGGAGTTCTTATCGGTGCCGTACCGATATAACTGTATCGGTAGGAAACTAAAAATGCGCAGGTGTCCGACCGGTATTGTTTCGGTACGACTCGGAGCAGCTTAAGGGTGGACAGGTAAACCCAGTAACCGTCATGGTATCGATACAGTTAAATCAATATTCCGAAGCACGCGCACATCTTGCTTTACTGTTTAAATACTTTAATAGTGAAATATATTAATAAATCAAAACAATGCGTTTATTAAATCTTTCCATGTTTCTATCAGTCTCTGTTACTCCAAAAATTAAGAGTACCATAAACCAGACTGCCGTTGTTTAGTCCATACTGCGGGGGACGTCTCTTAAAATATGGCAGAGGTGTGTGTGTGTGTGTGTGTGTGTGTGTGTGTGTGTGTGTGTCGTCCTGTCTTTCCCGCTGTTTGCGTGTCACCCTGTATGAGGGTGTCACGTGCACAGTGCAGCTGTCTGTAGAGAGGTCTGTCACTGTGATTTGTGTTCAGTTCTGCCAGTCAGTTGCTTGCGCGGGACTGGGACTCTGAGCGATTGGTTCATGTATGTGCAAATATACACTTGTGTTTGAGCCAATAGGACTGGGGCAAATCCCTACTTAGAAGCTGCCTGTGCTGTGCGTTATGACCCAACCCCTTCATCAATATACAGTCCATATTAGGGCATTTTTTTGTACTTCAGGCAAAAAATAATGTGCTCCCTTCTCTGTAACTCACTCCTCCCTCCTCTGAATCTCTCTCCTCCCTTCGTCATGCTCCATGCTCCCACCCACATCACCAATAAAGAATCCTTTCGAACTTGTCGCGTTTTCATTGATTAGATTAAATGCCAGTCATATTACGCGAGAGACCAGCGACGTAATTGAATGGGGCGTAGCTAACTGAACACGTTAAATGTTTGAGAGCTGAAAAAAAAAAGTTCAAGACAAATAATTGTCGTTTTAGTAAGGTAATGGTTGCAATTGTGCATTTAAATGCATGCAAAGCAAGCTCCAAAAACCACGTTAAAAAAGTGTGAACAAGGCTTTTGACCTGTGGGATCATGTGACATTTTTGTTTTCAAAATCATAAAAAAAATATTGCCTTTATACACGCTACGCAGCTGTATTCTCCCGTTTGAGTTTGATGAGTGTTATTTTATAAAGCTGTCACTGCCACATTGTCAAATTATTTGTCTCAAAAAATTGTGACTTCATATGTTATTTGCAGGGCTAGGTAAAGAGCTGTGTTCTTGATTTTCTTACTTAATTTACATTAACGGAATTGTCCAGTAAAACATGAACCCCTTCACTGCTGCGTTGTTTTAACCTCTGCCCATGTCGGCGATACAGACCAATCGCTCTGACATTGTGTCTTATCGTTGGCACACTGACGTGTTGAATGATTATCAATAGAATTCCATTGCAGGTGTATCCAGTAGATATTAACTAGTGTAGCTACTGCCGCATTATTTCAACCTCGACCAAACAGACATACATAGCTTAAATCACAGACTTTTAAAATACAAAAAGAATATTTTAGAAAAAGTGATTATTTATTTATTTATTTGTGCATTTGTTTGTTTTAGGCAACTGCAAACCTAACTCAGTTGATAGACTACGGGAGGGTCTCATTCACTAAACAGCAGTAAGTGCCCAGAATTACAGTGTGGCAGGGGGAAGCACGCAAAAATGAAAACGAGGATGCGCTATTCACAAAGCTAATTATATGCAGAAATAAAGCTAGTAAACAATTTGTTTGAAAGTTGTCACCATGCGGAATTATGCATGAGGTTTACACACACTTTATTAATGCATATAAGGGCGCTCGAAAGAAAAGGTTAGTAGGGTTCTGAGTTTGTCACAGTAGGTGTAGGAGGAGGGTCTTCTTGCTTGAAGCAAAGACTCACAGCATCCTGCAAGACAGTCAAAGTGGAGAAACTATTTGTTAATGGAACATTTATGTTTAACTCAAATGTTTGTTCAACTTGATCACCTGATTTATTTTGTAATAATGTAGCGACCGGGGTGGGGGGAGCGCCATCGTCCTAGAGACTGTTGTGTGTTGCAACAGTTTGTTGACACAGGGGTTGTACTGACAGACTGGAGAACTGCAAAAGTAATACTGATCCACAAAAAGGGAAACAAAACCAAACCAGGTAACTACAGACCAATAAGCCTGACTTCTATTATATGTAAACTTATGGAAACAATAATAAGATCCAAAATGGAAAATTATCTATAAGGTAACAGTATCCTGGGAGACAGTCAACATGGTCTTAGGAAAGGGAGATTGTGTCTAACTAACCTGCTTGATTTCTTTGAGGATACAACATCGACAATGGATAATTGCAAAGCATATGACATGGTTTATTTAGATTTACAGAAAGCTTTTGACAAAGTCCTGCATAAAAGATTAATTCTCAAACTGAACGCAGTAAGGATTCAAGGAAACACATGCACATGGATTAGACAGTGGTTAACATGTAGAAAACAGAAAGTAATGATTAGAGGAAAAACCTCAAAATGGAGCGAGGTAACCAGTGGTGTACCACAGGGATCAGTATTAGGTCCTCTGCTATTCCTAATGACTTAGATTCTGGTATAGTTAACAAACTTGTTAAATTTGCAGATGACACAAAAATAGGAGGAGTGTTGCAGCAGCAAACATCATTCAAAATGATCTAGACAAGATTCAGAACTGGGCAGAGAGATGGCAAATTATAAAAGAGAAAAGTGTAAGTTACTGCACTCAGGCAATACAAATGTGCATTATAAATATAATATGGGAGATACTGAAATTGAAGAAGGAATCTATGAAAAAAAACTAGGAGTTTATGTTGACTCAGAAATGTCTTCATCTAGACAATGTGGGGATGCTATAAAAAAGGCCAACAAGATGCTTGGATATATTGTGAAAAGTGTTGAATTTAAATCAAGGGAAGTAATGTTAAAACTGTACAATGCATTAGTAAGACCTCATCTAGAATATTGGGTTTAGTTCTGGTTACTTCACCACAAAAAGAATGTTACTGCTCTAGAAAGAGTGCAAAGAAGAGCGACCAGAATTATTCTGGGTTTTAAAGGCATGTCATATGCATACAGGCAAAAATAATTAAATCTATTCAGTCTTGAACAAAGAAAACTACACTGCAATCTGATTCAAGCAGTCAAAATTCTAAAATGTATTGACAACGTCAACCCAAGGGACTTTTTCAACCTGAAAAAAGAAACAAGGACCAGGGGTCACAAATGGAGATTAGATAAAGGGGCATTCAAAACAAAAAATAGGAGGCACTTATTTACACAGAGAATTGTGAGACTCTGGAACCAACTCCCCAGTAATGTTGTTGAAGCTGACACCCTGGGATTCTTCAAGAAGCTGCTTGATGAGATTCTGGGATCAGTAAGCTACTTAAAACCAAACAAGCAAGATGGGCTGAATGGCCGCCTCTTGTTTGTAACCTTTCTTATGTTCTTAGTGAAGTCCAAAAATATGGATCTTTGTGTCTGTGAGTTTTGAACCCGTGACTGTCCATCACTGTTTTTTCTATAATCCCCCATATTGCTGGTAGTTGCCCTATGGCACTGCATTAGTATGGTAAACACACAGCATTTTTCTACACAACAACCTAACTATATGCAATCTCTATACAGTAGTATCTCAAAGCACTGTACAATACATAGTAGAAAAACCAAATCACAATACATTAGTAAAACATTTACCAAAATCATACCATTGAAATAACTGAACGAGTGGGTTGCAGGGCTTAGGTATACAAGTGATGCAGATGCTTTAACAGTGACATACACAAAGTTCACGGTTCAAAACAGTTCTTTTATTTTTCCTTTCTGTCTGCTTAGACCGTTAAATAATAAACGCTTGTTCTACACATCAATGTTCATTGCCAGCTGGAAACCAATCACAAACAACACACAACACAGACACAGCCACTTCTCCTGACAGTGAGTGCTCTGCGTGCGGGTGCTCGTGCAAGGTATTCAGTGACAAGTGGTGTAAGTGCTGGCCTGTAGTGACAGCTTCCTGTCTCGTGTTAGCCGTCTAGTAGTGACAAACAGACAGTTAGATTCTACAAACAAACAAAACACTTAACACTCATTCACACAGTCCGTTTCCTTTGTCGATCAGTTTCGTAACCACATCGAAGGAACAGATTACATCGTCACATCCCCATTTATACCCTTAGTCACGTCCCCTTCGATAGCTAGTTCGGTCATGTCTCCTCCAATCCATGACTGATACACCGCATACCGCTTTATGGCGATTTCTTCAGGCATTGTGACTCCGCCTCCTTCCTGGCTGGCTAGCTTCCGACTGACCCCGGGAATTAACTGCCAGACCAACCAGTATGAGGCACTCTGTTCCTGTTGAACAACACCCTTAAAATTTGGGAGGGAGATTGTTGACTAGGAATTCATTCGCTCTCTGTCACAATAACATATTCAAACAACAGTATAATAAAAATATATATACATTTACACATATACACATACATGCATACATCGATAAATGTAGTAATACACACATCCATACATAATAATAATAATAATAATAATAATAATAATAATAATAATAATAATAATAATAATAATGCAATATAAAAGTTACATTAAAACCCACCAAAACAAGAAAGCCATTTTATAAAAGTACGTTTTCAGTCTTGACTTAAAAGCTGTAATGGTCCCAGCTTCCCTGACAGACGCAGGCAGAGCATTTCATAATATAGGAGCTTTACAAGAAAAAACCCTTCCTCCCGTGTTAATTTTGTTGACCTTAGGAATAACCAGTAGCCCCACATCTTGTGATCTCAGAGTGCAGTTTAGAAGATACAGGGTCAGTAAGTCCTGCAAATAACTGGGTGCTAATCCATTCAGGGCTTTGTAACAATTAAATCTTAAAATCAGTTCTAATTATATAACCTTTTTGTAGAATGATCTTGTGGAATTATTCTGTTAACTACCATATAAACACTTTACAGGGTGTCACTTAAGCAGGTCTTTGCTAGGCCTTTGCTAGGTGTTAACATGGTTGTTATAGATCCGTGTGTGTTGATGTAACCTTGGTGTTACCATGGTTACAGATCTGTGTGTGGTGATGTAACCATTTACTAACACTTTGCAGCCTCCCTTTTGCCACCTCCATAGGTAATATTCAATTTATTTAAATTGCATTAATGTCTGGACTGGCTTGGTGACTGACCACTCCCATCACAGACTCTACTCAACTGAATGAAACAGAAACAACTATGAGAAACTGACAAAAGAGCACTTTGTGGGCTCTGGTTTTTTCCTTTCTGCTTCGAAACATCCAAAATAAAACTTCAGCTACAGTGATGTGTTGCATGACTTCCAGAATCTGAATAGTGGAGGTTTAGGGTGCTTGTGATCATGAAATGCTTGTGTTGTTAAGGATTATGCTAATTTATTTTAAATAGTGAATACAACAAACCCGCAGTACAATTTTAGCCCTTCCTGTACCCTTATAAAAGTTTCCCATAGTAAAACTATAGCAACGTGTAATAATATATAATGAAAGTAATCCCAGAGAAGAATAGTTAAGCATATTAAAAGATATAAGAATCTATAGCATATCCCTGGGAAAAGCATGGGAAAACTGAAAAATGACTGCTAATTTACCATGATGTTTATAAGGGTATTCTGATATTCTTCTAAAACTAAACACAATAAAGAATCTCCTTGAAGGTGGTGTAGTGCTCGTTGGTGTTCAAGGTCTCAGCACCAAAAAACATACTCCATGGCATTTGAAAACTTGCATACTTATACTTACATAAAAATCAGCAGAAATACAGGGGAGGACATGTGATTGGACACAGAACTGGTTAACAAACAAAGCAGAGTTGAAATCGGATTAGGGGAATGTACTTAGTGGGGTACCACAAGGGTCTGTACTTGGACTCTTACTGTTCTTCATTTATATAAATAGATTGTTAAATTTGAAGATGCCAATCTTGGGGGAGTAGTGGACTCTGAAACCGCAGCCCAGCTAATTCAAAGATTTGGACCTTCTCTGTAGTGGGTGAACTTGTGGCAAATTCATGTTTATGTTAAGAAATGTGAAGTATTGCACATTGGGTATAAAATGAATGGGATGGAAATAGAGAACGAGGACTTTAAAAAGGATCTCTTGGTTATAGTGTAGTCATCATTAATGTGGCGAGAGAATTCAAAAGGCAAATAAAATTTTAGGCTATATTGAAAAAGCATTGAATACAAGAGGAGAGAGGCAATGCTAAGATTATACAGTGCCCTATTTAGACCTCCACCTAGAATACTTTATGCAGGTTTGGTTACAAAAAGACATTATTGCACTTGAGAAGGTACAGAGAAGGACAATGAGGCAGAGGCTAAAAGAATGTCATGTCTTCAGCCAAAACAAATGATGCGCTAACAAGGGACGAGGTTTGATAGGCCGAAAGACCTTTTATTGTTCCCAAACTTTCCTTATGTTCTTTTGTTCTTATGTTCAATATAATAGAATCTTGGAAGCTATGTTGTATTTTAAAACATGTGTTAATCATGTACCTCAATTTGACCTCACAAAATGTATATTCTTATAAATCTGGTGTATAATAAGTCTCCATAGTGCTGTTTATTATTCCTTGACATCTTCTTATGGCGGACGCTGCCTAAACAAGATAGGTTTATACATCCCAGATGTGTTAAAAACAAAATAACAGAGTTATGATTTTGTTCCTAAACCCCATGATGCCGTTACTATACAGTCCACAGTTTATAAAAGAGTTGGTCAATTGATACATTGAAAATCAAATTGTAGGTACATTTGGTATATTATTTATTGTAAATAAAATGTTTCTTTCAAATGTAGCACTTAGAGCATCTGAGACTTCAAATAATCTGTGGTAATGTTTGGACTGGAATATGAATTTCATGATGATAAAGTTGAAACAAAAACCTTATTGACTAGTATTGGGAACTTTAAGATGTTGCATCATGCTGTGATAGGGAAAATAGAAACTCAGACTCCTGATAACAGAGGGCGCTGGGCCAGTGCAAGGGTCCCTGCACAGAGATCACATGACCTGGACGCACGTCATATTTTTATGGGACGCCATCTTTGTGTGAGGCAACAGTGTGGGTATGCTAACTCCGTGCATTTAGGTCAAGTGTATTAAGAACACCTGAGGCTAGCAGACTGGTGTTCCACTGATCTCAGGGGAGGGGTCTTGAATACAAAGGGGACTGCATTGTTGTGCTCGAGGCTGGTGTTCAAACTTCAGGACTGGAGAGATAGGAGGAGTCAGGAAGCAAGGAAAGAAATCTAAACCTTGTGTGTGACTGCCCAGTCCTCCACCTTTTTACAATTTATTTGTGTTAAATCAATAAAACACCCTACCCAGGGGTTTCCACTACAATAACCGTATTGTTACATTTATTAGATAAAAAAATAAATCTCAAGAAATCATTATTTTATGTTGTGTTTTTTTTATTATTATTATTATTATCAAAAATATTCTCCAGACATTACAACAGCAGTGGCAACAGGGAGCATTTTGGAATATGTTTATAGTTATGTTACAATCTAAAAGGAATAGATGCTAAGATATTGAAGAATAACTTTGAAAATAACACAACAAGTCCACAGCACAAATATTTTGTTGTTGACAGCTTTACTATGAATGGCAGTGCATGGAGAGCAAGTCTGGATACTGGTCTTCATCTTAATACTCCTCTCCTTCCTCGTCCTCATCTCCCACGCTGTCTGTTCCCACTTCTTCATAGTCCTTCTCCAGGGCAGCCATGTCCTCTCGGGCCTCAGAGAACTCTCCTTCCTCCATACCCTCCCCCACATACCAGTGGACGAAGGCACGCTTGGCATACATCAGGTCGAACTTGTGGTCTAGGCGGGCCCAGGCCTCAGCGATGGCGGTGGTGTTGCTCAACATGCACACAGCCCTCTGAACCTTGGCCAGGTCACCCCCAGGCACCACGGTGGGAGGCTGGTAGTTGATGCCCACCTTGAAGCCAGTGGGGCACCAGTCCACAAACTGGATGCTTCTCTTGGTCTTGATGGTAGCTATAGCAGAGTTGACATCTTTGGGCACCACGTCTCCACGGTACAGCAGGCAGCAGGCCATGTACTTGCCGTGACGGGGGTCACATTTCACCATCTGGTTGGCCGGCTCAAAGCAGGCATTGGTGATGTCAGCAACCGACAGCTGCTCATGGTAGGCCTTCTCAGCTGAAATAACCGGGGCGTAGTTGGTCAGTGGGAAGTGGATACGGGGGTAGGGCACCAGGTTGGTCTGGAACTCTGTCAGGTCAACATTCAGGGCACCATCGAAACGCAGGGAGGCAGTGATGGAGGAGACAATTTGACCAATGAGACGGTTCAGGTTGGTGTAGGATGGGCGCTCAATGTCCAGGTTCCTGCGGCAGATATCATAGATGGCCTCATTGTCTACCATGAAGGCACAGTCAGAGTGCTCCAGCGTGGTGTGGGTGGTCAGGATGGAGTTGTAGGGCTCAACAACAGCTGTGGAGATCTGGGGAGCTGGATAGATAGCAAACTCCAGTTTGGACTTCTTGCCGTAGTCAACAGAGAGGCGTTCCATCAGCAGGGAGGTGAAACCAGAACCGGTACCACCACCGAAGCTGTGGAAGATGAGGAAGCCTTGGAGCCCTGTGCACTGGTCAGCCTGGAAAAAAACACAGCATATAATCTCTTGATCTCTATAAATAAAGAACACAAGTGTCAAAAGAACAAGTAAAAGTGTTTCAACCCATGTGTTTATGATCTTTACATTTAGTAGTAAACTGCAGCTTTTCTTACAAACTTTTGCCATAGATATTCCACCATGCAGTTCTGTTCTTTCATGTCATATTTTAGTTTCAAATATTCACACCAAGCTCAATTCTTATAAGAATTGCCGTCACATAACTGAAGGATAGATTGTTTTGCATGAAATATTAGGAGTTGTAAGACAGAATCGAGAAAATTAAACTTTGGTTGGTGTTGAAGGAATCAAGAAGATATAAGGATTAAAGATGATCTCAATCATCTTCTAATCCTTGTACTGAATCTCCAATCTCACCAGTTTGCGGGTCCTGTCAAGCACTAGGTCGATGATCTCTTTGCCGATGGTGTAGTGCCCGCGGGCGTAGTTGTTAGCAGCGTCCTCCTTGCCAGTGATGAGCTGCTCAGGGTGGAACAGCTGACGGTAGATTCCTGTGCGAATCTCATCTACAGAATTGAAAGAAGAACCAGGGAAGCAGTCAACTTCATTAGCTTGTTACAATTTTGAGATGTAAAGGATTTACTTTGATGAAGATCACATTGAGTTGTGTATTAAAGAATCTTAACACACAGTCTGTAGAAGAGTCAGTGCTTTGATACAATAAAAATCAAAGTGTAAGTGCATTTTTTGTTGCTTTTCCAAATATAATTGTCCATAAAACAACGAAAATTCACAAAAAATCAAACTAATTACTTGATACCTTTTACACCCAAAAGGATATTAATGCAGTAAATGAATGTTAATACACGTAACAGTGTTTACATGTCAGTCACAATTCAAACAGGCCAACAACAGACAGTGTGAGAATACAGGTGGCTTGGTCCTGCTGTCAGCAGTGTATGAGTGCATGGGATAGATAACCGAGTTATGTCATTGATGCTGAATCTCGGGAATCATTTAAGAAGACAGACAACACGAGGGCGCTTGGGAGACTTTGTACTGTATATCTGTGGCAGAGCAAAGCTCTGCCCTTTAAATTGGCAGGGATGGGGTTAACTTCCCCTACCTGCCTGGGTTTATTATGTTCAGGTGGCTGGGGTTGATTAGTTGATTAGGTTGATTAACGATCAATCAGCGCCCAGCCACCTGATATAAAAGGAGGCCTCTGCTTCTCATTTGGAGAGAGGGAGCTGAGGAAGCAGGTTGGTTTTTTTTGGTTGTTTGGAAAGTTTGAATCCAGTGAAGGCATTGCCTAGCCTGGAAATTGTTATTTTTGTAAATTTTGCTTTTTGTCTTTCTTTGTGTTTAAATTGTTTTGTTTTGGCCCTTGTGCCCTTTCATTTTTGTGTTTATTTATAATAAAATAGTTATTTTTTTGAACTGCAGTCTGTCTCTGGGCCTCTTTCCACTCGCCAGCCTGCCACATTTGGTGTCAGAAGTGGGATAGCGCCACCTAGAGGCTCAGAGCAGTATTTTTTTTTTGTTTTGTTTTGTGGAATTTTGGGGATTTTTGAAAAAAAAAAAAAAAAAATGGGAAAGAGCAGACAGCGGCAAAAGCAGGAAAAGCAGCAGCAGCTGAAGAAATGTAAGCTGCTGCAGCCACCGCTGGAGGACCCGGCCAGCCTCTTCCCCTGGTGTTCCTGGTGTGGGAAGGAGGACCATCGTTGGCGGTCCTGCCCAGACGTGCCACCGGCAAACTGGTGTGGCCGGTGTGAGGAGGACAGCCACAACTGGGCAGGATGCCCCTACAACCAGGCCCAGGAAGAGGTGCCGTGTTCACCCCGGGCATCAGGGGCCACCCCACTACCTCCAGCACCACCACCTTCACCACCGTCCCAGGAGATCTGGGACTGGTTGATGCACCCTGAGGCAGACCTCGTCCACGATCTCCCCATAGTTATCAACACGCTGTGGCGTCGAGATGGGGAGAGGTGGGAACAGTGGGAGGAACAGCACCACCCGGCCTCCTTCCCAGAGGTTGCCCTCATGGTGGTTAATTACCTGGCGGTAGACATGGGAGATGCCCCGGTCACTCCAATAAAGAGGGGTGAGCCGCCTTCCCGAGAGCCAGAGAGGGAGGAGGAGCCGCCGTCGCTCCCAGAGCCAGAGAGGGGTGAGGAGCCGCCGTCGCTCCCAGAGCCAGAGAGGGGTGAGGAGCCGCCGTCGCTCCCAGAGCCAGAGAGGGGTGAGGAGCCGCCGTCGCTCCCAGAGCAAGAGAGGGGTGAGGAGCTGCCGCGCTCCCAGAGCCAGAGAGGGGTGAGGAGCCGCCGTCGCTCCCAGAGCCAGAGAGGGTGAGGAGCTGCCGTCGCTCCCAGAGCCAGAGAGGGGTGAGGAGCTGCCGTCGCTCCCAGAGCCAGAGAGGGGTGAGGAGCTGCCGTCGCTCCCAGAGCCAGAGAGGGGTGAGGATCCGCCGTCGCTCCCAGAGCCAGAGAGGGGTGAGGAGCCGCCGTCGCTCCCAGAGCCAGAGAGGGCGGGAGGAGCCGCCGTCGCTCCCAGAGCCAGAGAGGGAGGAGGAGCCGCCGTCGCTCCCAGAGCCAGAGAGGGGGGAGGAGCCGCCGTCGCTCCCAGAGCCAGAGAGGGGTGAGGAGCCGCCGTCGCTCCCAGAGCCAGAGAGGGGTGAGGAGCCGCCGTCGCTCCCAGAGCCAGAGAGGGGTGAGGAGCCGCCGTCGCTCCCAGAGCCAGAGAGGGGTGAGGATCCGCCGTCGCTCCCAGAGCCAGAGAGGGGTGAGGATCCGCCGTCGCTCCCAGAGCCAGAGAGGGGTGAGGAGCCGCCGTCGCTCCCAGAGCCAGAGAGGCGGGAGGAGCCGCCGTCGCTCCCAGAGCCAGAGAGGGGGGAGGAGCCGCCGTCGCTCCCAGAGCCAGAGAGGGGGGAGGAGCCGCCGTCGCTCCCAGAGCCAGAGAGGGAGGAGGAGCCGCCGTCGCTCCCAGAGCCAGAGAGGCGGGAGGAGCCGCCGTCGCTCCCAGAGCCAGAGAGGGGTGAGGAGCCGCCGTCGCTCCCAGAGCCAGAGAGGGGTGAGGAGCCGCCGTCGCTCCCAGAGCCAGAGAGGGGTGAGGAGCCGCCGTCGCTCCCAGAGCCAGAGAGGGGTGAGGAGCCGCCGTCGCTCCCAGAGCCAGAGAGGGGTGAGGATCCGCCGTCGCTCCCAGAGCCAGAGAGGGGTGAGGAGCCGCCGTCGCTCCCAGAGCCAGAGAGGCGGGAGGAGCCACCGCCGCCGCTCAGAGCCCGAGAGGGAGGAGCCGCCGCCGCTCTCAGAGCCCGAGAGGGAGGGGCCGCCTCCGCCACCAGAGGGGGCCGGGCCGCCGTCGCCGCCTCCGCCACCGGAGGGAGCCGGGCCGCCATCGCCGCCTCCGCCACCGGAAGGAGCCGGGCTGCCGTCGCCGTGCTACCTTGGAGATTCGGGGCCCCCTCAACCAAAGAAGGCTTGGGGGCTCCAACATCAACCCCGCCCACCACCAACCACCATAACAGCCCACCCAAGGGACATAATTGGACTCTTGGGGGGAGGGGGGTGGGGAGGGTGGGGGGAAGGGGGGAGTTGGCCGATTGCGGCCGGTGTACGTTGTACATGGGGGGAGGTGTGTGGCAGAGCAAAGCTCTGCCCTTTTTAAATTGGCAGGGATGGGGTTAACTTCCCCTACCTGCCTGGGTTTATTATGTTCAGGTGGCTGGGGTTGATTAGTTGATTAGGTTGATTAACGATCAATCAGCGCCCAGCCACCTGATATAAAAGGAGGCCTCTGCTTCTCATTTGGAGAGAGGGAGCTGAGGAAGCAGGTTGGGTTTTTTTTGGTTGTTTGGAAAGTTTGAATCCAGTGAAGGCATTGCCCAGCCTGGAAATTGTTATTTTTGTAAGTTTTGCTTTTTGTCTTTCTTTGTGTTTAAATTGTTTTGTTTTGGCCCTTGTGCCCTTTCATTTTTGTGTTTATTTATAATAAAAGTTATTTTTTTGAACTGCAGTCTGTCTCTGGGCCTCTTTCCACTCGCCAGCCTGCCACAATATCCTAGTAGTTTAGTTCTAGCTTTGTCATGTTACCAGGTGTTTTTCTACATTAAAAAATGAGTTAATTACAGACTGGAATAAACGCTTTGAAAATATGACCCACAGAATCTATCAAAGGTCTTGCCTTGCTTCAATAAAATGAGGGCACAAAGTTTATGGCTTCATATTTTGAAAATAAATGGGTCATAATAAAATCTTACTGAATGTTTTTCATTTCATTAGCTTTTGAGTATTAGAAAAGAGTCATTTTGTTCAAGGTACAAAGCCTTACCGATCACAGTGGGCTCAAGATCCACAAAGACTGCTCTGGGGACGTGTTTCCCAGCTCCAGTCTCGCTGAAGAAGGTATTGAAGGAATCGTCTCCTCCTCCGATGGTCTTGTCGCTGGGCATCTGCCCATCAGGCTGGATCCCGTGCTCCAGGCAGTAGAGCTCCCAGCAGGCATTGCCCATCTGGACTCCGGCTTGGCCAACGTGCATAGAGATACACTCACGCTGGAGAGAAACAGCAGAAGGTGGTTCAGTGATTATAAGGCTTGTGCTAATAGCAGTAAAAAAATGTTTTTGAAACCTTGGTTAGCACTGCTTTAACACTAGAACCACCATGGAAGTCATTTTGACGGTTTGAGGTTTTCAAATTTGAATTACTCTGTGTGTCTGAAAGTTATGTGGTTGTCCATTTATGACTTTCCCTAAATTTGTGTATTTAATACCCTGACGGTGTTTCAAAGGCAGGATCACAAAAATCCCGCCCACCTCGAACTGCCAAAGCAGTCATTTTGACTGCCTTTCACAAAACATTTTACATTTTTTATTTTAGTATATATATATATATATATATATATATATATATATATATATATATATATTATATATTACGTTGTTTACACCTGTTTACACACAACTTTCTTTTGAAATGTTAATTTTATTATAGTTTTTTAAAATAAATCCTTTTGTGTTTAATTGTTTAAATACAGCGTTTCGGCTGAGCAGATGTTTGATATGACGTGCTTGAATAAAACTTTTAAGTTTTATCTGATAGCTTGTCTTTTATTGTAGTATTGATCTTGTTTAAAATGTAACCGTCATAATAACTGTCTGCGGCGGTTTTAGGTATGAGCATAATCTTGGCGGTTCTTGTGTCAAATGAAGAATTCAGGGAGGGTTATTGTGAAAACCACTTCTGTAACAGGGCAAGGGCTGGGCGTTAACATGCAGTCACGCACACTGCAATTGAGTGTCTTAACCACTGGAGGGGTGCTAAGACTTGCATTTTCCAAGTAATTGCATTTAAGAAATATCTGTTGGTATTAAATAAATCAGAAGACTTCTATTTATTAATGTGTTGATTTCAAACAAGCGCATTTTCCTTTCATCCAGGGTGCTGACATTTTTACAGCTGTAATGCCATATCAAGGCCATAAACTGTCAATTAAAATGTTGCAAATCTACCAAATGCACCTGACTCAAAATTGACTATTTCAGATTTCATATATTTAAGAGGCAAACATTTCTTTACTAACTTGCACTATGACTTCTTTCTCAGATGGTAAAGTATCAAATAACTACTGGTTACAGCTGGTCTACAGAAATGCGAGACAGAGGATATGGAGATGAGGAGTGACCAGTCTTGAGCTGGGTGTCCTGTTTCTCAGCCCTGTGACAATCAGCTGTCTGCACACCCTCAACTCCCAGTCAAGTCATTATACTGCAGTGTCTGGCTCCCAGCTCAGCTAAAAAAACTGACCAACACTAACAATCGCTGCTGTCATACTGCAGTGTCTGTCTCCCAGCTCAGCTAAAAACACTGACCAACACTACCAATCACTGCTGTCATATTGCAGTGTCTGGCTCCCAGCTCAGCTAAAAACACTGACCAACACTACCAATCGCTGCTGTCATACTGCAGTGTCTGGCTCCCAGCTCAGCTAAAAACACAGCAACATCAACAATCGCTGCTGTCATACTGCAGTGTCTGGCTCCCAGCTCAGCTAAAAACACTGACCAACACTATCAATCGCTGCTGTCATACTGCAGTGTCTGGCTCCCAGCTCAGCTAAAAACACAGCAACACCAACAATCGCTGCTGTCATACTGCAGTGTCTGGCTCCCAGCTCAGCTAAAAAAACTGACCAACACTAACAATCGCTGCTGTCATACTGCAGTGTCTGGCTCCCAGCTCAGCTAAAAAAACTGACCAACACTAACAATCGCTGCTGTCATACTGCAGTGTCTGGCTCCCAGCTCAGCTAAAAACACAGCAACACCAACAATCGCTACTGTCATACTGCAGTGTCTGGCTCCCAGCTCAGCTAAAAACACAGCAACACCAACAATCGCTACTGTCATACTGCAGTGTCTGGCTCCCAGCTCAGCTAAAAAAACTGACCAACACTAACAATCGCTGCTGTCATACTGCAGTGTCTGGCTCCCAGCTCAGCTAAAAAAACTGACCAACACTAACAATCGCTGCTGTCATACTGCAGTGTCTGGCTCCCAGCTCAGCTAAAAACACAGCAACACCAACAATCGCTGCTGTCATACTGCAGTGTCTGGCTCCCAGCTCAGCTAAAAACACAGCAACACCAACAATCACTGCTGTCTCAAGCAATAAACTATTCTGCTGCGAGAAGCTTTTTGGAAAAAGATGTGACAATTCAGTTAAAATAAATAAACCTAACCCAGGTCCAATTCACAAAGCTTTTAAGTCATGGATTACTAATAAAATTGACTTTCATTTTATAAAACTATTAATGAAAATCACAGGTTAAAGCTCTATGAAAATAATTTATTATCTCATATTTCCTTACAGCCAGTCCACTGCAATATAAAGCATAATAAAAAGATTAAAAGAAAATAGCTCCTTACCATTTTGAATCAGTTCTTTGAGGCTGATGTTAAAGCTTTAGACTGAGAAGGCGATGATGCAGTTCTTTTATAGCAGATGGGGTGTGGATATGCTTGGCAATATGACTGCACTGCAGAAATGGGAGGGCTCCTATTGTAGAGCATGCAAACCTCCATAGTCACACTGAAAACAATCCTCCTCACATCTCCAAACTCGCTACTGCTTTTTTTCAGGCTGTTACAGTCACCTATGCAGAAACATATTTTATCGGGTAAAATTAGAACACATGATAAACCAAGTCATCCGTCTTTATTTGTATTTGTACATTTACTTGTTGTATATTACTGTTTATAAAAGACTCTTTTTTCACTTTCTCATCAATTTCTATTGGTATTCACCTAGTAAACCTTTTAGAGATTTCTTGTCATAAAATAGATTAGCTACATGAGGTATTCACAGGGGTGGGTGAATTGCCTCCTGTTTATGAACTTCATCTTCTCAGTGTTCTCAGTACTCACTTCAGTCAGTCAGTCGGTCAGTCAGGAGAACATATCTGATGGCAATGCAAAGACATCATTTTAAATTATTTTTGGGAGGGGTATGTGCAAGTCTATTTTAAAATGCTATAGGAATAAAATGTATTATATAACTTAGAATACAATTATATAAATATCTAGTTCCAGGTTTATGTGAATGTTCAGTTGCCTAGTCACTGAACTACTTAATTTGTGATCTGTTATCCCAGGCAGATTGAATCACTCTTGTTTGGAGTTATCACCAATAAAGGTATAGGTAAGCCGTGCAAGTCTTACTAATAGTGCAGCTGTTTTAATTTTTCTTCTTTCATATTGATATTTTGGAATAAAGGCCCCTGTTTGCTGCTGACTCATAACATAATTAACATGGCTGCCTCTCAGTTCTTTATTCTGCTTTCACGCACATCCAGCCCTGTGCATCTGCCTTTAATTCTATAGTACCAAGGTGAACGTAAATCAGGTAAATGTCATCTTGTGGATGTTTTTGATTCACTGCATTTGTAATGTTTCTCGCTACTTGCATTGGCCTGTATGTTTCACTGTCATTATTATTATTATTATTTTTATTATCCACCCTTTTCAATGATGCAGCAATGCTTTAGCCAAGCTGCAATGTAATAAACATTATGTGTCTATATATTTTAAAACAATAGGCACAAATGCATTTTAAATGTAAAAGCTCATTCTCAAACCTGTGATGTCATACTTTTTACATCTCCCACCCACTCTATACACATTGCCGTCCCGTATCTGTGAGTCTCTTTGTCAATCAAGCAGAATCTGCATTGATCAGCGTGGGTGTGGTGGTTCGCGGTAGGAAGTGGAATCTTTTTTATAACTTCTTTGTTGTTGCAAACTTTAAGTCATGTCAACGCTGTATAATTATATATTTTCTGTTTATGCATAACCAGTTTGTATGCTTGAGGCTTTCATATTCTTTTCATACAGTTCATCATCTGCGTTTGTTCAACCTTTGTATCAGGTACCAATAGTAAATAATAAATAAGCCTGCATATAGCGATATTATGGACAAAAATCATATTGGCTGATAGGGTCGAAGGTGAGGGTGACCAAACTGGGCAGGCTTGCTGGGGAAAAGAGAGGAAGACCGGGATGGGGAACAAGGGAACAGCTGCTACCGGCCCACAGTGCGCCAGGCCTGAACCAGTGAAGGTGACTCCGCAGACAGCCAAGCCATGTCTGCCTGGCTCACAGAGATGGTTGCACTCATATGGTCCATATCCACACAGGCTTCCCGTGCAACGCAGCCCCTCGCACACCTGTGGGTTTGGAACTGTGGGCAGCCAGGCCATCTACAGTGACAGTGCCCAACCACCACTGCTTCACCATGTATACACATGCTGGAGGAGCCCAACAGCACAGCTGTGGGGAGCAGGGCTGTGGGGAGCAGGGCTCCAACCCCCCCAGAAGCAACTGACTGCACCACAATGAGCTGGACCGGCACCTTCAATTACAAGCCTAACCAGAGGGTCCAGCCTATCCCCATGACCAGGATCCTTTCGGCCGCTGCACACAGCCAGATGGAGAAAGGAGGCTACTGGAGCCCCGAGACAGTTGCCGATGCCCAGCCAGGCACCACAGGGGCCCAAGGTTAACCCGACCACCGGACATGACCAACGGAGGGAACCAACTCCCACAGCACCCTTGGGTCCCACACCAGCAGGAGTCATCGACCTGGTGCCGGGGGAGTGGGTGGGGGGTGGAGTGGGGGCAATATCAAGAGGAGGACCCAGACCTCCAATCAATCTTGCAGTGGCAACAATCAACTGCAACACGAGAGCTGTGTGTGCAACGGACTGACCTGGCAGTGAAAGGGGCAATGGAAGGAGTCGGCAAAAGGATCGGTGAGGTGGCAGGTGGTGGACCCCCAACCGCTATAGCTGGAGATGCTCCAAACTCATCAAAGAACCCCAGGAACCGGTCACTTTGGAGTCACCAAAACCCTGAGATGGCTCCAGCAGGGTTTCTACTGGAGACAGTGCTGGGGGGATGTTGAGGACTACTGACAGCACTGTGATGTCTGTACTGTTCACAAGGCACTCACGGATCGGTCTTATGCCCCCCCTCCAGCAGTTTTCCATTGGCGGACCCATTGAAACGGTCAGGGTTGATGTCCTCGGACCGTTTCCTTGGTCCAAGAAGGGAAATCGGTTTGTTCTGGTTGCACTTAATTACTTCACCATGTGGTCAGAGCAGTGGCGGACTGGCAGGGTAGAGAGGGCCCTGGCAAAACTCTGCAGGTGCTCATACCTATTTTAAGCTTCTCTTAATGTTAAGACACTAAAAGAGGGCACAAATATAAAAAGACAATACAAGTCCAAGCTAAATACAATAGCGAGATTTATGCAAGAAAACATTAGTATAAAAGGCACTAAATCATAGAAAATGTTTTACTTTCACCACACTCACAAGAAATTTCACAGTAGAAGGAGAAAATCTGAGAGTGCAGACACTGGAGACACTGCTGCTGATGTTTGTGTACTGCTGATGAGCCTGATAATATTGGTGCTGGCACTGGTGTTACTGCCTCTGACACTGGTATTACTGCTGCTAACACTGGTGTTACTACCTCTGACACTTGTGTTTTTGCTGCTGACACTGGTGTTACCACTGCTGGCACTGGTGTTACTGCTGCTGACACTGGTGTTACTGCTTCTGACATTGGTGTTACTGCTGCTGGCACTGGTGTTACTGCCTCTAACACTGGTGTTACTGTTGGTGGCACTGGTTACCGTCCACAGCACAAGCAGGACATGTGATGATGCGAGGGCGCAAAAGATGACGGTGGAGGATGACCCATAGCCTTACCTGGTTGCTTTTGAGCAGCTGGCTACTACCGTGTCATAGCCCAAGGAGTTCTAGGTAAGCCAGCTGGGACCTTGCCTGACTGGGGAGACTCAGGAAGCCTACCAGGCCATGACAGACACCTAAGCCACTCAGTACGACCTGGTAAATCAAGCCATTTTGCACCATTTGAACATCACAGGGAAATGCACCGTGGCTCTGGGAGTACAAGAGGTCCCCGGATACACACCCCAGGGTGGTCACGCAAAAACGCTGACCACATGGTACACTGGCTCAAACCCGCTCCGAAAACGAGCATACGGATGGGTGAAGCCATAGTAATTGTGCAGTTTTGCCATGTGGTCGGCGCCGAGACCCAAGAGTGGATACAGCGCCACAACTCCGACACCCTGGACAAGGCAGTGAAGCTTGCTTAGGACTTTGAGGACTCCGTGGTATCAGCCCAGACCGGGCTACTCACCGCTCCAATACAACGGAGCACCCAAGCACCACATCCTCTCTCTGCTCCCCCACCACCACCACCGGGACCGGGTCAACGACCTCCTAGACCGTTGGCTCCAATGGGCAACCTTGCCTCCTCTCCATGGAGACCAAGGTTGTCCCCCAACTGGGGTAGAGGTTCTGCCCTTGCTCCGTTGCCATACCAGCAATGGGACAGATATTTAACCACTGTTCCCTCCTCGGGTCGACGAGCTAGATAGACTGGAGACGGCAAGGTTTATTTCCACTTTAAACCTGACAAAGGGATACTGGCAGATCCTGTTAACTCCCAGTTATAGAGAGAAAATCACATTTTCAACACAAGAGGCCACTTCACAACTATGCCATTTGGGCTTTATGGTGTGCCCGCTGCCTTTCAGAGACTGATGGATCATGTTTTACATCCACATTGTGAATATGCGGCAGCATATATTCATGATGTGGTTATTCACAGCTTCACCTGGTGAGAGCATTTGGCTAGGATCATAGCCATCCTTCAGCTCTCTAAGGGTAGCCCGGCTGACAGCTAACTTGAGAAAATGTGCATTTGCCAAGAAAGAGACACAATATTTGGGATTCATAATGGGGAATGGGAGGGTGAAACCCATTGTCACCAAGGTCCAGGCCTTGGTGGACACAACAATCTCCAAAACCAAGGCTCAGGTGAGGTCTCTACTGGGATTAGCCAGTTATTACCGTTGTTTTATCCCAGAGTATTCCACAGTGGTTAATCCCTTAGTTGACCTCACCAGAAAGCGCACACCAAATTCAATGGTCAGAAGAATGTCAGGGCGCTATTTGATATTGTGAAGCAGAGACTTTGCCAGGCCCCCGCTCTCATCACTCCACCCGGGGATTTACAAATACTGAGTGATACACGCCGCTGTATCACTCCAGCATTATTATTTACAGGTGTTCGCCATAAGGCTTTGGACATTGTTAATTGAAATCAATAAACACCCTTGCACCTGAAATTCATTGTCTGTCTGTTTTGTGTCCACTCTGCACTGCACTCACCTGTATTCACTTACCACTCTGTCACAGCAGTTATAGTTTAATGTAACTTTTAAAATAAGTCAATTTGTATTTTGTCTTGTGTTATCTTATGTATGATTTTACAAGGTTCATCTAAGAAAAAACTTCTGCAGTACTGTGTTGCAAAGCCAACATATTAATGGCAAACTTGGCAAGTGTAGGAAAATGTGACTCTCCACTAGGTGTAGTCAAAAGCACAGTTTTGTGCCAGTATTCATCAGCTGACAGATCCCATCTAAGATTCATAGAGTCAGTCACTTGTTACTGCATAAATTCCACCTAGGCTATAAAGCATATTTCCAATAACAATCTCTGGTAAAGCATTGCAAGCTGGACAACATCTCCCGAGCTCACTGTGGTTTGGCTAGTTGAAGAACGTGTACACTAATTTCAGCACAGTAATGTTAATTGGCATACTTCTTTTGATACTTTTCACTGCCATCACATAAGTTGTAGGTATATGTTATTTGAACTGATTCTGAAAGTTGTGTGAAAATGTGTAAATTGTATAAACTGCAACCGTGAGTCAAATGCAGTTTAAAGTGTCTTCTTTATTTTTTGGGTATAATCGTCGATAATGTCATCAAAATGAAGTGAAGTTGTGATGCTGTTTTCAATCATCAATGTAGCAAAGGCAGTGAGCTTTCCTTTCTTTACTGTTGATCGGAGGTGGTTTTTGACACGCTTCATTCAGCTTGTTCTCCAGAGGATCGGGATAGGGGTTTTCAGCGGTTCAGGGCTTTCAGCACCTGAAGTGGAGGACAGTGCAGAATTTCCGATGTGTTACAATAGTTCTAATACCCCCCTTTGCTACTTGTATTCTTCTTCTCCTCGTTTCTTGTGTTTATGCTTTGCTGTTACTGAAAGTGTGTTGCCACATGAAAGTTCCGGGTCAGCCGGTTTAATTTTGTGGGCGATTCACTGTCTGAAGTTTTTCCAGTTTGCGTACAATTCCATATCTGTTTAAAAAAAATTTAAAAATGAAGGTTTTAGTTTTGGGCCCCCAGATGACTTTGGGCCCTAGGCAGATGTCTTGTTTGCCTGTGCTTTAATCCGGCTCTTGAGGCAACCCTGCGCCTTTCTGTGTTGCAGTTAACATGTGAGCATGCAGCACACCCCACATCACGTCTGCCATGTGAGCATGCAGCACACTCCACATCACGTCTGCCACGTGAGCATGCAGCACACCCCACATCACGTCTGCCACGTGAGCATGCAGCACACTCCACATCACGTCTGCCACGTGAGCATGCAGCACACCCCACATCACGTCTGCCACGTGAGCATGCAGCACACCCCACATCACGTCTGCCACGTGAGCATGCAGCACACCCGAAATCACGTCTGCCATGTGAGCATGCAGCACACCCCACATCACGTCTGCCACGTAAGCATAAAGCACACCCCACATCACATCTGCCAGGTCAGCATGCAGCACACCCCACATCACGTCTGCCACGTGAGCATACAGCACACCCCACATCACGTCTGCCACGTGAGCATGCAGCACACCCCACATCACATCTGCCACGTGAGCATGCAGCACACCCCACATCACGTCTGCCACGTGAGCATGCAGCACACCCCACATCACGTCTGCCACGTGAGCATGCAGCACACCACCTGCCACATCAGCACACCCCACATCACGTCTGCCACGTGAGCATGCAGCACACCCCACATCACGTCTGCCACGTGAGCATGCAGCACACCCCACATCACGTCTGCCACGTGAGCATGCAGCACACCCCACATCACGTCTGCCACGTGAGCATGCAGCACACCCCACATCACGTCTGCCACGTGAGCATGTAGCACACCCCACATCACGTCTGCCATGTGCTCCTCCATCACACACACAGCACTGACACATTTATTTTGCAATGCCCTGAAAATTTTGTATTGTTCTTTTTCAGTCCTGTTTTGAGCTGCTCTGCCCCTTGGTGTTAATTATTATAAATGAGTTCCTGGGTTCTGGTGTGGTTCCAGTTGTTTTTAAAACTGCTGCAGTCACGCCTGTGCCTAAAAAAACCTCATATGGCCTTGGATAATCTTAATCATTTTCGCCCTATTTCAAATTTGCCCTTTCTAGCTAAGCTTCTAGAACGAGCTGTCACTTAGGCAATTAAACCGGCATCTAATCTGGCTTCCGGCATCTTCATAGCACTGTGACTGTCCTGGTCAAAGTCACTAATAATCTGTTAATGGCTGCTGACTCAGGTGCTTTATCAATTTTAATCCTCTTGAATCTTAGTGCAGCATTTGACACTGTAAATCACGAGATCCTGCTTGATAGATTATAGTGTTTATTTGCACCTGTGGCACTGCCCTGAACTGCTTTAGATCATATCTAACAGGATGTCAGCAATTTATCTCCCTGGGTGGGTTTAGTTCTTAGGTTGAAAAAAACTTTGATACTAATTTTGATGTCAGTGCATTTATCTGTATATTTGCTGTTTAAAAACAAAAATTAAAAAAATCTGTACACTTTTTTATTTTATATTTCCACGCACATTCCGCAAAATGTGATACTTTACCTGTGACAATGCTGTGAATTTTAAAGAATATTTTTCACAGAGCCTTATTCATAACGGAAAGGAAAAGAAAACATGCATTACAAAATACGCCAAATTTGGCAGTGCTCCCACACCAAAATTGCCTCCTGCTTTTAGAGTATACTCTAGGGATGCTGTTTGTTGCTAGAATACAAGCCTGACCCTGACCCTCCTGCACCACATTTCCATTGACAGTGCTTAGGGTATACTTTAATATGTAATTAGTGAACAAGTTCGTCATTGCAAATCCCCTAAAACCCCCGACCTGTGCAACAGTTTTCAGGAATACAGTAAAATATTATTTTAAGAATGCACTTTATTTCAAACAAACATCTCACAAATCAAAAGTATACCCGGAGTATAACTGCTCATTTCTTTTATCACAGAAGGGAGGGTGCATACCTGCCGACCCCCCCTGCTCCGGAGCCTCTGCCCGGAAGGATTGGGGAAAGTCAGTTTTTAGTAACAAACCAGACAATCATTAACACCAGTGAATTAGCTTTACATTTACATTCTTTATGTTTATAATATCTGTGGGCGGGAGTTCTGCTGTTCAGCCGGCGCACAGTATGAATGATTGGAGATGCTACCAATGAAACGAGAAGGTTATAGTTGCATGCACAGCTTCTAATTACATCATCCTTCTATCGGTACAGCTTGTGCTTTGCATTTTGAACATGCGCAATGTTATTGATAAATATCCTCACCAATAAACTCATAAATAGTGTTAAATAATCAAGTAGCTTGCAGTGACAAATTCCTCAAAGCAACATGACAAGATATGCTTGTGGGGAGACCCTGGTCTGGTATAGTTAGAGTATTCTGGATCCTTTTCTTCAGAGGATCACTGTAAGAGTAGCCTGTAAGTATTTTTTGCACTGATCTATACATGATTCATGAGTTGAAAATATAAAGATATCTGTAAAGGTTGCCAGTCTCTGGCCCTTGGAGACAGTGCTGTGCACTACAGCGTTTCACAGACGGTAGAAAACAGACATGCTTGTTCTTTTTTCAAATCTTTCTCTTCATTTATTTCCCTGGAGGCTCTCTCAGCACCCAGACCAGAGACCACAGCTCTGTCAGCAACAAAGGATTCACACACAGGAACACAGCAACCATGGCAACCAGCACAACAGTAACCCCCTGAATGGCGCTGCAGCACCTTCTTATAGGCTTAGCCCACCCTCTCATGTAAACTGATTAACAGGCTTCGGACACATCCCATTGGCCCACAGCTGCACACCGGGACCAATGGACACAGACAGACAAATAACAACCAATAAGGATACACAATTAAACAACAAACGGCGGAATACAATGGGGAGGGAATAACACACACAGCATGCACACAAAACGGTACATAAACACCAATGCATGAATCGTTACATTGCCCCCCACAATAGTCTCTTTTTGTCTCCAAAAAGTCTGCAGGGTATAATGCAGCACATGGCCTTAATCAACCCCACTCCCCTCGTGTCCGGTTTTTCCCCTCTGGATTGTGCTGAGTGGGTTGGTGGACGGTGCTGTGAGGGAGGCGGTCTCCTCTCCTCCTTCTAATGGGGTGATCCTGGGTCTTCGATCAGGGGTGTTTTACCCCTCTGATTACCCCTGGGCTTCTGCAAGGGGTGCTCATTAAACCCCTTTTCTACCCCCTACGCCAGAGTGACTCTTGCCTCATCAAGCCCCCTTTACAGAGGATGGCAATGCTGACAATGGCATGGGGCACTCCAACAGTAGCAAAGCTTTTAGTGGTGGTGGTACAAGTAGTAGCGCAGGCCACTCCGGCAGGGAAATACTGTTGGTGGTGCCCTGCTCTTGGCTCGCACCCTTTACAGAAGCCCTTAAAAGGGTTGGCACTTGTATTGGCAGCAGCTTTCCCCATCTGGCGACTAGTGCTGACCACGATTTGAGGATCTCCAGCTGCTGCTCCTCCGTCAGGCAGGGTGCCCGTACGTAGTGCCCATACTTCCCGCCCCTTGCAAATGAGCTAGCCTTGCGCAGCACGGCTTTGTTATAACATAATTAGAAGCTCCACACACGACTACGAGGAGTGAGCGACCCTCAATGAGCTGGATGAGGTTGCGGTCTGTTGAATCACACTGCTATTTTGGCCGCACGCAATATGAATGGAGATGCACGTAGCAAGACGCTGTTTATGTGAGCAGGAATTTAAAGGCCTCTACACACCAGAAGCGACACAGAGGCAATGCGACAGGTTTGAAAACTTCCAGATCTTTACCACTGTTCAGAATTGCTACAGACAAAACTATGATCAAAACTGGTACATATTCGTCAACATGATGTTGAAATTATGAGTGTCTTCTCTGACAGTATTTCAACATATATGGTAATAAATCACACACACCAGTGCCTTCAAAATGGACTCCCATATATTATCTTTATAATTGTGATGCCCTTTGTCATAAAGCTCCAGGTATTTTTCATAAACAAGTATTACCGTTTCCTCCATCATTTTGAATACCGCTTCACCCTGCTGGACCACATGCACTGCAGCTGTTCTATGATTGCTCAATGCTCTAGTTCAGTATTTCTCAACGGGGGCAGTACTGCCCCCAAAGGGGTGTTCTGAAGCCAAAGGGGGGCGCATACATCGAAAAGGATAGGAAGGGTGCGCTTTAGCTAAAAAAAGGGGTGTTGTGTTTTCTGAAAAAATTAAGGAAACTTTTATTTCCAAATATTGGTTAACAACTTACACACAATGTGCCAATGATGTACACACTGACTTCTGCACTATAAGTTTGTGTACACATCAAGTCAGAATGCCACTGCCATTTCTACTATCCAGTTTGTCATGCAAATGTAATATGGTCCAATCAGAACAAAGCAGCCGTTCCTTGTGCCTGTTGCCATGTTATGGTACATGTCTGAATTTCACAGGTTATTCTTATTATTATCTAGTGAGATACATTTGAAGAGATTTTTGGAATCGGGTTCCGAACAAATATCCGAATAGACTGCGAAAACTGGGGATACATAAAACGTTTTGCAAAGGAAAAATATCTGACACTGTATATAAGATATGATCCATAAATGATGCATCTTTTGAGATGTTCCGACAATATTCTGCAATCTATGAAATCGCCCTGTATAATTAAAGTTAACAAAATAATCAATAATCTCCAATTTGCACAGTAAGTTTTATTATAACAGCGAAAGCCATTGTGTGCTTGTATATGAACCTTATTAATTGCAAATTTCACAAAGATTACAATTTAAAAACTAAATGGTACAGTATGTGCAAAGAGGTCAATATATGTTAGGATCCCACGCCAAAATACGACCCCATCGGCTTGGGGATAAATTACATTTTTTTTGAAAATCGTGTCATGTTCAGCTTGTGAATGATCCCATCAAGGTGCAGAAGATTCACTTTAACCAAAACGTTTTCATCACTTCATGTAAAAGTGAGACAAATTATTCTCCAGGGGGAAAAAAAAAAAGTACTGTTATTGCTGTAATAAATCTTTTGCAGACCTTTTTTTTCTAAGAGTGAACATGTCAGTTATAGTTATCAAATGTATTTTACAACAAAATAGTACTCACTGCAACCGGATCCCTGATTGCATCCAGTTTGTCGGTTCCAAAGCAGGAACCGGTTTGCATATCTCTACTGCTATCCTGTTGGCAATATTCCATAATAGTAAGCATTTTATGTATGTACCTACATGTTGATTATACCAGTGACTGGGGTTTAATTATTTTTGTTTTCTGAATTATTTCTCTGTAATTCTCGGAACTAGTGGAATTAAATGTAATTAATAATTGATGTTAATTAAACGGCATTGTTAATCGGCAATAACTCTTCATTTTTTAATTTTCTGTGGCAAGGGGGTGATGACTAAGCTCAGCTGATCCTTAGGGGCCATTGTTACACAAAATTTTGAGAAACACTGCCGAGCGCACTGACAAACCGCAAAAAATTTATTTATTTCACGCTGCTCCAGTGCTGCCCTGGCGCCACTCTTGTGGTGTGAAAGATACTTATCAAAAGTATAGGTTCTACTCATTCCAATGCATCGCTACACAGTTCCGCTTGCCACATTGCGTCTGGTGTGTAGCAGCCTTTACATTCTCATTGCGGTAAAGACATGGGGGGGGGGGGGGGGGGGGGGGGGGGGGGGACACCAGTCTATACTCCCCCAGTCTAGCCACCTCAATCTCCTGGACATTCCCACACCCAAGTACCCACAGGCACCCACACCCACACACAACCTCCACCACGGCTCTCCCACCCGTAAACTCTCCCAGAGCCTCCTCATAGCTAACTAACACCCCCCCACCCCCACCCCCTAGATGGTGTAGTGCACCTTACAATAACAGCAAACAATAACATTGATGCAGCAGCAAAAATAATGTCCCTCTGGAGCACTAATGCCCATACCGCGATCTCCAGGCTGGGTCATTACACTGCCCCCCCCCCCCCCACAGTTCCTTGCCCCTGAGGAATAACAAAAAAAAACAACCCTTAAGGTGGTGATGTCTTGGCAGTCGGAAAGGTCAAGCTGGGGTCATTATGGCAGGGGGCAAGGATGGCGAAGCAGGAAGTGGGGAAGAGGTCCCGGTCAGGGCTGGGAACTGGCCAGCGGAGGGCAGGGCTTCCACAACACCTGTGGGTGTACAAGCAGGGGAATGACTCAAGGTCGCCGGTGGTGTTGCCGGTGGGGTCCCCGGTGCGGCTGGGACAGGTGCAGGTTTTGATGCCTCTCCCCCACCCTATGTTGGATTATTTACTAGAAAACCTGCAACTGTTCGATCCAGCGGGCGACCTGCCCTTCCGCCTCCTTGAATGACATGAGCTATCGCAGTGCGGCATGGTCCATGCGGACAACGAAGGGGAGCCCGTACAAATGGTGTTTAATGTGCAGGACAGCCACCACCACAGCCAGTAGCTCGCTCCTCGTCACACAGTAGTTGTGCTCAGTTTTGCTGAGCGCCCTAATAAAATTGGCCACCACCTGCTCGCCCTCCAGAGTCTGCTTGGCCAGTACGGCTCCAATCCCCTCATTGTTGAAGTCAGTGTCCATGAGCAATGGCCACAACCACACACAACCTCCATCAGGGCTCTCCCATCACCTCCCTATAGCTAACTAATACCCCCCTCCCCTAGATGGTGTAGCTGGTGCACCTTACAACAACAGCAAACAATAACAGTGATGCATCACCAATAACAATGTCCCTTGCAATCTCTGGGCTGGTTCGTTACACTATCATAGAAACGAATGCTTGTTATTCGTATACTACTAGAATCACAGGGTAACCAATTCTCGAGAAAGCCAGGATTGGCCCAGTTTTCAGCCTTACAATTTTTGTCCAGGTCGGACACAGTACAATTTTTTTTTTTTTTTAAGTACATAACTGTAGCAGTGTGCTCAGCAAGTTAACAGAAGAGTAATTTATTACATTGTGTTAAGGTCGTTCAGAAATAAAATAAACAATTGTGTGGATTATTTGTTTTATAATTCTGATTATGTGTTTATGAATACATATTCTATTTAACTATTTTTTTTATTTATTTATTTATTTATTTATCTTGGTTGTGCCAACAGCGAATTGTGGCTTGTTTAACACACTACATTTTATAACTGACTTAAATTTTACCGGTAACTGACAGGCGCGGCGTGAAACCGCTGGGCATTTTTAAGTGAGGGAACACCCTTTTGGTGTAACAGATTTTTCCCATTCCCATGCTCCGGTTAAATGAACAGGAACAGGAACTTTGCTAAAAAGTTAACAACTGTTAACTTCACAACGGATACTGCACTGTTTTGTAAAAAAAACCTACTTGTCATCACGAGTGGTTTATTAAATCTTTCCAGAACCGCCGTCTTATCATTGAATTACATGTGCTCCTCGATTTACGACGCTTCCACTTACGACTCTTTTGCATTGTTACCCTGCTTTGACTTTACGATATCGATACGGCATTTACGACACGGCGACAAACGAGCGATGTGCGCATGCTCGGTGTCCGAAACGCAGTACCTGTTGTGGTCGCTCTGACTCAGTCTAGCGTTTTTTATGCAGGTAACTGTTTTTTTTTTTTTTTTAATTTTTTTATTATTTGTTTGCTCTTAAAAATGTCTGATAAGAGCAATGACTCAAAACGAAGCTTAAGCTGTGAACTCTGTCACATGATTAACTGGCATGTAAACAAAACGTCAAAAAGCGCCGTAGTTTCTCTTGCTACAAAAAGTTGGGGAAAAAACAAAATAAAACAAAACAAAACAAACAAAAAAAACTAAACTGAATCAGAGTTTGGTGTTTCCTACTCTGGTGAGTTGCTTCACCATTCTGTTAACTAATGTGCATGTCTTGTATGTTGTTGCTGCATTTTATAACGTGTAAGGTGCTGCCTTAATGTAGTTTGAGGATTTATTAACGTTAAATTAATCCTAAGCAACGCCCATTAATTTTTGCGTCTGTCATTGTGACGATAGATAGAAACACGCAAATTTCAAAGTACACAGCGATTTTAAGCTTTTTGACCGTGTTGTTTTATTTTAGATGCTTTGATTAAGGTTCGTTTTCTGTTACATTATTGTTATAGTTTATTAACATACACATGCCTGTTGTTTTGCTTTTACGTATTCAGTTCATTTCATATGTTGTTGCACAATCGTCATGACAAGTTTTCCATATTTATTTATTTATTTATTAATGTTGTAGCTGGTGGCTAACTCCAAGAACACTTTGCTTGCTTCCTGAAAAGTGTTCTAGCTGGAGACTACTGTACAGCCAAACTGGCCACAAATTATAATCTGAAGTTCCAGTGATGATGAAACGGAAGAGGAATAATTTCAATCTAAATTGTTTGCCGTTTAGAAGTATAAATCCAGGATATGCAGTTAATTTATTAAATAAAATATTGTTATTTACAGACCAGGAAAGAAACGGGAGGAATTGTACTGTGCAGCAGTATGTTGCCCATCATCTCAACCTACTTTGTGATTCATGAATAATGAGATTATTTAAATTTTTCACTTATCAAAACGGTCACTCTGCAGCAGTTTTGCAGCAACAAGGTGCTTTCTGAAGGCAAACCATTCCTCGGCATGAGAGATTGATGTATTTTCAAGGCAGCTGTGTCACAATCTTCAGTGGTATTTGGGCCTCTTCTTTTTTGCATTGGTGGCAGGTTCTCAGGGAGGCTGGATTCAAGTGTTCCAACAGATGCTTGGATATCCTGAATGCTTTCAACAAATTGAGTGACCGCTGTATTAGCATCAACAGATGTGATATTTCTTGCCTGAAGTTTCCCATAAAAAATATCCACTTTCAGCAGTATCTTTTGGAACAAGTATAGGAAGTACAGAAACTCTCTGTCATTGAAGCTACGGCAAAAAACATTTGCTTCTCTAACTTTGATGCTGTCAAAGTCTCCTGAATCGCTGATTGTTTGAAAACACTCCAGCAGATGTTCACTCTGTTCAAACACTGTCCTTGCTGCTTGACTATGAAAATTCCACCTGGTTTGAGGAGCAGTTGGTCCTTTTCTTCAGCAGTTTTCTTTGGAGAGTGAAAGAAAAATTTTGAAAAACCAGAGAGGGTCTGTGAAACTTGACTTGCATCTTGACTTGCTGCTTGACTCATTATTTGATTTAGTTGATGGGCATAGCAATGAACATAATGTGCATTTGGATATTTGTCCCTTACAAGCTTCTGGACCCCACCAGCCTCACCACACATTACACTAGCTCCATCATAGCTCTGCAATTATTATAGCCTTTTCACTTTCTTCTGTGAATATGGCATCTAGCTGTTGCATAATGGCAGTGGAAATAGCTTCAGCATTTCCATGTTTCAACTCAGGGGGAACCCAAAAAAATGCTCAACAACACATCCAGTTTTGGGAACAATATACCTAAACTAGTACACTTTGGGAAATATTTGTAATGTCACTGGTTTCATCCACTTTGATAGTAACATAATCAGTCTGTTTCAGTTCTTTCACAATATTTTCCCTGCAAACCTCTAACATACAGTCTAGAAGTTTATTTTGAGCAGTCTTTGAGGTGCGTTTAAAGACTGTGGCCATCTTCAAGTGTGTTTCCATGGCCTGGTCAATCTTTGAAATAAAATGTACCAGTCCAAGAAACACACCAGGATTAGATGATGATGTTTTATCATGACCTTGTAGGGCCAATTCAGAAGCTCCACAGAACTTTATGCACTCAATGATGCATGTATGTGTCCATTTTTAGACACTTCGTGACACTTAGACACAATGTGCTTCTTTATGTTGTTTCAGTAAGCACTGCTAAGTTGGACAGCAATATTCGCTCTAGCTAACATACCTAGATGCATTTCACATGTTTTATGAACTCTAGAAACCTCATGCTTTTTTGATTTGGAGGACAGATGTTGCAGGTCTGTAACTCCAGTTCTTCACCATGCTGCGTCAGTGTCACCCTGAGCCTTAGCATAAAGGAGACAAGGAAAGCAAAACAGTGCATTTTGGCTTTCACTTGCACAACCCCATGGCCTCCGCTTATACCATTGTTAAATGTTCGAGTGTATGCTCGTTTTCTGTGACTGTTCTGGTCTGCTGGGTCCCAACCTTTTTATTTGGAGTTTCTGTACTTCCTCCAGTGTAAATTAAGTTCCTCCAGTGTAAATATATATATATATATATAATATAGGGTTATATATATATATATATATATATATATATATAAACAAACCTGAAATGTACTCAAGTTTAAGGTGTCCCTAAATCCAAATTCAGGAAAAAAATAATAATAATAATAATAATAATAATAATAATAATAATAATAATAATAATAATAATTGTATTATTTAAATACTTAATGACTTAAATTTAATCCAGTCCAACTGAAGAACAGGAAACAATAAAACCTTAAATGGAAGTCCTAATTAAGGCCTATGAATGAAAAAAACAATATAATCAACAAGTAGATTTAAAAATTGTATTTTCAGAAAACAGTAGATAATTAAGAAGAAATAAACCTGATACGTATCGACAGGATTTTATGTTTATTTATTAACCGATTTTCTCAATCAGGCAGAAGTGGCAGAGAAGACTGATGATAATATTTAAAAAAAAAAACATGTCTAGAGAAATAAAGAAAAAGACCTGACACGAATCAACAGGATTTTAAAAATTTATAAAATATCATAAAAATAAAATACACATACTGTACGCTATATTTAATAACTGATTATCCTAAACAGGTAGTGGTCGGTACTCGTTACATTAACAACAAAACTGCTGAACTCGTCAAGAAGCACTACTTAAGAGCAGCAACCTCGGGAGACAACAGGATAAATGGTGTGAAATAAAGGCAAATTAAAACTATAAAAATAGCAATATATGTGGAATGTGAAATCAAATGGGGAAAATAGACGAAGCTAGAGAAGAATAATTTGACTTTATACTTTTAGAATAGCAATATGGAAACAGCTTAAACGTGTTGTGTAGTTTTGCATAGTAGCACTCTGCAAGACTGAGAGACAAAGTTTTCGTGTTCGCTAGTTTTCGTGTTCGCTACCAGGTTCCGCTCCATCCAGACCTTTTTAAATCAATCATAATCAGTCCTGGCTGACGGCTGGTTGCTACTGCACATGTGCACAGCGGGTTTAGGTGCTCGCATTTCTGAGCGAACACAGACCTTCTTCAGTCTATTAAACAGGTGGGATGAGCTACATTGTTGATGTGCCAGTGTCAAGTGAGTGGGGGAAATGAAATGCACGTCATCCAGACGATGGGAAGTGAATTAATTTACAAAAATGCTGGGGGTTTGGCGAACACTGTTAACAACTGCCACTGGTGGCGATGTGTGACCATTTGGAACCCATCCTAAGTGTCTCAGGTCTAGGATTGGGCGAAGGCCTACGAGATGGATGGTTTGTTTTTGAAGTAGTGTTTCTACCTCTTGTTTGAGGGCCAAGACCTGTAGAGGGTCGTTCTGCGATGTAACCATGATCCCTCGAAAGGGAGGAGGTCCTGAGTGGAGTTGCAATGCGTAGCCGGTGTGTAAGGTGGGGAGCATCCAGTTGCGCCAGTATTGCAGATGGTGTTTTGTAAACGGGTGAGTCTGAGGCTGCAAGCCTTCAGGGCCCCTGCTGGGGTTGGGGCGGAGGCTGCCTTGGAGGCTGTCTGGGGCAGTTCTACTGGAACTGTCTCCCTGTGCGCTGGGGCCCAACGTCCAGCGTTTCCTCATCCTTACGGCGGCATGGAGGTGGTGCTTGAGGTCACCCCGTGGCGCAGTGGGGCTTGGAATAATCCAGGTTACCGTAGTAACTGCTGGACGCCATCGCCTCCCCCTTCCCCATGCCAGGGCATGGGAGGGGGAGCATTGCAGCCATTTGTCGGGATGCCTCTCGCTCTCTTTGAGAGCATTGCAGGATCTCCACTGCTGGTCCAAAAGTATGGCCAGGGGAGATAGACACAGTAAGGCGGACTTGTCCACATCAGCTACCCTCGCCTGAGACAGCAACAGCTGTCTGCATGCCACCACTAAGCCTGCCAGGCTTCTGCCCAGGGCTTGGACTTGGAACCCCAAGATCTACAATATACCAGAGACTGCACGTAGATCTGAAGCTAGCAGCTCGGGAAAGCGTAACAGAATGCGACATGCCATCCAGATAGGCCGTCAAGGGGCCTCCTGTGTTTGCAAGATGTGTCACCTGCACTTCAGCCGCATTGGCCTTTTGCAGGTGGGCTTCTGTGATCATGCATTGTCCGTTAGGGCATACAGGATCTTCAGACAGACCATCTACTGGGAGGGCTCGCAATAGGGCCATTGTGGAGGGAACTCTGGCAGTCCTATTGCCTCTGCACTTTCCATGCTCTTGGAGACACTGGGCACTGAGGCTGCATGTTGACAGGAGGCTTTGACATCCTCCAGAAAGTCCAGGAACACCAGAAATGGCTCGGGGGTCAAAGTCTGCGGTGGTCTGAATACAGACCTGCACTGTTCAGAGACTACCTTCCACGGGCCCGGGAAGAAGTTTGCGGCTCGTTCCATAAGTGCCCAAACCTAGCATGGGCACTGTGACCTCAGAATCTGAGGAGAGCTCAGAGCTGGGGACCGTTACCTGGATCAGGTCTGGGTCTTGAATCTCTCCCCATAGGAAGGACTCCTCATCCCAGAAAGCCGTTATAGACAGCGCGTCCTGTTCCCCCTCGCTCATAACCACGTCCTGCTCTGAAATCTCTGGAGCAACCAATGGCGAGGCCTGAGTCTGCTCTGGGGCAGGCGCTGGTGGGAACCTTGAGGGGGATCTAGAGCGGTTGCGGGACGAATGGGCTGGAGCCTGCACACAAGGTATACTGTGCGCTGGGCTTGAAGACTGGCAGAGGGGGGAGGCCTGGGATCCCGAGGCCGATGATGGCTCCCCCAGGCTAGCGGCAAGGGTGCCTGTGAACTGCGCCATTCTGTTTTGTAAGGTTTTCTCCTTTGATCTGGCGCAAATAGTGCAGGACATCTTGTCTGCCAAAGCAGCAGAGGCATGATCTGTGCCCAGGCACTTGACAGACTGGGTGAGTTTGTCCTGCAGGGGCAGATTCCACCTCAGGACGTGCACAGGTGAAAATTTGACATGGCTTGGATCGAGGGCACCGAGGGGTTGAGGGTGCTAAAAACAACTGGAGACGCCATTGCAGGGAGCTGTGGAGTGCAGAGGCGAGGAGTCCTCGAGCCACCTAGGGTGTCGAAGCACCGAGGTACCGCGGTTATGGAGCACCAGTGACCCTAGGTTCTCGAGGGTACGGGAGCACACGGCTCAAAAAACCTCAAAGCGTAAAAGCGATGAGGCATATAGTCCTTGAGGCACATGGGTGTCGAAGCACCAAGGCTGTAGGGTGTCAGTTCACTGAGGGCACTGATGCGCAGAGCTTATAAGCCTCGAATTCATTGAGGTGTTTAGTCCTCAAGGCACCAAGAGTGTCAAAGCACAGATGTAATGAGGCTATGGAGTGTAGGGGCACCGAGACAACAGAGTGCGCCGATGCACAGGGCTTAAAGCCTCGAAGGCATTGAGGCGCTGAGGTGTGGAGTCCTCGAGGTACCAAAGGTGTCGAAGCACCGAGATACTGAGTCTCTGGTGCAGCGTGGCAATGAAGGCTCTGCTGTGCAGGGCTCGAAAGGTCTCGTGGCGCCGAAGTGCTGCGGCGTATTGTCCTTGAGGTACAGAGGATGCTGAGGCACCGAGGCTATGGCTCACTGGGGCACAAAGCCACCGATGTCGGGAAGCACTTGAATACCGAGGGCGCAGAGGGACCGAGGTATTGAGGCTTTAGTGCACTGAGGGTGCGGAAGCACTGCGGCACCGAGGACCCGACACTGCGGCACCGAAGCACCGGGCACCACTCGCCCCTACCTACCTGTTCATGAAAGGCAAAAGAGACAGAAGTCTCTCTGCAGTGACGGGAGGTGGGACCGAGGATGTCACTCCATGGATGGGCCTGTTGGCAGCTTTGATATAAAATTCTCAGAAAATACCTGACAAGCAGTCATATCCCAAAAGTTTTTGTTTTGGAGGTCATCTTCAAATTGAAAGAGAACTTAGACCTACGTTACTGCGCTCACGTCGAGGCTTTCCCACAGTAAGCTAGCTAAATTAATTGCATATTTCATTATTGTTTACTTTATTTCTTTTTACGCTACCTGCCTTAAAGCTATAATTAGCAATGTTAAACCATGGCCATTTCTTAATTGAATTATATTTTCTGCTGATGAAGAAATTAGCTCAAAGCAATTTTTCTAGCTATACACTCTTTAAAGGAAATTGATCACTTTACTGTGTAGCGGATGTAGCCACTACACTACACTCCGTTGGTTTCATAAAGACATTCTGTCTGGAGACCCACTTTTGTTAAATACTTCAAATAACAAGGCAGATTTATCAAAGAAACAATTGGGAGGATTAATTATGCGTTTATGTTAAAAGGGCTGCTATTTAAATTAAAATCGGGCAATACATAGCAGTGGACCCGTTTTTGAGCAACGAGTCAGTCAACACACCTTTGTCAGTGTTTCATATTTTATCCTGGTTATTGTTGTAATGCCAGGAAAATGCTAAACTTAATTTGTGGAGTACTGTACATAGGATTACTCTCACATGCCATTGCTCGACTGTTACTAAACTGTTTCATTTTTTTTATTGTTACTGTAGTAATGCCAACAATAAGCTAAACAGGACTTTTCAGCAATGAACCAGGAATGAGCCAAGTGATGTCTATAAACACTCTAACATTATCAGAAACTGGTGGCACTACAGTTTCCAAACAGCAGTGTCAGATATTTTTTTTTTTTTAGCAAACTTGCACAGATAAACTGCCTGTCAAACGAAGCAAAGCAAGAACTAAATATACATTCATCTGCAAAGATATGCAGCCGATTTAACATCATCAAAGGTATTGGTTTTCAGGAATTTTGCCATGAAATGGAGCCAAGGTACCAAATCCCAAGCTGCACAATAATTGCAAAAAATATAGTTAAACTGTATGACACCACTCGTGAAAACATACACAACATACTGCATGAATATAAAGACGTTTCGTTAACTACTGATGGCCGGACCTCTTTTATGGGAGGTGAAAGTAACAAATTAATGAATGACAATTCAAAAAAAGTTAAATTTAAAGAAGTATCGAATATTGAATTTTAGCATTAAATAATAAATGCTAGCATTAAATATTAAATGCAAGTATTGAATGTTAAATACTACCATTGCATGTTAAAAACTAGCATCAAACATTAAATATGAGCTTTATCCATTCAACGCGCCTTTTATCCATTTGATGCATGCACTTGCAAACTGTCAGTCAATCTCATCCGCTCCTCCCATTCCCACCCCATCCACATCTGGGAAATCGGTGTTCCTCCTTGTTACCTGTTAACCTGTTCAGCCGATGACAGGCTTCGATTTTTAAACAGAAATATGGTAGCTGTCTTGTGCCGTCTGTAGAAATTAAAAAGGCTCTTGTTGTTTTACCTGTTTTGTATGTAAAACGTTGCCTATTAAATAATGTTATTAAGCCTTACGTCTTTTTTTACAACGGTTTTTATTTTATCAGGTTCACATGGCTGAAGCTGCTAGGCCCGACGTAGCGACCCAGTTACAGAACTATGCTTGACAAAAAATTATTCTGACAAGAAATATGCTGGAAATTATAGCAGTGATGATACCGTTTTGTACACTTTACAGTGGCTAAAAAAGTATTTTGATTAATATAGAGGCAAGTGGAATTTATGCGAACGGCCAGTTGGTGGAAGTTTTATCTGAAGTCATTTCTGAGTTACATTGTGAGTTAACAGGTGTTGTAACCAATTCAGTACCCCCTAGGAAACCTGTATCCCCTGGTGCACTGCGCATGCGTAAAATGAGATTGTCCGATTCGTCACATAGGCACGTCTAATTTTTCTTTTGCTCGTGTCTGAGGTCAAATACGAGTCGGTTTCATTTTGCAATCATTTACTAACTTTTTCAACAGGACGGCATGATTTCTTTGTGCTGTGTATAATCGGTTATAGTTTGTTTTCATTAAAAAGTCTTTGGCATGCACAACTAAAACAGTCTTTAGATAATTAATGCTTAATGTATTAACTATGCGACCCACCTGTTTATAAACAATTGTGCCAATTTCAAAGTAGCCTATTTTTATATATTTTTTGGATTTCTAAACTTTTAAGTTGAAAGTAAATGATCACGAATGTTGCTGCTCTGTGGCTTGTGCTGTCATTGCATTATTGCACTTTTCGAATTCTCAATTAATAGTGCAGGATTTCCCAAACAGTACACTCAATTTCAGCTAATCTGTGTTTGTCACTAATTTGGGCTCATGTATGTCCCAATCTGCATAGTTTAAATGGAGTCTACTGTACTGGCAAAAATTTTAAAATGTGACATTTCAAAATATGACATGAAATACTGTATTACTGTTACGGCTTCCGACAGACTTTTGCAATATAAGTTTTATTATGTCTCATTCTTAAAATTCTAGGTGATGCAAAACTTTGGGCCATAGCTGTATATCTGTACTTCCAGTTATTGCCAAAGTGTTTGAGTTTAATAAAGGAACAACTTAGTTTCGTAGGACAGAATAATATCCTAGCAGGTCATAAGTCAAAACACAAACTGCAGTTCTCAATGTGATTACTGATGTTCCTAGTAAAATTGCCCATACTTGGTTTGAAGTCAGCCTCACCTTTCTGGATACATTTGTTAGTCCAGTAATTGTGTCTTCTCCATGACCAGCACAGTGCTTATACAAGTGCCTATCTGTTTGCATTGCATGCATGGTTGAGTGATTGCATACTTCTGGTGAAAGTGGTGTGTTTGGTAGACTGTAAGTTTGCTGTTTGCAACTCTGAGGTCCTACTGTACTATTTTAAGATCTCTGTATGCTGCTGATTAAGTTTGAACCATGCATGTTTTTATTGTGGTGTTTGTACATTGTAATTGTTTACTGTTTCCCAGGACTCCTTGTAAATGAGGCCTTGTCTCAATGGGTAAATCTCCTGGTTAAATAAATAAATGAAAAGCGAAATTAACATTAACAATCAACACCATTTCACTCAGTGAGGGAAATGTCTGGATGAATAAGCATGATGTAAGTCATGCAAGATATAATTTGGCCTAAGGGTCCCCTGCACTCGACAGTTGAGGTGATCATAAGTTGAGACAGGAAGGAAAGAATACCACACCCAAGGAACTCTGGGAAAACAATGCATACAAATGAGGACGAGACATACCCTTGGGTTTAAATAGTGAGACCGATTACCCTTGTAATGGATTACCACGGTATTTGTGCATGATATTTTTGCAGTTATATCCATGGTTACATTATGAATTTTCCATAGTTTACTCTGGCCTCACTATAGGTGAGAATCTATTTTGGAGACTGTTGTGCTTCTGCATTCAAAGGTTTGGAAGCTGTGATCCCTCGCTGTTACCCATAAGCCATGTTAACTTGGATCTGTTGTTATAATACTGGGGATCAAATTATACCATAGAAATGCTTAATTTTGTCATAAGAAAGCTCGAGAAACATATTTGAAGTTTAGATTTATTATCAGTTTTGCCAAGATATTACAGTACTACATTGACAACAGTAAATATTTGTAATCAATTGCTGCTTATGGTTAAAAATTTAAGCAATGGGTGCTGACATTGTTATGAAAAGGGCCCATTGTAACAATTACCAGTCAAGCACAATAGTCCACAAATATTTTGTCAGTATCAGTTGTACTAGTTGCACTATACGCAAATCTGGATATTGGTCTTCATCTTAATACTCCTCTCCTTCTTCTTCCTCATCTCCCACGCTGTCTGTTCCCACTTCTTCGTAGTCCTTCTCCAGGGCAGCCATGTCTTCTCGGGCCTCAGAGAACTCTCCTTCCTCCATACCCTCCCCCACGTACCAGTGAACGAAGGCGCGCTTGGCGTACATCAGGTCGAACTTGTGGTCCAGGCGGGCCCAGGCCTCAGCGATGGCGGTGGTGTTGCTCAGCATGCACACGGCCCTCTGAACCTTGGCCAGGTCACCCCCGGGCACCACTGTGGGAGGCTGGTAGTTGATGCCCACCTTGAAGCCAGTGGGGCACCAGTCCACAAACTGGATGGTTCTCTTGGTCTTGATGGTGGCAATAGCAGAGTTGACATCTTTGGGCACCACATCTCCACGGTACAGCAGGCAGCAGGCCATGTACTTCCCGTGACGGGGGTCACATTTCACTAGCTGGTTGGCTGGCTCAAAGCAGGCGTTGGTGATCTCAGCAACCGACAGCTGCTCATGGTAGGCCTTCTCAGCTGAGATAACTGGGGCGTAGGTGGCCAGGGGGAAGTGGATACGGGGGTAGGGCACCAAGTTGGTCTGGAACTCTGTCAGGTCAACATTCAGGGCACCATCAAAACGCAGGGAGGCGGTGATGGAGGAGACAATTTGACCAATGAGACGGTTTAGGTTGGTGTAGGTTGGGCGCTCGATGTCCAGGTTCCTGCGGCAGATATCATAGATGGCCTCATTGTCTACCATGAAGGCACAGTCGGAGTGCTCCAGGGTGGTGTGGGTGGTCAGGATGGAGTTGTAGGGCTCAACAACAGCTGTGGAGATCTGGGGAGCTGGGTAGACGGCAAACTCCAGTTTGGACTTCTTGCCATAGTCAACAGAGAGGCGTTCCATCAGCAGGGAGGTGAAACCAGAACCAGTACCACCACCGAAGCTGTGGAAGATGAGGAAGCCTTGGAGCCCTGTGCACTGGTCAGCCTGGAAAAAAAAATCACCAAAGGGTCATTATCTGGTGTAGAGCTTGGGTCTAAACCCAACTTTGCTACAAACCAGCTTAAGCCCAGCACCAAGAAGGTACATTTTGAATGTGTATGGATAATTTTAAATCATGGAAAGAAGGTAAGATAACTGAATAGAGAAGAAAGAAGGAAAATGTAGAGTTAAAGAAAGGGATGAGGTCTTATACAGTAATATAAAGTGTATTTAGAATAACAAAGAGACCAGTAAGAGATGCAGAACAATTCTCACCAGTTTACGGGTCCTGTCAAGCACCAGGTCGATTATCTCTTTGCCGATGGTGTAGTGCCCACGGGCGTAGTTGTTCGCAGCGTCCTCCTTGCCAGTGATGAGCTGCTCAGGGTGGAACATCTGACGGTAGGTTCCAGTGCGAACCTCATCTGAAAATGGATGGAAGGAATTCAGTTGTTAACTAAGGAAACGGTAAAGGTAGTGAGTGGTATCATAATACAATAGGGAATGGCTACTGCTTGAATTGCGCTTTGAAGGTTGTGAAAATTACAAAAAATTAAGAGGTTTGCCATAATGATGGAATTGAATGTGGTAGATGTGAATATTTGTAGTTATAAGAGACAGTGGGATCTATTTTAATGGTTTCTTAATACATGTGATAAATTTGTGAAACTGCTTTAGTGCTGAAATATTTATTTATTTATAAATATAATTTTTTTCTGGGATTTTCAATGCCTCGTGTTTGATCAGTTAAGGCATTTTGTTCAAGGTACAAAGCCTTACCGATCACAGTGGGCTCAAGATCCACAAAGACTGCTCTGGGGACGTGTTTCCCAGCTCCAGTCTCGCTGAAGAAGGTGTTGAAGGAATCGTCTCCTCCTCCGATGGTCTTGTCGCTGGGCATCTGCCCATCAGGCTGGATTCCGTGCTCCAGGCAGTAGAGCTCCCAGCAGGCATTGCCCATCTGGACTCCGGCTTGGCCGACATGCATGGAGATACATTCACGCTGAGGAGAAACAGGAGAAGGTCACATTGCAGGATTAATTTATACTTTGGGAATTGCGAAAACCTTTTAGTCATGAAAACAAGAAAAATTCTAAAGGGGGGGGGGGGGGGGGGGGGGGGGGGGGGGTACAACCTATTTGAGTTTGTATTTCCGATTGTACTTCATAGATCTATATAGAATGGTTTTCCAAAAAAAAAAAAAAAAAAAAAAAAAAAAAAAAAACAACCTCACATTATGATTTATTATAATGAAACATAAAAAAAGCCCATTGACTAATAATGTGTACATATATCTATTTTCTTTTTTTCCTTTTTATAAGAAACATTTTTAAAAATGTATTTTTTTATTTTTAGATTTTGTTTAATTTCTGTAAGTTGCTTTGGATAAAAGCGTCCTCTAAATAATGAAATAATAATAATAGTAATTTTAGCTTATTAAATCAGTGCATGGTTTTAAATATCTTATATGCAGACATGCTGCAATTTTCCTTTTACAATTAGCATTTTTTAGTAAGTATGTCACCATATTGGCACCATTACTAATTAGCATCTCTTAGCAAGTCCAGCACCATTAAGATTACATCACTGCGATTGTAATACCTCATTGCTGCCAGCGGCCCAGTTTGTGGAATTGAAAGCTAACACCGCTGATTTTACAGTACTGCATTGCAGTATCACATCAGGACCAGTGGCACAATTTATTTTATTTGAAAGTAAACCTGTGTAGAACATAATTTTAGCTATATAAAATGGCGTTACAAAAAAAAATTGATAATGTACACACACATACAGAACATTTAAAAACAGCAACTATATATCATTTTTGCATATTAAACCAATACATCATTTTTACATCTGCTATTACATCACTGCAATTGTAATACCTCATTGCTGCTAGCGTCTCAATATGTGGAATTGAAAGCTGACCGCTGATTTTACAGTACTGCATTGCAGTACCACATCAGGACCAGTGGCACAATTTATTTTATTTTAATGTAAACCTGTGTAAAACATAATTTTAACTTTATTTGCACATTTGCAACATATTTTTCCTTGGTTTTGCTTCAGCATGACCCAGATCATTGCTACAAACAAAAAGCCTAGTGCAATTAACTATGAATTTGGGAAAAGTATTGTACATTGTGTGTGGACTCCACCCATAAGCATTGTTTATTGTGATTATTTTCCACAGTGTTCTACTGAAGGGTAAAGGCAAACTGAATTAGGTCCAAAGGGCGGGGATTTTCCATTTCCCTTTGTTCATCTTTGTTAAAAAATAGTCGTAAAAAAAGAAAAAAATATATATATATTTTTTAAGTCATTTAAGTAAAATATGTTATTACAGTATATAGGAATAAAATAACATTACTGTGACTTAATACATTTGAATGAGTCTATCATTAGCCTCTATCATTACAACACAGTGGAAATGGGGCCCTTTGTCTTGCATTTCCTTTGTTTTACCACTGGGCCTTACCTCTAACATCAAATCAACTGTTACAATATTCTGGTTTTCAACCATAATCTCAAATGATTATGCCTCTGTATGAAGCATAGCAAAATATCTTTCAAATAAACAAACAAAATATGGTTTCTTACCATTTTGAGTTTATTGGAGTCTGTTCCTTCAGGCCGACGTTAAGGATTCGGAATGAGAAGGCAATGGTGCAGGGCTGTGGCTGAGCCTTGTGTTTTATAGCAGAAGGGGGGGAGGGGGGGGGGGGGGGTGGTACTAGGATGAAACAGGCTCTGAGCTGGCTGCAGCAGAGAACTAGCGCAGGAAAATTTTCACGCCTCCTTAGACAGGCTCAACTGAAAAAAACTGCTTTCCTCCCCCACTGCCCGCACACACAAAGACACACTTTTTCTGTAGCTGGGGGGTTGTGCTGGATTCATTATCTTAGTCAATAACTGAAATCAATGAAGGCATACTTCCCATGCATATTGAAACTCCATTATGTAAAAAAGAAGTGCCAGAATGCCAAATCTCTTGAAAATGTCATTTTTACAGTGCAGTTATTTTTGATAGATAAATGCAATACTGGATATTGGTTCATTACGGTTTTGTTAGATCATGTTGCCCTTTGTGACCACTATAGAGAATTGTGTCCTGGGGAAATGCAATAATCATCCTAGTAAAAAGAAAGGTATCAAAAGAGCAGCTTGGTTTTATAAATTACAGTATTGTGTTGTATAAAAATATAGTAAGATTTAGAGTAGAATTAAGTATATTTAAGGGTTCTACTGTATGTAACCTTTACAGATATTGGATCAGACTTTGTTGAATTTTAGTAATGAATAACATCAAATAGACATGCCTTTTACAGCACATTTTTAATACTAGTGAATATTCGCTTAGTAGTAACCACTGAAACTCCCCTTTGTGTGCATATCACGTGTCTATATAACCATTCCTTTGCCCTTGCATGACTTTTTTGTACCTTTTGAAATGCTTTGGTCAGATACAGACACAAATAACAGTGTTCTTCTCTAGCAAAGCAATAATCCCAACAACTGAGAGGATTGGATTTGCTCAGTCATGGGTCTGAGCCAAAAGGAGATAAGACTCGTCTGTAATTCTGCTAATTTCCTGCTCTTCTTTCTTCTCTTTGGTGTGTATCAGGATGTTACATGCAGCTTCTAGTGATGAGTTCCAGGTTGTCAAGCCAATTAAAGTGGAATTAATTGATATCTCAAGAATATTACTATGAAGGCTTACTGAGGCAAGGGAATTAATGGAAAATGAAAATCAAGGAATAAGCTTGATTAGGGTAATTGGCTTTGAGATCTTACAATATGGTCCTCTCTCTCTCCTGCTGCTAAGAAGAAAGGCGTGGTGCTGACTGGGTCTCATATCATTTCAGAAAGATGTATTAAAGTTAAAACGATTCTCTATTAAAAAATCTAATTTTATTCTGATGAAAGTTTCCATGGCTTTTAGAGCTTGTAGGGTTAATGTGCTCTAAAAACACTAAGGCCCAGATTTATAAAAGGATTACGCATGTTTTACGACCGTAAAATGTGCGTTGAGGGTTCTCAATTCTTGGATGGAATTTATAAAACACACGCAATGGCATAAACACACAATACGTGATTTGCGGGTGCAATGTCTGTGCGCTTTAGCCCTTTATGCATCTGTAATTCTGTGGAGTTTGTGAACGAAAGCTGCCAGTAATTGCGGGCCTCGTATTCGCTTGATTGTTTTAAGAACTCTGAAAAGCAGGTGTTAATTTGCTGCAGTCAAGTCAGTAGGCTATATACAAGGCAAGGCTCATCCTTCACCGTTATTTTAATAATGCCTAGTGGCGGAGTGTCCCACCCCTTTGTTTATTATTGTTTTGTATTATGATTTGTGTTAATGCGACGGCAAAAGCCGTCCGATATTATTATTATTATTATTATTATTATTATTATTATTATTATTATTTATTGTGTGGCCTGACGAGCGAGACGCCGTCCGCCAGGTTATTGTTTTTATTTTTAAATACCTCGTGAGGAGATGTGACCGATCAGCTACTGATTATTTAACTAGCTGACAGTCACGCATACTTATTTAATCTCATGCAGGCTGTGGCCGAGGGGTAATAAGGTAATTAATTAATAGCTAGTTAACCCCTTGACCAGAATATAAAAGCCTGCAGTTGTCTGCGCTCAGGGTTGTGTGGGAGAGACATCTATGGAGTAAAGGAAACAATTGCTATATGTGCTGGTTAAAAACCAGCACGATACTTGTTTTGGTGCTGTTTATTTGTTTGGCTGACGTGTCTTTTTGTTTGTGTTGGTTTCGTTTACATGTTTTATTTTCTGTTTTTAATTTAATAAATATACTGAGCGCCACAGCTCAGTTTTCACCCGCCATTCCTCACTGTTTGGAGTCTGTATTTCTTGTCTGACGTCACCACTGCAAGCCATCCTGGTCACATGCCTACAGAATTAATGTTTTGTAATATAACATTCTGGTATTTAACAATACTGGATAAGGCAGTAGGGTTAAATTCGAGTTGGAAAGAAAACGATAAAAAAAGATGACGCAGTTGGTTTGTAGCTGGAGCAAATACAATACAGCTGGTTGTAGGCACATCTGAATAATGCAGCTATATTATAGACCATACAGATATGTTTTAAAATCATACATAGTCAGAAATACAGACATACATCAGAAATATGAGAATTGTAACTGCATAAGAATTTAAGAAGATATAAGTTGTAGTTAAACTGAAGACTGTTCATATGAAGCTGTATGGAGTTGTTGTTATTGAAAATACTGTATTGCTGTACAGTAGAAGGATTTTCCACCCGTTTGACTGCCATGGATGTAAGTATTGTTATTGTTTCTGAAGTTTGAAAAGTCTATACATCTGTGTGACAGAAATGCAATGATTCTTGGTTGTAAATCTCCCTCCCGACCTGTGAGTGTGCTAAGCAGCAAGAACAGAGTACTTTGGACTGGCTGTTCTGACAGTTCTTTCCCAGGGTCGGGAAGTCGGCCAGTCTAGAAGAAGACGAGACTCGATTGCAGGAAAGTATCGACCCAGAAAGGAAACAACGTAGCAGCCGCAGATTGGAGAGACGGTTGCACTAGTTTACCAAAGAGTTATGCGTGACAGCATAAAAGGGGACAGTTAATCGTAATCTGTTCCTTCGCATTGGTTCAAAGAGAGAACTGAGAAGGACTGAGCAAACCAGTGAAAAAGAAAGCAAAAACTAAAATAACAAGTATCATGAGTGTTGTGTGTTTAATTGTCTGTGTATTAAAATCTTCTTGTTTGTACACGAGATGGCTAACACATTTCCGGAGCTGTCACCAAGGGCCAGCACTAAAGCTGGAACATCACTGCACCATTGCCACAGTAAACTAAACTGTATCACCCACCAAGAGCACTACTGTACTCACCAAGGACTGGTGATAGTGTATGTACAGTGCTTCTAGTAAGTATTCATCCCCTTGGACATTTTCACAGTTTGTTGTTTTACAACCTGAAATCTTTGTTCATTTAAATGGGATTTTTTTCCCTATGATTTACACAACCTACCCAACACTTTGAAAAGGCAAGATAATTTTTATTGTGAAACAACAGTTAATGAAAAATATAAAAAACTGAAATGTCTTGGTTAGATAAGTATTCACCCCACCCTGAGTCAGTACTTTGTAGAACCACCTTTGGCAGCAATTACAGCTGTGAGTCTTTTGGGGCAAGTCTCTACCAGGTTTGCACATCTGGATTGTGCAATATTCATCCATTCTTCTTGGCAAAATTGTTGAAGCTCTGTCAAGTTGGATGGGGATTGCTGATGGACAGAAATCTTCAAGCCTTGCCACAGATTCTCAATCAGATTCAAGTTTGGGCTTTGACAGGGCCACTCTAGGACATTCACTTTCTTGTTTTTAAGCCACTCCAGTGTCGTTTTGGTTGTGTGCTTGGGGTTATTGTCCTGCTGAAAGGTGAATCTCTGCCCCAGTCTTGGGTCTTTTGCAGACTAAAGTAGATTTTCCTAAAGGATTTGCCTGTATTTAGCTCCATCCATTTTGCCCTCTACCCTGATAAGCTTCTTAGTCCCTGCCAATGAAAAGTATCCCCATAGCATGATGCTGCCACCACCAAGCTTCACGGTAGGGATGGTGTTACCTGGGTGATGTGCTGTGTTGGGCTTGCGCCAGACATAACCCTTTGCATTTAGGACAAATAGTTCAATTTTTGTTTCATCGGACCACAGAATCTTTTGCCACATCTTTTCAGTCTCCCAAATGCCTTTTTGCAAATCCAAAGTGGGCTTTTACATGGGCTTTTTTCAGAAATGGTTTCCTTCTTGCCACTCTTCCATACAGGCCAGATTTGTGGAGTATCTGAGCTATTGTTGACACATGGACAGTTTCTCTCATCTCAGCCATGGAACGTTGAGGTCTCGGAGTTGTCATTGGCCTCTTGGTGGCTTCTCTGACCAATACCCTTCTTACCTGGCTGCTCAGTTTGGGAGGACGGCCTGCTCTAAACAGATTCTAGGTGGTGCCATATACCTTCCACTTCTTAATGATCAGCTTTACTGTGCTCCAAGGGATATTCCATGCCTTTGAAATCTTTTTATATCCTTCCCTTGGTCTATGCCTTTCCATAACTTTATCCCTCTCTTCGTGGTAGTGTCTTTGCTTTGAATACACTACCCAGCTGTTGGACTTTACAGAGACAGATGTATTTAATCTGAAATCATGTGAACCACTTTTATTGCACACAGATGGACACCATTTAACTTATTGTGTGAATTCCAGTGGTGTAGTGCTGGTAGGGTGTTGTTACGTGGTGTTACGCATAATATGATTAATAACAATGAACAATAATTTCAATATTATTTTATTTGATTCACATAGACATTCTTAGATTCATTGATATTATTGTTTTTGAAATATGAAGGTAGTGTATAATTTTATAAGTGATGTTATTTATTTTCGACTAGTCCCCCAGTCAGATTACTGACACATTTGTTTATAGCTGGAAACCGAATGTAAACATACATTCACGACGATTGTGAAAACAGAAATAAGCAGGGAAGCAAGAAACTATAGATTCCTTTTTCAATAAGGAGTATACCGATCAAGAAAAAATCGGGACTCCTATCACAGCCTCAGTGAAAAGCGATGGATGTGATTTTTCTGAGGATAGGAACCAAACAAGTGATGAATCCTCATGTCCGGCATGGTCTGCCGTTTGGACTGCTGAAATGTGGCAGGTGAAACAGGTTTGTCCTTGGATTGGTTGCAGTTATGGTAAGCTTGGTTGCAATATCTGCATAAAAATCGGGAGTCTCAGTGCTTTTAAGAATGTACAGGGTGTCAGCATTTCAAGTGAATGGTGCTCATTTAAAGTTTCGTTCAGTGGATCAGACTGAACAGCCCAATTGAAATCATTACGAAAGAAAATTCTGCAGCACCAACAGTCAAAGGCACATACTACTGCAAATAGATTACAGGTAAAGTCAAAGGAAAATATGCGACGAGTGGAATGCATTGAAGTTTGATAGCACTCTAGCTGTTTTTCGGTCTGCATATTACCTTGCAAAAACTGACAGGCCCATCTCTGACTACTTCAGTTTATTAGAGCTTCAGAAGATTAACGGAGTTGATATTGGAGTTGGTTTACATTCGCTATACAGCGCTACAAAAATAACTGACCACATAGCTTCTGAAATGAGAAAGAAAATCTGTCAGCTTCTTGCCCATACCAACTACAACATCTTTGTGAGCACTGACGAATCAACAAGTCTGAGTAGCAAGTCAGCACTTATTGTTTATCTAAAGTGTGAAAGTAACAAAAACAAGGAGCCTCATTTCATGTTCCTTCATTTGATGGAATTAGCAGATCAAAAGGCGGACACCGTGTTCGAGCAACTGTTCAAGTGCTTGGATAAATACGGATTCTGTGATAACTATTTGAAACAACACCTGGTGGCCTTTACAAGTGACGGGGCAAGTGTCATGCTTGGTATAGCCCAGAGAATCACTGAAAAGTATCCAGATGTCATTGTTTGGCATTGCTTGAATCAAACAGGAGTTGGCAGTAGGGGATTATATCTCCAAAACTAAGGGCATCAATAATTTTCAGTTATTTATGGACAAACTGTTGTGTATAGAGTCGATCTCCCCAAAATCAACAAGAACTGGAGTGTGTTGCACAATTATATCAACAAATAACCAAAATTGGCCGTGTACTTAGAACTATGTGTGTTTCTAGTTCTTTTTTGACAGTCTTCGTGGTGTGGAACAGTTATGACACCCTTTGTGATCATTTTCAAAATGCAATGAATGACGTAGGGAGGACACCGGTTGACAGAAAGACATATGATGGACTGCTTAGGAGGCTATTATCAAAACAGCGCTGATGTATGATACCTTATTTGAATTTTCCCTTCTTTCTGTGTGTCTGCAGAAACAAGACACTACAATTGTGCAAGCAGACAAACTCATTCGCCGTATTATTTGTTTCATAGAAGCGCTCAAGGAACGACCTGGAACAAAAACTTGAGGCAGAAGTTGCCATTAGGGAGGAAAAATTTGGAGCTATATCCCTGACTGACAACAGCAAAATAATTGTCATCAACCGTCAACAGTTCCTGACTAGCATAGTCAACAACTTAACCCGTCGAATGTTCACTGCGACCTCATCACACCGCTGGACTGGACAAGCTGTATCTGATGGTGAAAAAAAAAATACCGGTCACTGATGGAAGAATTGGGTGTTCTGGACTGTGATCACTGGCCTGAGGAACTTTATGCAGTTTATGGTGAACCACAAGTGAGGTCTCTATGCAGGAGCTTTAAAGTGCCAACAACAACAACTGTAAATGCCTACAGAGATTATATTGATGCACAAGGACGTAAAAATCTGAGGGAGGTCCAGGCATTGCTTAGCTGTGTGAAATTAATTCCATGCAGCTCAGCTGAATGTGAATGAGGATTTAGCCTGATGAATTTAATAATTTCACCTTTGCACACAAAACTTCTTATTCAAGTATCTGCCCCCATGTTTCTGAAACTACACGGACCACCACTTTCAAAATGGGATCCCAAACCGTACGTCACTACTTGTTTGCTGAGTCACCACCACTCAGCCAATGACACAAACAAGAGTGGCACAGGCTTATCTGACCCCAAGAGACCTGCTGTGGAAGCACATGTAGCAGGGGCCTTTGGTGAGTTAATATAATTTATCTTAATTTGTACATTAAAATGCGGTTTAATAGCGGATAAGCATAGGAAACGTGTTATGAAAGTAAGTATTTTTTTTTTATTTTTTTATATTGAATATAAATGGCTGTTGGTGTAGCCTTGTATATTATTGCTTTAAAATAATACCTCAAAACCCAATTGAATTGGTAAATGTAGCCCTTTCAAATATGGTAACTACTGTGATGTACTGCGATGTGGTGTGATAAACTGTGGTGGGGAAACGGGTTAGGGGGGGTAGATAATGGCGACCCCTCACTTATAAAAATAGCACTACACCACTGATGAATACTGAAGGCAATTGGTTGCACCTGAGCTTATTTAGAAGTGGCATTGCAAAGGGGGTGAATACTTATCTAATGAAGACTTTTCAGGTTTTTATTTTTAATTGATTTATCCCCCTCCCCCCCCCATTTTTTCACAATTTAAAAGTGATGAGTAGGTTGTGTAAATCAAAGGGAAAAAAACCCTGTTTAAATGCATGAAGATTTTAGGTTGTAACACAACAAACTGTGAAAACATCCAAGGGGAGTGAATGCTTCCTATAGGCACTGTGTTATTGTGGGGCAGATACATGTGGTTTCATTATTGTTTGGGTCTGCAAAACCCGTTTTTTTTATAATTTTTACAGGTCACCAGACCTGGGATTACAAAATAAAGTACCCCCTTTCCAAACCAGATTAAAAGTCTCTGTTTGCTTCATTCCTGCACTGCATCACCTCTGCACCTGTATCCACTCAGCTACCTTGTCACAGCCTGGAATTATTCTATACGAAATAAGAAGTTGAACTAATATGCGAAGCACAGTAACTGGATGATGTGTCGTAATGTATAAGCAACCTATTACAAACTCTGAAGTGGTACATTTGTTTATTAAGAAGCCACCGCACATTCCGTATTTAATCATTTGTCCTGGGGATGTATTTCGAGCTTGTAACACGTCTTCAAGTGTTACAAGTACTGCTTGTACCAAAATCTCCACTTCCATAGTGGTAGATTTACAGTTTTTGCTTCCAACCATCCTCATCACCATAGCTAGTTTCAAGAGAGGTGGTTATTGATAACAATACATATGCTAAATTGTTTAATTGAACAAAATACATCTATAAGCCAGGTGCAAAGAGTGTTTTTTAATTATACAGTAGTACTAAAATGAACATTTTACTGTATGTAGCATTCATAACACCCTCATAAAGGCTAAAATATATAACACCACCTTGAAACCGATGTAACATGGATGCAAGTCTTCAATACATGGCCAAGCATACGTTACAAACAACATTCAGCACTCCTAGTACATGTCCATGACCCACAGACACATCAGTTAAAGTGTTATCCAAAACCTATTAATAACATTTCATTGGGATAATTATAAGACTTCATTTTACCAAGCTCCTTATGATTGACGGAAAACAGTTTTTTTAATAATACATATCATAGTAGTTGTAGCATATCAATGATCAGGGGAAGCTGCTGGTTAGTTACAAACAGGAAAGAAGGCCCTGAAAGGGCTGGGACAATTTCACTCTACACCTACAATGACCCAGGAGGTGCAAGTATGGTTTGCAAACCGATTTCTTCAACCTAGTATACTAGCAGATATCATGACATATATAGTGAATCTATGTACATGGAAGAAAACATTCACTATTTTGCACTGGCGTTGCTAATCCCTGGGGAAGGTAAGGCAAGTGAAAAATAAAAATAAAAATCCTTGGCATACCTTATCCATAGCAGGTTATGCAGCAGGTTTTGTTCATACCAGACACCACATTTACATTTGAAATCTCAGCTTGTTTTGGAGATTCTTTAACACAAGTTCCTGTGGATATCAGAGTCTAGGCCATTGTAACCTGCTTTTGGAGGAGTTAAGAGCTACTGTTTGTCTGACTTGTGTCAAACTTTTCTTAATCATTTGTTATAAGATGTTGTTCCTGATCATTATCTTGGCTTTATAATACACAACCCCACATGACACCCAACTGTTTAATGTAACTTCATAATTCAATTAATTCAACAGAATGAAACATCAAAAACATCGGGGTACCATTCTACTTGTGAGACGACTTGCTCATTCAAATATTTAGCATATTTTTAAAGAGACGGTGATCTATTCATATACCAGCTTATTTAGTAAGTAAAAGGTCTGCATGAGAAAACATGGGAAATACAATCTACACCCCTAGTCCTGTTGTTTCTAAATTTTTGAACACTATGTATTTATTAGCAGTGCCTCAAATCTTTGGGAAAAATATTTTCCACCTTCTACATATTTAATTAGAACCAGCACATACCACTCGGTTAATCTGCAACAGTTATATCTTTTCCTAAATGTCTCCCAGGATCAGACTAAATGGGGGGCTATTCGGTGTCTAAGTAATATAATGAACCGGTTTCTCACCATTTTAATAACGTTAGTGGAATGAAACCAATATTCAGGTAGAAGACACAAAACTGTTTCTGCAGATAAGCCCCAAAGATGCCAGCTGCTTATGGACCAGTAGATGGCAGTACATCTTAGGAGAGAAGACTTTATAATTCTTCTAATTTCCTGCTCTTCTTTCTTCTCTTTGGTGTGTATCAGGATATTACATGCAGCTTCTGGTGACGAGTTCCAGGCTATCAAGCCAATTAAAGTGGAATCCTTGCAAAAAAAGGTATTTAGTATGGAAGGATATTGTCAGGATAGGATTTTAGTCAACACAGACCACCTCTTAAGAAATATATATATATATATATATATACACACACACACACACACACACACACACACACACACACACACACACACACACACACACACACACTGAGTGAGAGAGGTTAAGAAGGATTTTTAAGCCTTCACAACTGAGACATGGATTGTGTATGAGTGCCATTCAGAGAGTAAATGGACAAGACAAAAGATTTAAGTGCCTTTGAATGGGGTATAGTAGTAGGTGCCAGGTGTGCCGGTTTGAGTGTGTCAAGAACTGCAATGCTGCTGGGTTTTTCACACTCAACAGTTTCCCGTATGTATCAAGGATGGTCCACCACCATTGATGAAAGAGGCCAAAGGAGGCTGACACGAATTGTGCAGAGCAACAGACTGGCTATAGTTAGTCAACTGACAGTTCAGTACAACACTGGTGCCAAAAGACCCATAAAAGAATGCACAACTCATCGTACCTTGACACAAATGGGGTCTGGCAGCCGATGACCTAACAGAGTTCCACTTCTTTCAGCAAAACACTGCAGTTGCAGTGAGCTAAGGAACGAAAACACTGGACACTGGATGATTGGAAAAACATTGCTTGGTCTGATGAATCCCATTCCTGCTGTTTCACACTGATGGGGGGACTAGGGTATGGAGAAAACCACATGAGTACATGCATCAATCATGCCACGTGTCAACATTGCAGGCTAGTGGTGGTGGTGTGATGGTGTGGGGTGGTTTTCATGGCACACATTGAGCCCCTTGATAAAAGTGGAGCAACGTTTGAATGCCACAAGATATCTGAATATCATTGCCAATCAGGTGCATCCCTTCATGGCAGCAGTGTATCTATCTGCTAATGGATTTTTTCAGCAGGATAATGCCCCATGCCACAACAGGAATGGTTCCACGAACATGACAGTGAATTCAACTTACTGCAGTGGCCTGCCCAGTCACCAGATCTCAATCCAATTGAGCATCTGTGGGATGAGATGGAACAAGCTATTCGGAGTAAAGATCCACTACCAGCCAACTTGACACAACTGTGGGAAGCATTGGAGTCAACATGGACCACCATCCCTGTAGAACGCTTTCGACACCTTGTAGAGTCCATGCCCCGACGAATTGAGGCTGTTCTGAGGGCAAAAGGGGGTGCAACTCAATATTAGGAAGGTGTTCCTAATGTTTTGTACACTCAGTGTCTGTGTGTGTGTGTGTGTGTGTGTGTGTGTGTGTGTGTGTGTATATATATATATATATATATATATATATATATATATATATATATATATATATATATATATATATATATATATATATAATAGACACCTCAAAACTATTGTATAGGATGCTATGCGATACAAGACACCTCAAACTACCCTGACCATTGTTCCTAAGATCAATTGTTTTCTAGTATCAATGAGATAGGAACCAGACATTCATTAATGGACTGAATGGCCTCATCACATTAGTAACTTTTCAGTTATTTTCAGATAGGTTGAAAGAACTGAACCTGTTTAGCCTGAAACAATGAGGAATTATAGGAATATGACTCAAGGTCTTTAAAATCTTAAAAGGAGTCTACATAGTTAACCTTAATCATTACTTTAAGCAGTACAGAAGCCACGACCAGAGGACACAGTTGGAAATTAAATGGAGTTAGACAGAGAGTGGTGAGGGTGTGCAGTAGGCTGCCTGGTCATCTTATAGAGGCAGAATCACTGGTATACTTTAATACCCAACTTGACACATTTCTGAGATCAATCAGCTACTGGGAACGGCCAGACTTAGATGGAAGAAATAGCTTCCTCTAGTTTGTAAATTTCCTTTTGTTCATGTGTTTTAGAGTCACCCAGATTGAAGTGTGCTAAAGATCATGCATGAAGTAAGTTTATTTTTAATTCAACTCTATCTGTCTGGATCATGTATGTGTATTGTATGTCTTGTTGTGTCAGTAAATGCTTCAGATATCCAAGGCTGGGGTGATGCATTGATCGATTGTATCACTGATCACCATCAGTGGTCAAGCATGTGGATTTTCTTTTTTTATGTTACTTTTGACACAGTTTCCTGTGCCTGCTTGAGTTTTCTCTATGCGCATTTGCATCTTGTTAAAAAAAAACATAGGTAATTGTATTCGGGTTAATATTATACCATTACACATACATGAATGGTGGAAAACAAAAACAAATATCGCTTTCCAGATGTAGCCCGCTTGGCCAGAAGCATCTTAAGCATCCCAGCAACACGAGTCCCCGGCAAACAAGTTCAGCAAGGCTGGGCAGATTGGAAACAAGCTCCGTTCCTCTTTATACACAAAGAATGTGGATGCTGTCCTGTTTAAGAAAAACTAAATATAAGAAGAGAAAACTAAGATAGAGGACTGTTTTTTGTAAATAAGTTATGTTTTTGTTGCCGAAGATGAACCATCCATTACTTGTTCAATTATTCAATGGATTATTTCTGTGCTTTTACCACCACTTGGCACCAACCAAGTTGAAAATAAGGCAAGACATTTTCTTAGAGGAGTTATGTATAATCTGATGTAATTTAATGATGTAATAGTTGTCAATAATTTAGTAGCTATTCAATATATCAGTAACTATTACTTCTGTTAGTTTTGGTGACTTTAAGGACATAGATGATGAAGTAGGCTTCGATGATAAAAAATGAGATATTGTTCCAGCCTTACAGATATCAAGTGTGCTGTGTCCTCTAATAACATTATTCTAATCATTTGATTTGAACAAAGTCTTAGATAATACTGGAAAATATTGGAATGTTAGTTGGTGACACAGAATTATTTAATTTGTTTTGTTAGAATAGCTGTTGATGGAATGTACAATAAAACAATTTTTAAGAAAGTACAAACAAATATTGCATTGTGTATCACTGTATTTTATTATCCAGACTTTACTACACTGGTGAAAACAGTAAATATTTGTAAGTTTTGTGACCATGGCTTATTGTAACACAATTACCATCAAATACAAATATTTTGTCAGTACTATTGTACTATAGGTTTCATAGCACTAAAGCAAATCTGGATACTTTTCTTCGTCTTAATACTCCTCTCCTTCCTCGTCCTCATCTCCCACGCTGTCTGTTCCAACCTCTTCGTAGTCCTTCTCCAGGGCAGCCATGTCCTCTCGGGCCTCAGAGAACTCTCCTTCCTCCATACCCTCCCCCACGTACCAGTGGACGAAGGCTCGCTTGGCGTACATCAGGTCGAACTTGTGGTCCAGGCGGGCCCAGGCCTCAGCGATGGCGGTGGTGTTGCTCAGCATGCACACGGCCCTCTGAACCTTGGCTAGGTCACCTCCGGGCACCACTGTGGGAGGCTGGTAGTTGATGCCCACCTTGAAGCCAGTGGGGCACCAGTCCACAAACTGGATGGTTCTCTTGGTCTTGATGGTGGCAATAGCAGAGTTGACATCTTTGGGCACCACGTCTCCACGGTACAGCAGGCAGCAGGCCATGTACTTGCCGTGACGGGGGTCACATTTCACTAGCTGGTTGGCCGGCTCAAAGCAGGCGTTGGTGATCTCGGCAACCGACAGCTGCTCATGGTAGGCCTTCTCAGCTGAGATAACTGGGGCGTAGGTGGCCAGGGGGAAGTGGATACGGGGGTAGGGCACCAAGTTGGTCTGGAACTCTGTCAGGTCAACATTCAGGGCACCATCAAAACGCAGGGAGGCGGTGATGGAGGAGACAATTTGACCAATGAGACGGTTCAGGTTGGTGTAGGTTGGACGCTCGATGTCCAGGTTCCTGCGGCAGATATCATAGATGGCCTCATTGTCTACCATGAAGGCACAGTCGGAGTGCTCCAGGGTGGTGTGAGTGGTCAGGATGGAGTTGTAGGGCTCAACGACTGCTGTGGAGACCTGGGGAGCTGGGTAGACAGCAAACTCCAGTTTGGACTTCTTGCCGTAGTCAACAGAGAGGCGTTCCATCAGCAGGGAGGTGAAACCAGAACCGGTACCACCACCGAAGCTGTGGAAGATGAGGAAGCCTTGGAGACCTGTGCACTGGTCAGCCTGGAAAAAAAAAACACAACATAGTCACAAAATGTGGAGTAAGTGAAGTGTGGGTCTTAACCAGACTTTGGTAGTAGCCAGAAAGTAGTACAGATGTGCTGGTATTTGTGAAAAAAGTTCAGGGTGTTTCAACTTAGTTCAGAAAATAATTTGTATCTTAAATTAAAAACTAAAGCGGTAAAATAAACTATAATCTCCACTAAATTATAAATACGTATAAATAGGAGAGCAGAGAAATAAAACATGTAAGAGATGTAGAAGAAATCTCACCAGTTTGCGGGTTCTATCAAGCACCAGGTCGATGATCTCCTTGCCAATGGTGTAGTGCCCGCGGGCGTAGTTGTTAGCAGCATCCTCCTTGCCAGTGATGAGCTGCTCAGGGTGGAACATCTGACGATAGGTTCCTGTGCGAACCTCATCTGAGATTGGAAAGAAGGAAGTCAGTTGTTAACCAGGGAAGTGTAAAGTTCATCAGGTAGCTAACAATAGGAAATGGCTACTGCTTGAAATGGGGTTTGAAGATTGTGAAAACAGCTACAAATTAATAGGTTTACAATAATAATGGAATTGAATATTTGTAGTTATAAGAGACAATGGGATCTATTTTATTGATCTGAGAAATGGCCTCTTAATACCTGTGCTAAATTTGTGGAACTGTTTTATTGCTGAAGTATTTAAAAAAAAAATTCTGGGGTTTTGAATGCCTCAAGTTTGAACAATTAAGCCATTTTGTTCAAGGTACAAAGCCTTACCAATCACAGTGGGCTCCAGATCCACAAAGACTGCTCTGGGGACATGTTTCCCAGCTCCAGTCTCACTGAAGAAGGTGTTGAAGGAATCATCTCCTCCTCCGATGGTCTTGTCGCTGGGCATCTGCCCATCAGGCTGGATCCCGTGCTCCAGGCAGTAGAGCTCCCAGCAGGCATTGCCCATCTGGACTCCGGCTTGGCCAACATGGATGGAGATACACTCACGCTGGAGAGAAAGAACATGGTCACATTTAAGGGCAGGTTTTACAGTGAAAACCATTGTGTGTATATATATATATATATATATACACACACACACACGCACACACATCTCCCAGTCTGTCTAAATAGTAAATTAAATATAATTACAACATTTCAAAATGTTCTAAAATGTCTAATTAATTAGCTAAATATATTTGAAATAAGTACAATTTAAAAAAGCAAGGCAACTGCATTACTTGAGTATTATAAGAAATAATTTAATAATTTATTTGAATAGAATGATGAGATAGGTGTGTCCCAGGAAAATGCCTTTCAGCAGAGAAAGGACCTCTGGCAGCTGTCTGCGGTCAAGTGAGGCTGCGTGGCAGTTGCCATTGACTGTCTGAAAGGGTGTTACAGCTGCAAGGCGGGAGAGGAGAAGGGGGAGGAGGAGAAGGCGGGCTAAAACGTCACTGCAGATTCAAAGCTATTGGGCCAGATCATTTTTTTAAAAAATGCAAGGGCCGTTATGTCGGTTACAGCATAGCGGCAAGCCTTATCTATTTATTAGGCAAAGAACATTTCCTTACTAGGTTATATACATATTAAAAAATATAGCTAAGCATAAAATAAATATAACTAAACTAAGAATTAAAAATGTGAACTCTGCTTTAGCCTCTGTGATAATCTAATTGCTCCACGCCCTACTAATATTGCATTTTCTGATGTTTGTAATAGATGGGTCATACATTTTTAATAGATATTAGAAACTTAAATTTTACACCAAACTTAATATTTTAAAAAACATACAATAGCATCATTAATGTTATATTACCTATGCCACACGGTAATTGCAAAAATGGATTATAAAGAATAATCAAATAAATATGCTTTTAAATGGTGTCTTCATAATGAAGCAGAAGTGGCCTTGCTGAATGAAAGTGTTTCTATCGTCTCCCTAGCGTATTCACTAAAGACCCTTTCACTTGAGCAAGCTTCAGCAACCCGGCATCTTGGTACTGCAGCCGATGAGGACAATAGCTCTCAAAGCAGCTAGAGCAAGGACATGTACAGCCACATAGACCAAATATAAAACATTATATATGTTTTATACCTTGAAGCTATATTATTTATACTATTTATTTATTTATTGTTAAAAATATATCAGAAATACTAATTATTTCAGGTATGAAGTCATACTGCAGAGAAAACTGGCTCCCTGCCCACAGGAAAAGGAAAAAAAAGTATTTTATATTTGCTGGGAAATGATTTGTGAAATACAATTAGATGATTTAATTAAAAAAGGGGTCCTATTCACTATTCTTTTTCCCTCCAAAAATGTTTTTGAATTCATCTCTTTGTCTCCTTTTTCCTGTATCTCATTACTGGGCCTTGGCTCTAACAAAAAGCCTACAAAATCAGGATAACCTGTTTTTTAGCATCACAAACTACCATGCTATTAGATAAAGCATAGCCATAGATTTGAAAAATAAAATTGTGTATGAACTCACCATTTTGAGTTTGTTTGTTCCTTCAGGCCGACGTTAAGGATTCGGAAAGAGAAGATAATGGTGCAGGGCTGGGGCTGAACCTTGTGTTTTATAGCAGAGTGGGGGGGTGGGGGGTGGGGTTACTGAGAAACAGGCTCTGCTGGCGGGAGCAGCAACTAGTACAGGAATTAGAACACACCTCCCTAGACAGACTCAACTGAACAACAGCTTAACTCCCCCACAGCCCGCTCACACAAAGACACATATGCAGCTTTAATTGAGCCCCAGGCCCCCAAAAAGATTCATGTAGTAGGCATAACTATCTTAGTGCTTAGATAACGAAATATATTAATACATATACCAATACATTGACTCCTCTGAGCCTGATGTGAATATCAGTTTACAGCACAGCATTTTCAGTGTATCCTGCTCGATTGCATCATCTGGGTGTTGCCCTTTTATCCTGTGGCCATATTCACCATTTTTGAGAAGGAGAACAGTTCAAATTTGTAATGAACCTAAAAAGGTGTTTTCATTTCTTAATATAAGGGTCTATAATTCCTGATGTGGAGATTATTGTTGTGAATGAAATTATTAATGTCTTTATAGATATGGAATGTGCTTTCCATTTCTGCTTTCTCTTTGTTTTGTATTCCTCCACCACGGGGGGGAGGGGAATGGTTTCCTTGCTTTCTTTGTTCTGCTTGTGGTGTGTAAGGATATCTCTTCCTCCTGCTGGTGGTGAGAGTGCTTGCAGACTCACAATTTTATACCCAGATAATGGGTTTTGTCGGAACAATTCAAATGTCGGAATGTGGTGTTCTACAGAGACAAGACACTGTCAGACTGTTAATGGGGCTGTTTACTCAAAGTGCAATGATATTGCACTATTGAGGATATTGCTGCTCTAGAAAGAGTGCAAAGAAAAGCGACCAGAATTATTCCGGGTTTAAATAGCATATGTCATATGCAGACAAGCTAAAAGAATTGAATCTATTCAGTCTCAAACAAAGAAGACTACGTGGCAATCTGATTCAAGCATTCAAAATTTTAAAAGGTATTGACAATGTCGACCCAAGGGACTTTTTTGACCTGAAAAAAGAAACAAGGACCAGGGGTCACCAATGGAGATTAGATAAAGGGGCATTCAGAACAGATAATATGAAGCACTTTTTTACACAGAGAATGGTGAGGGTCTGGAACCAACTCCCCAATAATGTTGAAGTTGACACATTAAAGTTGACGTTGACCTGAGATCTTTCAAGAAGCTGCTTAACGAGATTCTGGGATCAATAAGCTACTAACAACCAAACGAGCAAGATGGGCTGAATGGCCTCCTCTCGTTTGTAAACTTTCTTATGTTCTTATGATAGACTTGGCTTGGTAGGCCTGAGGAGAAACAAAGGGGATTGTTGATGACTCATCTCTTCCCTGCATTGTGCAAAATACATGGGTGGTAGTCCACATGTGCATATCAGAGCAGCTTGTTGGGGGTTGGTAGGAAGTTTCATTTATCCTGGCCAATAAATATTGACAAGTCGGGCCAATAACATATTTTAGGATAGACTTTCCCTGGATTAAATTGAATTATACAGGCTATGAATTAGGCAATTTCATATTAACCCATTTGTGATATTAAATTAAAGCATAAACCTATAGTTTTTTTTGAGCAGTAAAAGAGAAATACATTTGAGCTGCATCATAAAAAAGGGGAAATGCTCAAAATACTAAAATGTTACCATCACGTTTGAATTTTAATTGTATAATCCACACCATAACTGAAGATATACATATCTATATAATAATACATTTTGTGCTGCAACTTTTTATCTTGCTTGTTCTCAATAGAGAAATTTAACAGACAGTTCCAAGATACATTAAGTGTAGTTTTCTGTATAATGTGGAATAAACACCGTGTAGCAGGGTGGTAGGAAAGCCTTCCTATTTAAAGGTATTTGTTTATTTTAGAACAGGGTTTTCCCCTCTGCCGCTGTGTTATTTTGTATTTGTTTGTTTTATGATTTATTGTATTGGATTTGTTTAAATGACAGCGTAGCCGCGTTGTTTTTGTTATTGTATTTATGACGGTGAGAGCCGTGTTGTGTTTTTAAAACCTCATAGTAATGTGTGGCTGTCGGCTAGTACGTTGTTAAACTATCTGGCAGTCACACAATTAATAAACTCGTGCAGATTGTGGCTGAGGGGTAACAGAATAATTACTACCTAGTTCGACCCCTCAGCCACTGTATATAAACCTGCGACGCTCTCAGATTTGTGTGTGTGTATGGAGGAGAAGCGAAAAAAAAAAAAAAAAAAAAGAGAGAGAGAGAGGATATAGGAACAGTGAAGGCGAATGCCCAGCCTGACCTATATTTGTGTTTGTGATTTGTTTTATTTAAAATCTTTATTTTCTGCTCTGTGATCAGTGTCTTTTTGCTTAAATATTTATTTATTATTTTTTTGTTATTGAAAATAAACGGCGCACCACGCATCTTTTGCCTGCAGTACTTTCCTGTGTTTTCAGTTCCTCCTTCTGGCCTGACATCACCACTTAAACCATTTCCTGTCACACATATCGTAAAGCATGTACAAGTCAAGAAAACAAATGAACAGACAGTAGATGAACATTACACTGTCCCTCTGTCCACAGCTAATCGGTGTTGTGTTAACTCACAACAGACTGTCAAAGTATGGCACTTACTTTTGGCTGAGATTGCAGATAAAAAAAAAAAAAACATGAATGAATAAGGGGGAAGTCATTGTATGGGATCACAATCTAAGGAGACTTCCTGTCCATTACAAAATGGGGAAATAAGAAGGATGCAGCCGATGTATATCCTGTTCATACTCCTTCTATAACAATGCTGGTGCTCTGATTGAAATGAGCAGTGTGTTGTGGGAAAACCTCATTGTTGCAGGAGATTGCATGATCTGGATACACTGTAATCCTTACAAGAGATTTGATTTTTTTCCCGGCAAACAGTCTTGGGTAAATGTTGAGAAATGTATTGCCCCGTTGATTTATGACCCGTGATGTGTGGTGCAATTTCAGATTAGTTGGCAAAATGTTTACAAATACATAGGACACTGCAAAGGTAATATAACACATTTCTTGAAAAGTTTGCAGGGAAGTTTTGTAAAACGTACAAAAAATGTGCCTCGATCTTTGCATTTTTGTGAGAGCTAGCTCATTGAACCTGCTGTGATATTTCTAACCCTAACCCTCCCACCATCTCTGCAGCGCTTCTCCTTTCAGGGGCTTAATAAGTGCCTTCACCTGCATTGGTTGACTGTCACTTATCAGGGCTATTAGGCTGATGCCTGAATAATGATAATGCGTCCCATTGAGCACCAGCATAGAGATAATGTACTCTATCTTCCAAGGTCCATTTTATCCTATCCTGGAATACAGGCTTTGTATGAGAGAAAAAGGTTAGATAGCTCTTGTTGTTTTGAGAATAATGGGGTTCCTTTTGCTTATGTAAAATAAAAATATAAGTAGTGACTTGTCATTTTAAATGAGTACATTAAGGGATGTGCACAAAGTAATGTGAATTGAAGAATCTGCACGACCATGAAGTAAACATTCTACGATGACAAAAAACATTTCCTGATTCAAAATTAAATGCGTCATTTTGGCCGATGGATTTAAGTAAGCCATCGTAAGTGTTCACAAGTGTCACCACACCAATTTTTTAAAATGTGTATATATTGTATGTATTTCGGTATGTTAAGGTAGCATTATTTAGCAGGGTTCAATTGAATTTATGAAGCAAAATTATTTAATTCTATAGGCTGATGTAAATCTTGTGCTGCACTTCCTGTTTTAACCCCAGCCAGCAGCTTTGTCTTTTGAATAACTTCTTGCAGCCAGTAATGAAGAAGTGTAAGTACAGTGCTCTCAGATTTCCTGAGAGTGGGCCATGGGAAGTGAGAGCTGTAACCTTTAACTTAATGTAGTCCCAGATAGCAGTTGTTAGGAGCTGATAGTAATGCAATATTAGGTACAATATTGTAATTAAGAACTTGGGACATCTGCAGTAGTTTCACTTACCCTTTGATATCCAGGCAGATGGAGTGAAACACATTAATTATTAAAACTATCCAACTGTGACCTGGGCATGGCCACGAACCACAGTGCCTCTAGTTGCCACAGTAACTGTTAATGGAGAATGTATTGTGTTTGAATGTTTAATGATTATCAGATGCAGAAACTGAATTGATTCCTTCGTACACAGCACCGCCTTTTTCCATTTATCTGAGCCCAAGCTGCTTTGATTCTGAATGCATGAACATAGACCCTAAGCTAAAGTGAGTGTCTGGGGGTGTCACATCTCCATGGTGATGTGCTATTCATTCTCTGTGTGCATAAAAGTATTAACCTTCCCTTCGCTATTTTATTTAACAATTAGAGTTGCAGAATTTAGTCCCCAGTTTTCCTCATTCAGGTCCCTTGCTTAATAAATATCTTTGTTTCTCTAAATAGAATAGGATAATATTTCTTCATTTTACCCCAAAACAGCCAGTACTAGTACAATGAAAAATAACATCTTGGGTACTGTTACTGGTTTGATCATTACGTCTTTTGTATATTTTTCAAGAGGTTGAAATTAGCTTTATAAGCATACTAATATTTATGTAAGTAAGGGGTCTGAGTGGGATAAAAGGAGAAATAAATGTCCCAATTGAATCATTCTGTTTAAGGGCTGGTGACACCAGCTTTTTGACAGCCGGTATGTAACACAATTGTTTTCCCTCTGGTTAATTACAGTCTGGCATATACAAAGCAAGCATGCAGGAGATACGATCTGTGTAAGTTAGTAGTTTAAGGTAATTAAATTGTTCTAATATGTTTAAAAGTTTGTTAAACTTAATTTGTGCATTTCGTTAACTTAATGTTCATGTACCTTTATAGAATCGTTAAGGATCATCAAAACATAAACCATAACTGAGATGAATTGTTTACAATTGAAAATACTGTAAGAATGTGTCCATTAAGCATGTCAACATAAGTACCGCTATGTCAATTCAATAAATAGTGATATATTTTATGCAGTTGGCCTACAAATTAACGAACGAATTTTTTTAACTAATTTAACATTTAAAAGTGTTAAATGTTAAATTAGAAACATGGTGTGATTTTAGCATCTGTCAGCCTCCAGTATTTGAGGCTCAACGCTGCCGAGGAAATAATGGCAATGTTAGCCCTTAGAAAAGTTTACAATGATAAATTTGCTTGGCAGTTTTGCCATTTTCCTATGCTTTTCCCAATGCTTTATCAGGCTTTTACTATGGTAACCTTTTATAAGGGGGCAGGGTGCATTTCTATCATGCTTTTTCATCTTACATGGGAGTTTGCTTTATCAGAGCAAGTTTCTACTATATTATTTCAGTATGCATAGCATTTTACAACAAAACATAGGAGGGATACAAACAGTATGAGATCAATACCTAGTGTATCATGTGAACTGAACTGTATGAATTTCTGCTGTGTACTTGTGTTAGTACGAGTTGCCTCTTGCCTCTGATCACTCCTGTTTCATGTCTGGGCCAGTACCCGCCCTGCTTGATTGAAAATGTAGCAGAATGTGTATACTTCCTGTTTCCAAGGAGACTAATCTGTGATGTCTGCCTGGGAGTGTATGTCATCTTCAGGCAGACCAACTCTGAGTCAGCTGCGTTTAAACCACGTAAAACTGTCCTAAGACATAAAAGCGCTGTCCTAAAGGGATATTTGATTCCCTACGTGTCATAGAAGTAGATGGGGTTCAATAAACACAAGAAGGAGGGGAGAATCAGAGCTGACCAGCAGGCGGCAGGTGGGTGAGTCGCTGTCATGCCCGGGGGCCTGAATAATGATACAGCTGCTGCACCAATAATTGTATTAGGTCTCGACAAAATATGGAGCTATCTGTCTCCCACCCCCACTCCCCTTGCAACGGTACTGAGGCATTGTTAGAATGAAACAACAGTGGAAATGCATTTTTTCTATTTTGACATATCAGTATCTGTGTGCTGCAGTATCAGGACCATTATGTTGCCATTACTGATACTTTAATGATATCTTAATCGTTCTGCTATAGTTATTTCTGATTATAATAATACCAGTGGTATGTATCCTCTGACCCTTCTGTGAATTGGACCAGATTGATTCAGAATGCTAATTTTAAAAATGAAATACATTATTGAGTGAAAGCACAGGGGTTTTGCATTATTGAATGAAAGCACAGGGGTTTTGCATTATTGAGTGAAAGCACAGGGGTTTTGCTAAATCATACTGAAGGGGTTAAAGTTAATAAGGATTGCACTGAGAAACGTTCAGCAAATCCATTATTTGAAGGGCTTCTTGGTTTTTATGTTTTTGAATGTGTATGTGGAGTGGATTACCTATGTTTGAGTCAATCTATCAAAACTGTGAGCGAACCAAGTCTGATAACACTGTTCACAGAGGCTTAGCCAGAAAGAAAAAGTTAGTGGCCAATTTACTATCTCTGTCACTTTCTGCAAATGAGGCGGCCTCCAATACATTTTCAAATTTTTGTGTTTTTTTTTTTTACCTTTTTAGTCAAAGTATTTAAAAAGTTAACGTAAAGAATATTGCTACACGTAGTTTTGAAGGAAAGGTTGTCTATATAAAAAAATATTAGGAAAAATACCAATTTATTAATGTTTTATTATAAAAAACACTAATGCATTGTTACATTGAAGTTATTAAAAAATACAAACATTCAGTTGAAGCTTTTCTATTAATGTTTAGTTTCAATGCAAATATTAATGGGCATCTGGAGATTTCTTAATACTCCTCTCCTTCTTCCCCTTCCCCTTCGTCTCCCACGCTGTCTGTTCCCACTTCTTCGTAGTCCTTCTCCAGGGCAGCCATGTCCTCTCGGGCCTCAGAGAACTCTCCTTCCTCCATACCCTCCCCCACGTACCAGTGGACGAAGGCACGCTTGGCGTACATCAGGTCAAACTTGTGGTCCAGGCGGGCCCAGGCCTCAGCGATGGCGGTGGTGTTGCTCAGCATGCACACGGCCCTCTGAACCTTGGCCAGGTCCCCTCCAGGCACCACTGTGGGAGGTTGGTAGTTGATGCCTACCTTGAAGCCAGTGGGGCACCAGTCAACAAACTGGATGGTTCTCTTGGTCTTGATGGTGGCAATAGCAGAGTTGACATCTTTGGGCACCACGTCTCCACGGTACAGCATGCAGCAGGCCATGTACTTGCCGTGACGGGGGTCACATTTTACCATCTGATTGGCCGGCTCAAAGCAGGCGTTGGTGATCTCAGCAACCGACAGCTGCTCATGGTAGGCCTTCTCAGCTGAGATAACTGGGGCGTAGGTGGCTAGGGGGAAGTGGATACGGGGGTAGGGCACCAGGTTGGTCTGGAACTCTGTCAGGTCAACATTCAGGGCACCATCAAAACGCAGGGAGGCGGTGATGGAGGAGACAATTTGACCAATGAGACGGTTCAGATTGGTGTAGGTTGGGCGCTCAATGTCCAGGTTCCTGCGGCAGATATCATAGATGGCCTCATTGTCTACCATGAAGGCACAGTCGGAGTGCTCCAGGGTGGTGTGGGTGGTCAGGATGGAGTTGTAGGGCTCAACAACAGCTGTGGAGATCTGGGGAGCTGGGTAGACAGCAAACTCCAGTTTGGACTTCTTGCCATAGTCAACAGAGAGGCGTTCCATCAGCAGGGAGGTGAAACCAGAACCAGTACCACCACCGAAGCTGTGAAAGATGAGGAAGCCTTGAAGCCCTGTGCACTGGTCTGCCTGGAAAAAAATCAAACAGTACAAGGTCATAATCAAGCCAACAGTTCAGGAACTCCAAACTGAGCTTTGCATTGTGAAATGCCACTAGACTAATGCAGTGAGATCAGGAATATTTACCTTTATCCGTACTTGGGTTTTACAACAGAGAATCTAGTATTTTTTTTTCTAAATCAGTAAAAGTTGCTCACAATATTATTGAGGTTAAATGAGCCTTTTGACCAATGGTCACCTCGGCCCATCTACCTGCTCCGTGCTGTTAAAAAGGAAAGTTTGCTTAACAAGTTGTAAGTGGGAGAAAAGAGGGAAAGGGTGTCTCACCAGTTTACGAGTCCTGTCAAGCACCAGGTCGATGATCTCTTTGCCTATGGTGTAGTGCCCGCGGGCGTAGTTGTTAGCAGCGTCCTCCTTGCCAGTGATGAGCTGCTCAGGGTGGAACAACTGACGGTAGGTTCCAGTGCGAACCTCATCTGAGAATGGAAAAGAAAAAAAAAAGTCATATATTATTTTACAACTAAAACAATAAGCAATACTGAAGCACTACCAGATTAATGGTTTATAGTTATTTTTTCCTTACCAACGACAGTGGGTTCCAGATCCACAAAGACTGCTCTGGGGACGTGTTTCCCAGCTCCAGTTTCACTGAAGAAGGTGTTGAAGGAATCATCTCCTCCTCCGATGGTCTTGTCGCTGGGCATCTGCCCATCAGGCTGGATCCCGTGCTCCAGGCAGTAGAGCTCCCAGCAGGCATTGCCCATCTGGACTCCGGCTTGGCCAACATGGATAGAGATACACTCACGCTGTGAATAAACAGAGCAGTGCCATTAAAAAAATCCATATTTTCTTGTTCTAAACTAAAAAGCTAAACTACTGGCTACATAAGTTTTCTAATTTAAAGTTCATAAACCAGTCACTGGGAAATGGCTTAAGAGGTAGGTCATACGATCGCTTGGGTCACGAGCTAGAAAACCATTAGTTGTACAAATCTTGATTCCTTACCATTTTGCTTCTGGTTGTCTCTTCAAGCCGACGTCTAGGATTCGGAAACTGAAGGAGTTGATGCAGGCTGCAGCAGGACCCATGTATTTATAGGAGTGCAGGTGAGGGTAACCCGGCAACACGGTTTGTTGTTAGAAACTAGAGCCGTCTCTTTTTTAACAGGATAGACCTACTCCAGGAATTAAACAAACAGTATGAATGAAACAATAGTGCTGCAATTGCAACACAACGACCCCCCTCCTCCTAAAAAACAAACACACCAAGCCAGCCTGAAGTAACTACAAACACAGCACCTCAACCTCACCAACTGTAACTTCAGTTTAATTTAATTAATTCTCAGTACAATCTGGAAAACAGTCAACCACTTCACTGCTAAGCTATTTTTTCACTGCATTGCATTGCTAATATGTATGTAATGTTTACACATTATTTCTGGTATTATAAGTACCCATATCACTAGGACAAAAAAGAAAAATGATTAGAATAATTATGTAGAAAATATTCTGGTACAAGCCCTCAAATGCATTCACACCACTGTTAGATTTGTCATGAAAGGAAGGGGCCATCCAATTTACATGGATTACACCCTGAATCAAGTTGTGTTAGTCAGAAGACGGCCAGATTATCTTTCAGCATTAATTGTTTTCTTCCTTTTGATTAATCCATGGCAACACAAACCAACGGCAACTGCTTATGGATTTCATGGTTTAGCTTTTGATCGGCTTGTGATTACCCTGGCAGCAATCGTCTCTTCCCCCATATCACCAAGTCTGTTGATTGTGCATTTGTTTGTCTCCAGTTCACTGCTCTCCCTTTCCTTAACTACATCCCTTAACTACACACTGTCATTGCTGCCTGGAGCAGTCTGCACTCCTTCCCGCCTTTAGCTTGCATTTTGCCACACATTCTAACCAAGTCATCTCACTGTATTTACTCTGCAACAAGATGAGATGTGTGTCTGTGTTTGTAAACTGATTTCTGGACTGGGTACTAGGATATGCTTAACCTTTCATGAGCAGGTAATAAAGTTTGTAAAATATCATGTATAAATATTTTTTAAATGTATCAAAAAGAGAAGATGCTAATAACAGGTTGTACGCTTTGCACACACAGCCTTGAAAGACGTCAGCATGAATCAGAGGTATTACTAGACAGGTTAGCTAAAAAGAGGACACATCTCTCATCCTGGATATCATGTAAGACTAGGATTATAGTGAGGTGACTATTTTAAGGTTTTCTATTTGGATTGGTCTGATATTGGCAGATTTGTATTCATATTCAGTCAGATGTTACATGGTTTAGTAGAATGGTTTCTGACTCATTTGTATTTCAAATGTGTCTGGAGGACAAAAACAGTCAGTAACAATGAATGGAACTATGCAGGTGTACACCGCAATTCATTTACCTGCTTAATACCAGTAGAGTTGAGTCTCTTGTTGAATACTGTAGTAATGTATGTGTTCATCCACATATGTATCAGTGGACTAATTGGCATACTTGCATCTCATACTTTGTAAATTTATTTTGGAGTATTTATTAACAAAGCCCTAAACTCATTCTACCCCTGCTTAATTATTAAAATTAACATCTGATGATGAAATTATTTCAAATAAATTCCATCACTTGATCGAAAGTCGAAATCAATCATCAGCACATTTCAAATTGTAGGTCCTTACGTTTCATACTCTTTAGAGTGGTAACTTAATTACACAGTATTTTACACAGTACTTAATATTCATGATACTGAACAACAGTGCTTAAAATAATGTTCAGTATGTTCCTTAAGGATCCATTGTTTGTCAACACATACATATTATTAGATAATAAAACCATAACATATGTAAAGTTGTACAGTTATTTGAACCAAGTTTTAATGTTTTTTCAGGATTTGAATTTGACTTTTAACATTCAGAATATTCTACATACCCAAATAAAACTATTTCAGATAATCACTATATTCTCCCCACACCGATTCCCAAGATGTAACAATTCTGAGCCTATCTAAGGTTGCCTTGAAACCAGTTTTGACCTTTTCAAAATCTAAATGCGAGACGCTTTAATTCAAGGTACTGTAATAATCCTTTTAGTACTTTGTTACTGTACCTTTAAGTAACACAGTGAAAGGTATATAGTTAATTTGTGCCACCTACTGGGTTGTACTGTGTGGAATATATCTCTCAGCTGTGAGGAGGGCGGAGAGCTGTGCAGACGTGCCTTCGATGTATCTGGAGTAACTAAGTTAATTAGTGGGTTAAATGACATGTTAAATAAATGGAACTGTGGAGCTAGATGGTGTATGGTCTGAAGCATTTGACTGCTAAGATAAAGGTCCTCTGTGCTTGTACACACATTCTGTGTCTGGACTCTGTATGCTGCCTTCTGGCCTAACATCTGTCTATCCTGCCCATCGTTTCGGTGCGGTGTGTTAATGTGGATAGAAATTGGATTAGGTTGATCAGGAACCCGCTGTTGCTTCTTGACCTTTATTCATTGCTGATGATAAGCTGCTGCATAAACTAAAATACATGACTTATTATACTACAGGTATCCCTGGATACCAGGATGTACTGAGGTCCTGCATACATATGTGATACATTTTCCATGTACTGTATCAGGAAACCCACTTATCCAATTGTCTTAAACTTAGTATTAGCATGGCAAGTTATTGAGAGTATCAGACTGTGAAATATACAGAAGTATTTGTCTGGCTGTACACTTATTCCTCTGTATGTAAAACTGTAAAATCTCTCATTGAATTATAATGAAACTTTATATTAATGTTATTTAGCATAAGTAATGGAGTGTATCAGATTGTGGATATATGGAGAAGTCTGTTTATCCCACTGTCTGTTTGTCATGGAGAAAAAGTGTCAAGTATGAAGAAAAAGTTTATGATCATGACTTCATATCAATTATACTTCATAGCAACGAATGTAAAGAATACACTAGACTAGAAATAAAAAAAAATGTTAAGTGGTAGAAATTGGTTTTATGAAGGAATGTTTCTTTGCAATATTAAGAAGTGTTTTTCATAGGAGAGATGAAGAAACATTGTTCATTGTTTATTTAGGTTTTATTATCAACAATATTCAATTTTTTTTATAAATATTTTGTTTCAATGCATGCACAGCAAGTCAGGAAATTTCTTAATACTCCTCTCCTTCCTCTCCTTCTCCCTCATCTCCCACACTGTCTGTTCCCACTTCTTCATAGTCCTTCTCCAGGGCAGCCATGTCCTCTCGGGCTTCAGAGAACTCTCCTTCCTCCATACCCTCCCCCACGTACCAGTGGACAAAGGCTCGCTTGGCGTACATCAGGTCGAACTTGTGGTCCAGGCGGGCCCAGGCCTCAGCGATGGCGGTGGTGTTGCTCAGCATGCACACGGCCCTCTGAACCTTGGCCAGGTCACCCCCGGGCACCACTGTGGGAGGCTGGTAGTTGATGCCTACCTTGAAGCCAGTGGGACACCAGTCAACAAACTGGATGGTTCTCTTGGTCTTGATGGTGGCGATAGAAGAGTTGACATCTTTGGGCACCACATCTCCACGGTACAGCAGGCAGCAGGCCATGTACTTGCCGTGACGGGGGTCACATTTCACCATCTGGTTGGCCGGCTCAAAACAGGCATTGGTGATCTCAGCAACTGACAGCTGCTCATGGTAGGCCTTCTCAGCTGAGATAACTGGGGCGTAGGTGGCTAGGGGGAAGTGGATACGGGGGTAGGGCACCAAGTTGGTCTGGAACTCTGTCAGGTCAACATTCAGGGCACCATCAAAACGCAGGGAGGCGGTGATGGAGGAGACAATTTGACCAATGAGACGGTTCAGATTGGTGTAGGTTGGACGCTCGATGTCCAGGTTCCTGCGGCAGATATCATAGATGGCCTCATTATCTACCATGAAGGCACAGTCAGAGTGCTCCAGTGTGGTGTGGGTGGTCAGGATGGAGTTGTAGGGCTCAACAACAGCTGTAGAGACCTGGGGAGCTGGGTAGACAGCAAACTCCAGTTTGGACTTCTTGCCATAGTCAACAGAGAGGCGTTCCATCAGCAGGGAGGTGAAACCAGAACCGGTACCACCACCGAAGCTGTGGAAGATGAGGAAGCCTTGGAGACCTGTGCATTGGTCAGCCTGGGAAATAAAAAAAACAAACATGATATGGTCTTGATAGTTGATCTTGTAGTGAAAACTCCTTGGTATTTGCATCATATAAAGGTGGCCTTTTGTGTCAAAGAATGATTAATACAGGCAAATTTTTAGGGCTGTTATGTGATTAACTATGATCTACTGTGTGGAAGCATGTTCTAGATAAACAGCTTGTTGGTGCAGCTTGTTTCAGCATTCATACTATGTGTACTTGGGTGACATAGAAGTTCATAGGACTCTGGAAAGCCTAGGGGCAAACAATGGACAACATTTCAGCAATCAGTTAAGCCGTTCAACTTGCAAAGCAAATCACAAGTAATATTTTATGAAAAGTCTTGGAGTCTTTTCTAATAAAAAACCAATACCCCTGCCACCAAGATTAATATTTCAAAAGTTAATAAACCACTTTGATTAATTTTACATTGCATTTTCTCAAATTGTCATGAGAGGAACTTGTCAGGATATTTTCCTAGGCATCTATTGATGTTCAAGTATGACATGCTATAACATACACCAATTATCGTAATTGCATTTCAGACTGTGAGTGTGAGTTCACCCAGTGGTGTCAGAGTAACCTACATCACTCAAAGTGATGTTTAGAGCAAAAGAGGTACTTTTGGGAACCCAATCTATTGGCATCTCAACCAAATTCTTTGTTGTCTGCCTCATGGTAATGACTAAAATGACATTGATTTCTTATCAGCTTAAAAGGGAGATTTCCAAAATTGGCAACGTTAAGACATGCAATACAAGGAGGATGTGGGGAAACTTTCTGTGTAAGACCTGTTTAGTGGGTCAATGTTACATGTAAGTCTCTGGTACAGCCAAACTAAAGAGATGATGTCTACAAAGTTGTAGCTGGAAGAAAAGAGGGAGGGTGTCTTACTAGTTTGCGGGTTCTGTCGAGAACCAGGTCGATGATCTCCTTGCCGATGGTATAGTGCCCACGGGCGTAATTGTTAGCAGCGTCCTCCTTGCCAGTGATGAGCTGCTCAGGGTGGAACAGCTGACGGTAGGTTCCAGTGCGAACCTCATCTGAGAATGGAAAGAGAACACCATTTTTAAATTAGCATTTGGTTAGAAAAGAATGTATTGTGTTGTTTCTCACAACCCTATTTTCTGTTGCTGCAAGATATAGAACAGAGGATTTAACATTGCAATAAAAGGGGATATTTGTTTCTTTTCTTTTTAGTCTGGTATTATTTTTCAACAAGCCCCAGTTCTGATCCTGTTTTCAAACTTGCTTTTTCCATTTTCCCTTACCGATCACAGTGGGCTCCAGGTCCACAAAGACTGCTCTGGGGACGTGTTTCCCAGCTCCAGTTTCGCTGAAGAAGGTGTTGAAGGAATCGTCTCCTCCTCCGATGGTCTTGTCACTGGGCATCTGCCCATCAGGCTGGATCCCGTGCTCTAGGCAGTAGAGCTCCCAGCAGGCATTGCCCATCTGGACTCCAGCTTGACCAACATGGATGGAGATACACTCACGCTGGAGAGAAAGAAAACAGGGTCACAGTTCTGAGTTACGTATAATTACCTTAAACTATACAGTATTTAAAAAAAGATGTCAGATTCTAATGCTTCTTAAAAAGAAGCACAGAAACAAGGTTGTTATGCTTTCCTAATTTGAAATGACTCAGAGGAATCTTATAACTTATCAGTGACTTTGTTCTGATTAAGAGAGGAAAGTAGCTGAACACACGTTCCATACACAGTATTCTCAGAAGCTTGTACTCAGACACTGTACAACACCAAAGAAGCACGTTGAGCTCCTGTAAATACTATGTATGGGATTTGTTCAGCTGCATTCCCCCAGTGATTACCGTGAATAAATAAACTTCACAAAAGCATTTTCGATATATAAACATATTGAGATTTTATATGCTATCAAGATACAAAGATCACATGCATCAAGATACAGTAGCAAAACAGTAACTTATTTTATTGAGGAATTCTTTTTCATTGATATACTTAATGCCACCAGTTCAAAGTTGTAGGTTTTATTTCATAGTCCTGCTATGTTACTGCAAAGCCATGGACCTTCTGACACAAACCCCAAATTATTGTCAACCGAAGTCCAGTTCATAGCTCTTATATGTTATGCTTAGCAGCCAGGATCTTGCAGATACCATGCCCAGAAAGTCTCTTAAAAAGCATAAAACTAATTTTAAAAAATAATCTTAATTCTTACCATTTTGCTTCTGATACCTTCTTCAAGCTGACGTCTAGGATTCTAAAGAGGAAGGAGTTGATGCAGGCTGCAGCGCAGGCTGCAGCAGGACGCTTGTATTTATAGGAGTGCAGGTGTGGGTAACCTGGCAACAAGGTTTGTTGTTGGAAACTAAGCTGGGACTCAGAGAGTGAAACAAACATAATAGTGCTATAATAGCAACACAATAACCCCCTCCCCCAAAACACATGCAACCCCATACTACCCAAACACACACAAAGCCAGCCACGGGTTACTACAAACACAACGGCTCCCCTCACCAACTGTCACTTAATGTAGAGTGCAGTGTGTTCAGCAGGTAGGTCATTGTATCACAGAACAGAAAAAAGAATATGTGGGATTTACAAATGCCTAAAATAGACCTATACTGAGCTATCCGTCCTTAGTAATCAATCATCCCTGAAATCTGTTCTTTGGGCAGGACATTCTAAATGCAATCTGAAGATGCTGAAACATGTTGTTCTGTTTGCATCAGTGCAAAGTTTTTGATTATTTTGAATAATATGTTTCTTACTAGTTTTATAACCCTGTTCTCTCCTTGTCAGAAAAATGGAGACAAACTTTGTGCAAACAGGACCAAATCTAAACAAAAAATGTATACTAGTTTCTGAAATCAACTTAATTCTTCAGATACCTGGACCAAATTTTAGACATGAAAAAAATAACATTGGACTATTTATTAATATTACAAGCTGTCTGCATTCACGAGAAGTGAATAATAATATAATGCTGCATGTATATATAGAGGATAATAAAATGTGTTTTAATTAATAAGCCACCGTTTCATGTCTTTTTATAGCATACTACAGCAAACATTAGTGTAGTCAAGAAAATATACAACTGCAATTACATCCAGCTTCTTACAATACATCCACAGACCTTGAAAATACTGCCCATAATATGAATGGGTTATCAAATTTAACATACCATTCACTTATAGTAAGAAGTGCTTCTTTGTCTTGTCAGTGCATTGCAGTTCCATACCTAGGTTTCCCCTTTTCATCAGCTTAGACAGTACAATGAAGGGACATTGACTCTTCACTGGTGGTCTCTTGCCTCCAGTAATTTGATTGGCTCATTGACTTTGTAACTTTTTGTTGGTTTGCCAAGGTGTTGTCTTATCCTTTCTTTGAATTACAGACCAAGGAATTTATAAAGAAATGAAACACACAAAATGCCCCCTTAAAATGTACACTATTGGAATTTTTAATAGCTGTTCTCAGTGAGTGCTTTGCTAATCAAAATAATTAACTAATTCATTTACACACGTGTTCTGTTTGTTCTCTTATAAAAGTTTACCATAATAATTTAACAGTTTCCCCGTTGTTATACATTGCATTAACCATATCTTACCATGGCTCTTCATGCTTTTTAATATGCTTCACCATACCACTCTGGGATTTACAATGCTTACCAATGCTTTACCATACTGTCACTATGTTTTTGACACTTTGCTATGCTTTTACTGTGGCAAACTTTTATAAGGGTTGTCAAAAATGTAAAGAATACTCCTTTAAAATCTTGTGAGTTCCTTTATTTTAGTAGTGAGACTGCTAAAAATGATGTTAAAAGTTCCTAAAATGAAGTTCAATAAGTGTTTTGATATGGCACTGAGGAAGGCCACATGAGTGACAGCACTCTGTTTGAGCTACTGTATAAGGAGAAGCCTGACCCCAGCCAGGGTCATTGTCTCTGAGCACTACGTTGAGAAAGTAGCATCGCTTTCTAAAGTGACTTGGCACTAAACAGACCACAGGAGTCAATTTAGATCCAGGTGCGCCTTGAGCAATTCAACACAAATGAGGTTTTCAGAATGATACAAAGTTGCTCTTATGATCAGTGTGTGGACGTCAACCCATCCCATTGGGCTCTAACATTAATCGTCTTCCATGAATAGTTACAGAATTTAATAACTGATAACTGAACTAAGCTCAGAGTAAAAGTTTATTTCCGATAACTAAATTATGACTAAAGAGGGGCAGCTGTATTAAGATAATGATCCACAATATTAATTGTCACTGGTTGATTCTCAGTAGTTTTGTAAAAGTAACAGTTTTGTGTCCTTTTGCCATAAATAGCATAACCTTTGCTGTGGAGCAAAATCTGTAAAAGTGCCACCCTTAAACATGTGAACCTGCCACTGCACACAGTTGTGTTATTTTTGTGTTATCAGGACTGCATTACCCTTGGCAGTATACTTCTAACAGCTTGACCTCAGGCTCTGGTTTCCCATTGTGCTACCTTTCCTTTTCTGACTAGAACCTGCAATTGCAGCCCTAGCTCGTAACGGCCCTCTCCCGCCTTCTGCTTGTCTTTTGCCACACTTTCTAAGTCCCTATTTTCTGTTTACTCTGCAGCAGTTAAGCTGTGTGCCAGTAATCAGCTCCTAGTTACCAGCATGTCCTGACAAAGCTGGGGTATCACCGCTGGGGCTGTGATTGTCTGTTTGCTTTAGTGGACTGTAAAATTATTAGGAATACTGGACTGAGGGAACTCAAACACACTGAATCCTTTTATAGGCCAAGGTGAAATCAATCAGCATTGCTTTCATGGCATGTTTATAGTACACTTATAGAATGGTTTATGTCTGCAATCACTCCACAGGCGAGGCAGGAGACCTCCAGTTGGGGTGCCATCGTCTCCCAGGCGATGCTCCTACAAAGGAGCAGAGGGAGGTTCGTTGAAATGCAGGCAAAGAAGAAATTATGAAAATCTGCTACACATAGAAGATAATTAGGCAGATTGTTTAATTGCCGGATTGATTTAGAATGGACTATGGGTCATTCTCTTACTCAGAAAGAATCCTGTCCCTAGAAATAGTTCTTTAAAAGCCCTGATATATGGTGTATTCTGTTTGCAATTCAGGCCACTGAGATGTTCTGCTTTTTCATGCAATGACTTGTCAATAACCCACACTGCATTGCTGCGGGTGCATTGGCAGTGGAAACGGGTTGACTGTCCAGTTTGTAAGGTTCTGTATTTGTGGGTCTGTTGGTTACAGATTTAAAGCATCAGTGTCTTTTTGCAGGGCAGCAGTTTGTGTTGTGAGTGTCTTGTAAGTAAGCAGTGGTTACCACCAGCTTGAGGCTTTGGCACTGCCAGTCACAGAGGCACGGCATCGGGGGTGGGGAGGAATGAATTTAAATGTACAATTATTTGAAGGAAACAGTAGCTCTGTAATTTCAACAGAACTGTTCTCAAACTGTATCATTAAAGTAACTAAATAATTAAACAACTTCAATAAATATTTATACAAAAATAAATGGACAATGCAGGCAGCTGCAATACATCATTCTATCACATTGTAGCCCTTTAGCAAAATGATAGGGACTTTTCCCACAAGCAAAACAATAGCATAAAACATGTTTGAGTAACGCTTCAAATAGTAGTATTTTTTTAAAGAAACATTAACCTATGTTATAAGCACAATAACACACTTGAAGTTGAATCAAAAGGTGAATCAAAAATTCAACCACAAAATACAGCCTTTCCTTTTTTCCCCTCTCTATGTGGCATTCAATGAAGCGTTATAGAGATGCTATGTTTCTGTGTTTTAATTTCAGGGCCTACACAGTTAACAGCAGTTTTGCCCCTTTGTTCACACAGAGGTGTTTGAGGGATGCCCTCTTATAACTGAAAATCTGATTGAGTACCATTGTTACCATGGGAAACAATGCAGACCATTGGATGTGAGCCTGTGACATGGCTCTATGGGGCATGCCCTTCTGCATCAACATCTAAGCCTTGTGCCCCCTGAATAACAGGCATTGCATTAATACTCGTACTGCAGGAGCAATTATAGCCAAGAACATGTTGGGCATACTGTGACTTGTAGTTTAGTTTAGATTAAAAATATACAGTACAGCGTGTGTTTGGTCTCTACAGGTCTGAGGCAAAGGCTGGGGAGCACTCAAGGTAACTGATCCATATCCTGTGAATTATTTATAACTGTATGTGCTGACTAGGCAGCATTGGAATACAGTTGCAGTTACAGCTAGAGCATCTATCTAATAATGTAATTTTACTAGAAACAAAACCACATAAGTAAGAAAAAAAAAATAATAATCAACTGTACTATAGAAGGCTGCTTAATAATACAAATTCATGTGTTTAAAAATAACATTATGTTATTCAACATAAGTGGCAGTTCAACATAACAATCAAAAATATTGAGACTTTATTTTAAACGTGAATCAAAATTGCTGTGAGCCCCGCTTGCAGCTATTCTGTTATTATTTTTTTCTCGATGCTCTAAAGATATCATTGGCAGACCGTCAAACAATGGGGGCACCAGAGGGTACAGTAGTATTGCAGGGGAGCCAGTAAGACATGCACCTCATTCAAAATGCAACATACTCCATTGCAACGCAGAAGGTGCATTTTCATTTAATTGAGTTAAAGTTTCTCAAGTAAATGGGGGTAGGAAAAATATAAGAATATTCGCAGACCATCGAAAGGAAAGAGAAAAAACAAACACTGTTACTCATTTTGTGCTCCTCCTTAAAAATCCAGACAGAACTGTGCTTTTGTAGTCTGGCAATTACAAATGGTTGTTTAACACTTTAACTTGTGTTATTTGAGTTTGTAATTGTATTGTTGTTTGTGTTTTGTGAGCATTGCACGCCAGTGACTCTCCCTGAGCACTACACAGCTGTGCCTTTACCAGGGGAGACCCTCGGGGACCCCTGTGCTCTCCTGATTGTATGACTTACCCGATACACCACACAGCTGTGCCTTCACTAGGTGAGTTACCCCTTGTGATGGCTAATTCAAATCAAATAGTTTTTACATTTGCAAATCCTTCCAGGAGACTTATATGAAATTAAAATGGTCTACATTTACTCAAACTTGATATTAACTTTTGTCTTCTATACATTTCTACCAACCTCCAGTCGGCCAGTAGCCCAGGACAGCGAGGAAGTGGCCCAGACACGCATGCAAGCTCTGCAGTGCATACTTTCTTGTTAAACCTCTAAAGCCAGAGTACTGTGTTGTGTAACTTATACAGCATTACTGCCCTCAGCTTTTGTAGGGGGATGGGGCTTCATAACATTGACTGCACAGCTGGTCTGAGAGATGCTCGTTAAGGTATTACAGGAAAAAAGTGACCATGTACAGCACCCTCAACTGTATAATTACACAGGAACTGGACACAATTAGCATTGTTTATTCTTATAAAACTGGCATTATAGAATCATTTTGGTAAATAAATTAATATACAAATAAGTCCAAACCCATCTTTCTAAATGGAAAGGAATGGAAAATGTTATGTTTCATAAGTTTTCTGTATGCAGTACTTACTGCATGCAGGGCTTTGATTAGATGCAAGGGAGATGAAAAGCTTGCCTCATTAAATAACACAGTGCTTCAGAATCTAGCTAATCTTGGTAAGGATGGTTGAAAGCCTTTAGGGTAACACCAGGCACCAGAGGGAAGCCATCACAGGAAATTTCAAGGGCTATAGAAGCCACCTGGGGACCGTTTAACAAAGCACTCTGAACACTTACACACAGCAGGCTGCTAGCTTGCAAATGCATCTAGTCACATGACCGTATTTAAAATTGGCCGTCCAAGATGAATGCTAATCAGGGTTTGGGAAACAAGCAGAAGGAGCCTTGCAATACGTGGCTGAGTTTCACATGAGGCGAATCTTCCAAGCTAGTATTCCAAAGCTATATAAAGGGGTTGAGTGTGTTCTGGGTTTAAAAACAGTAGGCCCCAATCCTAAATCGTAAAAAAAAAAAAAAAAAAAAAATGCATTTGATTTTCATACAAAAGCAATCTGATTAGATGGAATCTGAAGAATTGTACTTGTTGTCCACATTGACTCTGGAGTCATTGTCTAAGTCTGTATCGCATGTGCGTGTTTTATAGCTACAACTAGGGTGCTGTGTTCAAAGTTGTAAGCTTATTCACAACACAGGCATCAAAATAGAACGTTACAAACATGAATTTTGACAATAGTATCCAAAATTTTAAAATCTTTGGAATAAAAAATATTTATTTATAATGGAGATTACCTTTAAAGTTCATCAATAGGCCAGAGTGGTCTTTAGAAGGGATCACAGGACTCATCTGTGTGTTTTTTAATGAATAAATACATTTTAAAACCAGTACTGATGGTTTGGATTTATGATCTCAGTCACAATGATCTCAGTAATAGGGTCAAAAGTATAATCAGCATTTCTTAGGAATACATTTAAATTCCATGTATGATTTCTAGTTTTCTTGCTTTGTCTTCTCTTCTTTATAGAAGAATAGTGCAAATGACACCTTTGTAATGAGCTTTGAAAAGCTTCTCTACAATGATACTGTTTCGTCTGTGTGGACCTTTTAAAATATTTAGCAGTCTCTTCAGCACACGTATTGATTTCACTGTCAAAGGCCAACCAAATTCTAAAGCATTCTCCTCTCCTTCTTATATTCTGCCACAAGCATCCCCTCCCCCACACCACAGAAATTTCCTGTTCCCAGGAGGCTGTCGCTCTCTTTCACTTCCCCCATTCTTTCTCTCCATGAGATCATCTTGCTGGTGGCTGTGGTAAACACAGGTCTGTAGAATGCTACAGTAAACCAACACAGCATTAACATTTATAGATAATTAATGTGTTCCAGTTCCCGATTATGGTTCATAGTTTCTAGGAATCTGTATTTACTAAAGGTCCTGCTGATGTTCAGCTACATGGTTTAACATTACCACCCCCATCACCATGGTAACCCCAGTGCATCACGTGACATTGACAGAGAAAACAGAACACAGTGATATAAACCCTTGCTTCTTTCAGCAGGAGAAAAAAGTGTTGACCTCAGCAAGCTGACACCAGTATCCTCTGAGGAATTGCTTACTGCATCGATAGCCACACCCTGGTCATTTTGATTTGACTGGTTTATTCTGCTTTGATTTAAAGGTTTTATTTACATAAGCATTAACTATACTATGCACAGCAAAACATTAGAAATACATTACAATGCTTTATGATTATAGTTATAAAACCACTCAATTCCTTTTGTAGATCAAGTGTCTAAATAAATTTATCAATTTATCAACTGGGTAAATATCCATAGAGCTCTGTAGCTGTATTTATGAACTGGGTAAATATCCACAGAGCTCTGTAGCTGTATTTATCAACTGGGTAAATATCCAGAGCTCTGTAGCTGTATTTATCAACTGGGTAAATATCCACAGAGCTCTGCAGCTGTATTTATCAACTGGGTAAATATCCAGAGCTCTGTAGCTGTATTTATCGACTGGGTAAATATCCACAGAGCTCTGTAGCTGTATTTATGAACTTCATGTGTGCATTGTATTTTTTTTTTATGTAATGCTTTTCTTATTTGTAGTAATATAGTGATAGAAAGAAATGGTACACCTTATTCTAAAATTAATCTAGCACACTCCTGGAGGACATAGCAGCATATAGCAAGAAGGAATACTGTATATGGTATCAATATGCAATAGTACTGAACCAACAACAAAAATCTACTGCTGGATCTTCAAATATATATATTCTGCTTTTCTGTGTGCAGTTTTAAATGCGTGACATAAGCAAAGCTATGCGTGGGAGAGTGAGACAGCCTGCAAGTGACTGATGACACTGGACATATCTGCACTACACAGCTTTTTCAAATATATCGGCTGTTACCATTCTACCAATGGGTCATTGCTCTTAATACAGTATGATAAGGTTACAATTCTGGACAACTCTCAAAACAGTGCTTTTACTGATAACTAGTGGTTATATAAGGCAATGTCAGCATCCTTTTGTCTGATATATTAAAGGTGCGCTCCCCCACACTGTTCACCAGGCTGTGAAGGGGATCTCATAGAGGTAGTTGTACACACGCATTAGGAAAAGGGTCTATGAAACAGAATGGAACAAGGATAGAATTGTGTACAGAAAACAATTGTCAAGTATGTGAACCGTTTATGACAATAAAAAAACACAGCCTTCTAATTAGTATACTAAGCGCTTCACTGCTGTGTCTTAATGAATCACATTTGGAACAATACAGGCACCCAACACAAGTACCGAAAGAATATGAAGGAATCCTTAACTATTGTAAATACATGTTTGGATATGTGCTCTAGTTCAGCGCTAACTACAGAGCCCATGTGAAGGAGGAGGAAAGGGTCTTGTGATTGGATCAAATCTGAGATGTCAAGGTTATTATACTAGCGAGGAGACAGTTGTTGAAAGAAAGCACTGCAGTGAATTTATTCAGAAACAAAGTCAGTACACAGTATACAAAATAGCATTGTGATTGAGAGCTGGGAAAATGATGCCACTAGGGTTTGAAAAGTGACACAAAGCTTGATCTGCCAAACTCTTTTCTTGCCAACAGTAAGGCTTTGAAACTAACACATTTCAGAAATGCATTTCAAAGGCCTTTAACAACACCTGCTATTATATCTACCCAGACTTGTATTTATGTATTTTACCGGAGGGTAATGCTGTCGGTGGGCCATATTCACAGCTTGAACTCCTGAAGGATGAAATAGTTTTAAATCTCTTCTTGAGCTCATAAACTCTGCCACCTGGTGGCTGCTGTTCAGTCCAAAAAGTGGGGGTGCTGAAAGCCATTGAACAAAACTGTAACCCCTGTATATGAAGGATATATATATAATAAAATAAAAAGGAAAAATAATAAAAGATTATTGTAAATTGAAGCAATGATTTTAGCGCATTTCCTTTATTGAAGTAAGCACACAGTTGACACAAAATAGATCAGGGTTTAGCATTAACACATTACAGTACTATGCAGCGCCTTACATATACTGCACACACTTTACAAAAATGAATCATTTTAAAATGTACATAGAACACTTTACAGTGGACGTGTGACTGCAAGTAATTCTTTTAAATTTTATTGGGTTTTCCAATAGGGTCCTTAAAGATTACTGTACTGATTCTTTTAAAGGAATTCGGTCCTTTAGGATTGACATTATCCTACTGGATTCCTATGCTATTAAATAAAAGTTAGATATTACAACCTAACATAATTACATAAGTAAACAATGTGACTATACCAATCCCACAAATGAGCTGAAAAAGGTAGGCAATTAACCAGGGTAAACTCATTAAATATCATGTTTGCCATTAAGACAAAGTCTCCCCACTAAGCTAAAAACAAGTTTAACAGATAAAAACATGGCAAGAAGCGTTTGGCTGGCATCCACATCCTTGGGGAGTACGGGATACAGACGACAGCTGCATCACACACCCTAACTCGCCCTTCTAGTAACTGGGGATTGATTGTCTAACACAGGGCCTAGACAGAGCAGCAGCATAGCAGATCAAGAGAAAAAAAGTCTCTCAGATTACAATATTTGGTCTTGCTTTTACACACCATTCCCAAAGTTTGAATAGGGGTTTTCTATCTGCACTTTAATCTGTAAACCCACATTGGTATTGATGGAAGAGGCTTGTGTATGAATATGTATATAATCCTGGAGCAGGTTTGTGTATGAATATGTTTATAATCCTGGAGCAGAGCATCTTAATAGCACATGCCCAGTCTGGAACCCATTCAGCACCCACGACTTTAGCCAATATCTGAAGTGTTTTGTTTTTTTAAATGGCAACAGGCTTTGATTGGTCACTTTCTTTGTCAACAGGAACTCAGGCAATCCTAATAAGGGAGCTAAATAAAACAGAAGACATTGGAAACATGTGGCAAGACAGATTAAACTTTGGAGACGGGTAAACACCAATTTGGCAAGAAAAATTAAACATTGTACTTTTATGACATACACTTGGTGGGGTTTTAGGACCGTGGTGAGTGGTTGCTGGCAGCCATTTTGAGAACCAGATGGGAGGTTGGGAATCAAAATGGAGTTTAATTTCCAAACAATTGAACACAGGTGTAGTTGATTAAGATACCACAGGATTATGGCCCAACCAAATTCACGGTACATTTTATTAAATTTCAGGGTCATAACATTTTAAAAATCTATAAATTCGCAGTTTCAGTTGTTTAAATCTTAAATTTCACAACGGTGTAAACGTACGAACATATAGTTAAAAACAGCGAAATATAAACATTTAAGACCCGAATTAACAAAAGCATGTGACTAACACAGTAGAAACACTAAAATAAAATAAAACTGAAATTCCAGAGGACCGCTCTATGATTGTTGCGTGTCTGTTATTGTATTTATTATTATTAAAAAAAAAAAAAAATCTGGTTCAGGTTTTAAACGTCATTGTATGCAACAATAACTCAAAAACTATTCTGATGTGCTGTTTTTCTTCGTTCCGTCTCTGCAGTGTAAATACCTGTCCGTATTTAGACACAAATCTCTCTCCCCCCACCAAGGTGTTTGTTGGAATTGACAGACAGCGCCAAGCTCGGGTTGGGTCTAGCTGAACAATATATCCAGAGACTAAACATCAATTTGATTTGGTTTTATTTTGGACACACTTTAAAATGTAGGTTTAATCTTACTCGCTAAATGTTCTTTTTGGTTAATGGCCACCAAGCTTCCACCGAAGCGTATTGTCGCCATCTACTGTTTGTTTTGATTATCGTTATTGTGAACAGTTTGATTCCTGATTTATTTTTCTTTTTTTAAGACTGGTTAAATCTCCCTGTTTTCCAAATGAATTTTCCTATATACCTGATCATACCCCTATCTATTCTATTACCATACCTAAAAAAATATTCTGAATATTCACCCTTAAGGAAATAACCAATAGAAAGTCCTATAGTAAATTGGTCAAGTCCTATAAAATATCCTATTATCTTTAAAACCTTTTTAGACATAGTGTCCTGTAGTACTACTGTAGGGAGACCCTTTTGAGTACTATAGGAGGATATTTTTTTAAAATAATCCTTTAGGATTTCTCTAAAAACTTTTTTAGTCCCATAATGTCCTATAGTACTCCCTACCTCTAATCTAACTTCCCTTATATCTAGCACATTCAACCACAGTTTCCATAACCCCACATCTCATAGGGTCTACCTAAAAATCGCGAATTTTGCGAAAATTGTGAAATTGAGGCATCACTGTGAAATTCACCTCTTTTAGGGGCAAATGCATACCGAACCAGTACGGAGAGGAAAAAAAGAAACCTTGTTTAAATGAACTACTGCACAACGCCAGTGACGCAATACTGTAGATTTTCCATCGCCGTCCTGTCTGCATTGCACTTACAGCAAAAAACAAACAAACAAAAAACGTCCACAAATAACATTTACAAAAAAAATTTCCAAAGCGTTAACATTCTTGTTTACTATTCAAATGACAATAAAGATAAAGTTTTATTCAGCCTATCAGTGCATCTCTACTGCTTTTCTATGACACGTACTGAGCAGTAGGGAGTGGGACAAAGTTAGTGCTGCATTGTTTTGATTTAGGTTGCTAAAATCTAGTTTTCAGCATTGGAGGTAAAATAGTAGAATGAACTAGCCTCTGCATCAGACACAGACAGCACAGGCACGAACTAGCCTCTCTGCATCAGCCACAGACAGGCATGAGCTAGCCTCTCTGCATCAGACACAGACAACACAGGCATGAGCTAGCCTCTCCGCATCATACACAGTCAACATAGAGCACAGACAAGCAATGTTAGGAAGGTGAAGGACACCTTACTGAAGTTACGGATATGTGACTCGAAAGTAAGGCTAGGGTCATTTCTAATTTGTTGAGGAGAGCCAAGCAGCATTACTTCTGGTTTATCACTAATTGTAGGAAGTTTTGCCATGTTCAAAGTTTAATCTCAGTTAGACAATTTATCTGAAACGGCCACATTCGTGTCCGGTGTAGTCTGAAATTATAATTGTGTGTCATCTGTATACGAGTGAAAGCTCACAGCATGACGATGCATGATCTGTCCAAGTGGCAGCATATAGATATTAAAAAGTAAGGGTCGTAAAATAGAGCTTTGTGGCACGCCTGTAGATACTGGGCAAGGGTCAGAGGTATAGCCATCCATAGAAACACACTGGCTACAATCTGACAAGTATGATCGGCACCACTGTAAGACAATGCCACTAATACCCACACAGCATTCCAAGTGGTTAATTAGAATGCTGTGGTTTACAGTATCAAATGCAGCACTAGGTCTAATAGGACCAAAATGGTCAGTGCACCGAGTCAGCGGCCATGAACAGATCATTAACAACCTTAACAAGGGCTGTTTCAGTGCTGTGTCTTAATCTAATACCTGACTGCAAAGGTTCATAAATGTTGCATTCCGATAGATGACTGTAGCTGCTGAGCCACTACACATTCTAGGATTTTAGACAGAAAGGGCAGATTAGAGATGGGCCTATAATTTACAAAGAATATCTATTCTCATTCTTTCATTCTGTCATTTTTTTTTTAATATTCTATCTAGGGTTCATTATTGTAAAGTAATGATTAAATGCTAAACATCTCCTGGTAATTGAATACTGCTTATTCTGCTAGATTTGTTGTTTGATGTGTCAGGTACATAAAATATGTTTTGTTTTTTGTTTTTTGTTTTTCTCTATGCATTTTCAGAGAAAGCACTCTGGAATTTGTTTATCAATCTGGCCAGACTTCAGACCCTAAGAAGTGGAAATACACAGATCCTCACCAAGTGAACCTTACCAACAACATTGTTAGCTTTATTGCTAATGATCTCATGCCCCTGTCTGTTGTAGACAGCACAGTCTTTCACGACATCCTTAGCACAGCTGAACCACGCTTTGCCATGCCCAGCAGGAAACACCTCAGCCACAAGCTACTTCCTCAACACACCTCCAGTATCCAAGATCAACGGAGGAGTCAAATGCAGCAAGCCCAGGACATCTACCTCATCATAGATCCTTTACTGGCATCATGGCCCACTTCATCGTGGATTACACACTAACAACTATCATGTTGGCTTGTCTGTGTTTTAGGGGTGCGCATATTGCAGAGAACATCTACACAACGTATGAGGAAACTATTGAAGTCTACATCATGGCTGACAAAGTTTCTGGTGTAGTGACTGATAATGCTGCCAAAATGGTGAAGGCATTCACTATATTCCCAGGATTGGATGTCCAAGATGGTGACGAAGACCAAGACGAGGCTGTTAATATTGAAGCTGTGTGAGCGACTCGCACACTCTACAGCTGGTTGTTCGTGATGCTCTGGAGCAGGCTGGCCCTTTAAGACAGGTGGTGGTAAAGGTGTCCAGAATAGTATCTAATTGCCATAAATCCACCAAAGTGACAGAGTTACTGACGGGCACTATAAACTGCAAATTTCAAATGCCACAAGAGGGATAGCCAGCTGAAGATGCTGAGATCAATTTAGAAAGTTCCTGCAGAGGTCCTATCTGAGCTTCATGTTCCATGCAAGTTCATACGATACAAATTGAAAATCACTGGGGGACTGTGGCAAAGTGGTTAATAGTATGCAGGTGCAAGTGATCAAAGAACAGACATACAATTGTAATCCAGGTGCAAAAGGTTTGTTTTGTTTTATTCTTTATGTCCAGTGCCTGACGGCGAAACGAACAGTAAATAATAAAGCTGGTAAGTAATACAGCGGCGTGTATTACTTACATTTATAATCCCTGGGCTGGTCCCAAAGTAATAGTCCCTTTATTGTATCCCCACATTAAACACAAAACACACAAGTCTGTTTAGTGCATGAATTAGTGATTGTGGTACAATACAGTTTACAGTGATACAAGTGAAAGTGCTGATCCGGCTTTATGCTGGCCCAAGGCAACAGCTCCGGATACATGTTAGCCATCTGGTGGTTTATAAACACAGACAATTACTAACTGACACAAACAAACAAAACACTCATGAATATTCTTAGAACACAGGTTTATTTCAGCAGTGATTACTTCCCAACCCGGGGAAAGAACTGTCAGGCCAGTCTGTCAAAAAAACTCTGTCCTCGCTTAGTACCCTCACAGGTCAGGAGGGAGATTTACAACCAAGGTTCATTGTATTTCTGTCACAGGACTCTGTGAAATATTGGAGCCCTTTTGAAGGTCACTGAGAAGGTCCAGGGAGACTAGGTAATCACTGTCAGCTATGTCATTGCATGTGTCTGAGGTTTACGTCATGCGATAGCACTCATCAGTGAAACCTATAACAACAAGATGGTGGTAATCAAGCAGTTATCCTTGGAGACACACCTTGCAAAGTTTGAGAAGATGGAGCATTTCAAGATGAATGGAAGTCTGAATCCTTGTTTCAAATTGGACTGGTGCAAGGAAGAAGTACACAGCATGTGGGAACTGCTGACTAACAAGGTCACCTCCCTACTACCAAGAGTAGCTGACATGGCTACTTCCCCTCCACCAAACACCTGTAGAAAGACTTTTTAGTGTGGCAGGGAAAGTTTTCAGGCTTGAGCAGTGCAACCTAAGTGAAGCAAAATTTGAAGAGTTTATGGTGATCAGGTGTAACAGCATTGATAAGTGATGATACTCTGTATGGCTGTATGTATAACTTGATACTTTTTGAGGCAATACATACTACAGTACAACATTGTTTGTCTGGTTTATTTTCTTTTGTATTTCTTGGATGTGCACATTGTACTGTAATATAAATTATCATTACTGATTTTAAAAGTGGCAATAAAATAAAAAAGGATATGTTGTGCAATTTCAACAGCTTAAATCAGTCTAGCTAATATTAACCATGTTTATAACTGGAAACATTATTCTGAAGTATGAATACACACACATTCAGCAGTGTGTTTTCAAGTTATATTTACATGTAAAAAGTTAATTTACCTTTGCTTAATTTTTTTATAATGTCTTCCAGGATCAAATCTATTTAATGGCGCTTTTTGAAAAATAAGCACATGCAATTATCCATCAAGTGTAAATGCTTCTAGTAAACTGTTTTCATGTACACTTTAAGTGATAGGCAGAACTCTACGCTTGCTCACGTATGCCTAAACACTAAGAAAGCAGAGAAACGTCCATTCAAAATCTGGCATGTTATCATATTTTCCCACCATTTAAGAAAATAGTATGCAAATATTTATCATATGCAATATATTGGGCCATGTAAATGTTTTTACTTGTATAACTTTGTGGTGAGTTCTCATTGTGTCTTTGTTTTTTTCTTTTAAGATAAATTGGTTGTCTGTTTGAAGTTTAAGTTTGCAAAAAAAATTATGTACAATTTAAATTTAGCATTTTCTTTACGTTTTCTTACAAACCTAATGACTGTAGCTTCAACACTAATCAGAAAGCAATTGATTGGACGTGCATTGATATCTGACAGAGTACCACTGTGACATTACATGGGTCAAGTTTTGGTACGCCTACCACATTCTGACAATATACCACTTTCTAACACTACACCAAATCTAACAAGCTTTCCATGCAGTCGGTCCAAACAGCAGATATATAACTTGATTCTAAAATAAAACAAATACCGCTATGCTATTTTGGTTCCTGTAGTATAGTTAATGAATCTCCATATCAAATACTTCAAAAAATACACCACAAGTGTTTAAATTCAGATTTAAAAATACAAAAATTGAGTTAAATTAATCTAAATGCATTAGATTTGTCTGTGTACAGCTGTATTGTGACTCTCATGTCTCACAGAAGCGCAATTTTGGTGATCAGTGCTGCTCCTCAGTTTTGCTCTCCCTGCGTTCTTGTACTTGCCGATGTTGTGCCAAAAAGTGTCTCTGCTGGCAGCATTTGGCATCTAAGGTGCTGAAAAGTGTCCCTGCCCAATGCTGTCTCCAGCACATGTAATAATGTGCAATATTGTACAACTGTATTAATTTGATATTTTAATTGTTTTACATTCTTTGTTTTTGAAGAGCAGAGAACATTGTACAGCTAATTAGCACATGTACTACTGTAATTGAACAGAAAACTGTCTCCATCTACCTTTCAATGGGGCTGATGTAAGGATAAGCCCTGTGCAAACAACTGCAGCTGCAAAATCCAAATTGTCCAACGGCAAGGGGATTATTTTAATTATTTTATTATTACAACACAGCAGGAACAGGAGGAGGGCTGCCATCCACATCACAGCTGACACTGATGGAGAGGCAGGCAGGGTCTTCTCCATCTTGCCCTTCTCCTGCAAAGGTCTTCTTGCCTGTCCTCAACAAGAGCCAAGTGTCACCGCATCATAAAGTGTACCACAGCAGCCATCCTGAGGCCAATGACAGGTCTCAGAAGGTGTCTGGTTTTATACAGACTTATGAAGTTCTTAGTATTCCAGATTCCTGCCCAATTCCATGCTCTTTTCTTCATTTGAATACATTTCAATATCATTTAAATGGATTAATGATGGCAAAATGCTAATTTCATAGCAGGTGCTGAATGCCAGGTGAAAAACATTCTTTTTGTGGGCTGCTAAAGTCCAACTTCACACCATCTAAACACGGTTTGTGCCTGCAAAACACAGATTTTGGCCGCAATATGGGTGTTTTGCAGCTGCAAATCACTCTGCATGTATCCATACATCAGCTCCAATGTGCGTGATCATTTGCTGAGGATGCAAAAATAGTTCTCACTGACACTTTTTTAGAAATATATTTTGATTTAAAAAAATAAAATATATATATATATATATATATATATATATATATATATATATATATATATATATATATAGTATTAACTTAAGTTAAGCTATATGAATATTGAGATAGTCAGCAGCAGGTTCTTATACAATAATTAATGATGTACTGAATACATTCAGAGCAAAATCATGGAAATGAGAAAACATAAACTAGGGATGCCCAAATTAATTTGCATGCACACTGACTACAAGTGAGACACTTGTGTTCCGAAGACAGTCTTTGGCATAATACCAGGCGAACTTTTTGCGACAACATTGCTGGGAGACAAGAGCCACTCAGGCAGCTGACCGCGGCTAAGCACCGCGAGGAAATTTCACTGCACATGAGAAAGGCTGCAGGCCTGTCTGTGGAAGAAACCACTAGAGTCCATCAGTATTTCTGAAAGCTTCTCACCCTTTTCCAGTCTTTCCATCGCAGCTAGTGTGAACTCTGTAGTATAAGTTTATATATTGTCTTTTAATCGTGTTCTTCATTTTTAGCGATTTAGGAGCTATTCCTCCATTTATTTCCGTCCTGTCTTTAGTGTCAGTACAGTATAACAATTTTTTCCAGTGTGTCTCTTTGGCTTATGCAATTCACAGGGACCGAGCGTCACACTTGGATATTACTGGGGGACATACCTTGTGTCCGGCCTACTTGAATGCACAGCTTTAGGCAGGGACTCCTGTACAATTTGTGAACAGATTCTGTTCCAGTGCAGTTTATACCTCTTTTTTTGTAGTTTAAGAGCACATGGAAAATGTATACATGTTTTTGAGATTATATATATATATACACAGTGCCTTGAAAAAGTATTCAGACCCCTGACCAAGTCTCTCATATTACCGAATTACAAATGGCACATTGAAATTTGGTTCTGTTTGATATTTTATTTTTAAACATTGAAACTCAGAATCAATTATTGTAAGGTGACATTGGTTTTATGTTGGGAAATATTTTTAAGAAAAATAAAAAACTGAAATATCTTGCTTGCATAAGTATTCAACCCCTGTGCTGTGGAAGCTCCCAGTTTGCACCGATGAAAGAAATTGCCCTAACGAGGACACAATTACCTTACCATTGGCCTCCACCTGTGAACCATTAAAGTTGCTGTCACATTTTCTGGATAAAAACCCCACTGTTGAAGGATCATTGGTAAGGCTGTAAATCTGAAGGAAAATGAAGACCAAAGAGCATTCTACAGAAGTTAGAGATAAAGTAATACAAATGAATAATTAGGGAAAGGGTACAAAATAATATCCAAGTGTTTGGATATCCCAGTGAGCACAGTTGGATCAACAATCAGGAAGTGGAAGCTGCATCACACCACCCAGGCACTGCCAAAAAAAGTCTGTCCCTCAAAACTCAGCGCTCAAACAAGAAGGAGACTTGTGAGAGAAGCCACAGAGAGGCCAATAATCACTTGAAGGAGCTACAGAGTTCAGTGGCTGGGAGTGGAGTAATGGTGCACCAGTCAACCATATCAAGAGCTCTCCATAATACTGGCCTGTATGGGAGGGTGGCAAGAAAGAAGCCGTTACTCAAAAAGTACCATCTGAAAGCACGTCTGGAGTTTGCCAGAAAGCATGAGAGTGACCCAGCTGCGATGTGGGAAAAGGTTTTGTGGTCAGATGAGGCCAAGATAGAGTTTTTTGGCCAAAACTCAAAGAGCTATGTGTGGTGCAAACCTAACACTGCTCATGCCTCAAGACACACCATCCCTACAGTGAAGTATAGTGGTGGCAGCATCATGCTGTGGGGATGTTTCTCATCAGCAGGGACTGGGCATCTTTTTACAGTTGAAGGAAGAATAGACGAAGCAAAATACAGGAAAATACTACAAGAGAAGCACAAGGCCAAAGCAACATTGGAGTGGCTCAAGAACAAAAAGGTGAATGTCCTACAGTGGCCCAGTCAAAGTCCTGATCTCAATCCCATTGAGAATCTGTGGCACTACTTGAAAATTGCGGTCCGCAAGCATCGTCCAACCAACCTGAACAACCTGGAGCAAATCTGCCAAGAAGAATGGGCCAAAATCACTCTGACACTGTGTGAAAAGCTGGTACATACTTACCCCAAAAGACTTAAAGCTGTTATTGCAGCGAAAGGTGGCTCTACCAAATATTAATATGTGGGAGTTGAATACCTATGCAAGCAAGATATTTCAGTTTTTTATTTTTCTTAAAAATATTTCCCAACATAAAACGAATGTCACCTTATAATAATTGATTTTGAGTTTAAGTGTTTTAAAATAAAATATCGAACAGAACGAAATTTCAGTGTACCATTTGTAATTCAGTAATATGAGAGAATTGGTCAGGGGTCTGAATACTTTTGCAAGGCACTGTGTATATATATATATATATATATATATATATATATATATATATATATATATATATATATATATATATATATATATATAATATTATGAAACAGTTACAGTGGGAAAAGTTTTCCTCAAAACCAACCTTGCTGGTTTCAACCTTCCTTTGCACTGGAGAATACACCTACGAGACAAGCCCCCAGAAATCTGTGCCCTGTCCAGTTCTGTCATTTGCTAATGGGTGAAATGTTCTTGCTGTCCACAAGAGGTCTCTATTTCAATAATAATAATAAAAAACAGTCTCTCTTACTTTTCCATTCTTGTGCATTTTGGGAGTTGATCATTTCAGAAACCAGAGCAACAAGTTTTCAAATCCATCTCAAACAGAATCCTGTCAAGTCACCTTAAAAAAAACCAACAGCAAATTAAAAACTTCATGATTCAAGTATGAGCTCAACCCACATGACTAAATATGAAACTGTAGTGCTATCAGTTGAACTGAAATCTTGTCTAAATACAAAATAGATGACAACTCACAGGCTTACTGCCAGTACTATATTTTACATGGCAATCCTAGAAATGTATTAAATCAGTACATTCTTAATACAATATCGAGAGGTGATTGACGTGGTTGTGGGATTGGGTGACGCCCACTGACCATCGGTTCTCCTGAGCTGTTGTGGGAAGAGCTGCAGTGAGTCAGTTTAATTGGACATTTTTAATCAGGGAGAAAAACAGAGGTTAAAAAACCTTGCTGGAGCTGCCGAGCAGCAAGCTGTACCAAACTGTCCTGGTTAACTTGGAGCCAAATGGGCCCCCTAATCCCAAAGGCCTGTTTTTAGCCTTGCATGCTGTGTGCAGTCTTTAAGATATGTAATATAACCTTCTTTAATAAATATTCACTATGGGGCACAGGAAGCTAGCATTATACCAATGGTGCGCAGCAAGGGCCATTCTAGCCCAGATATAAAACCATACCCTAATTACTTAATTGAACCAATAAACCTTGATTCAGATATACCGTCAATCTGTCATGTTTATGAAATACTAAAATAAACTTAAATTCAATGACAAATGGTTTGACTAGTCTTTTGCAGTGTCTTCCGTGTCTGAAAGCTATAACCATTGAGGCAAAATAGCCCTTGAGGAGTTGTACATCCCTGCATTATACTTACATGGCTTTCAGGATAACAGGACGTGCTTTCTTTGTCTTCTTTTGCTATGGTAAGGGACAAAGTTCTAGCATTCTGTGTGTTGTGTGTTTCATTTCAACAGTGAGCCAAAATTAACCCTTGATGACACCCTCCTCTTCCAGAGGGGTGGTGGTATACATGTGTTTATAATAGGGAGTGTGCTGTGTGGGGCAAGGATGTGTGCATGGTGTGTTCTGCTGTGTCTGGATATTTCACTGAATATTGTGTTGAAGAATGGGGAAATAATGTGGTTCATAAGCAACATTTTCATTGTATCCCTTATAAGATTATACCGCAGAAAATTTGCACAGTAAGTTTGCACTTTTTCCACGCATTACCTATGGTTATGCTATGCACGGTTTGCCATGATAAATATGCTTTAACATATAACCTGATAAGGATCTTTCCTTCTGTATTCCATGACTTCATAGAGAAACCCTATTCATGACATCAGCTGTGCCACTTTCAGCTTTTACCATGATGTATTCTCCATATCAGCCACCTGCTTTAAAAATTCATAGCTGAGGCACCTCATGGAATTCCATTCAACTGCAAAGTCCATTCAAAACCGTGACGTCACAATCAGCCCTGTACCTTAGCCACTTAACAGCATTCTCTTCATCACTGACAGTGAGCTAAATGAAGGCTGGAAATGATTAGAAAACAAATAGAGCTGATTTTAGCTTGCATATTAATAATAAAGCAGTATCTAATAGGATTCTAAGACTGCCTTTGTCTGTGGGTTATATCAAAACGAGACTCATCTGTCAGCCTCCGCTCATTCCTTTGGACTCCTGCCGATATTCTGTTAACAGACTTTCGCCGTCCTATAACCCTATAATATATATATTGCATGAGATAAAGTACACAGTATATTTATTTAACATACCTAAATCCTACATTATCATAGAAGTAAATAAACATTTTTGTCAAATTATTTAAAATGATTACACTGTGTAACAAAAAAAAAATAATAAAATTTTGTTCCTGGGTAGTAAGAGTTTCCTAATTGCTTATGCCTCAAAAGTATAGAACATGGCTATTATTCCCCACAAACTTTGCTTTTGTGACCAGGACAGTGATATTTCAAAATATACTGTATTTACAGTATAATTGTAAATCTCAAAAAACTACTCACTTCTAAATCTTTTGTAGTCATCTTTGTATTACTTTAGTATAAATACATGTTAATTTGGATTCATATGTTGTTTTTTTTCTGACTTTATGTGAACGAAAAGACACACATTTGCCCATTTTCCCATTGGAAATAGTGATATTTTGAAATATCACTGACATGGTCACAAAAGCAAAGTTTGTGGGGAATAATAGCCATTTTCTATACTTTTGAGGCATAAGCAATTAAGAAATAACACTTACTACCCAGGAACAAAAATTGTGTTACATAGTGTTATAGAAGTGTAATCACCTTTAAACATAATGTAATGTCATAAAACAGATTAAAGCAAGTGAATTACATCAGTATTTTCCAGTTAATGTTGTTATTGTTTACTGTAATTAAAGCATTGGTTCTCCTCTTGAACAGAAAAACATGACCTTTATTGACTGCACCCTTGGTCACATACAAAGAGCAGTGACACAGTAAAGGTGGCGTGCACTGTAATTACAATCTCACAAAACCAGGCATAAGGAAGCTGGTTGTTCTGAGAGCAGGGGGAAGAATGCTGGTATTTACATTCAACTTGTATCCATTTCACTGCTAGTCTTCACCAGAAACTGCTTCTCTTTTAGAATCAGTGGCTCCAGATCTGATAAAGCTGTATGAATGTCTACAGCAGTTGGTTAAAAAGGTTGCTGAAGTTCTGGAAACTCTCGTGTGCAGTTTACCCTTTCCTGAAAAAATAGCAAACTTAGAGTCTCTCTCTCTCTCTCTCTCTCTCTCTCTCTCTCTCTCTCTCTCTCTCTCTTATCACTCTATATGTCTATATATATATATAATATAGGTATATATATATATTATATATATATATAATATATTATATACAGTTTTTAATTACATGTCTTGTTTTTTTCTGTCGCCTTGCGTTTTGGCACAGTAATCCCTAATTTGTTGTGATGAACCAAGTCAATCTATTATCTATTATAATGAGCAAAAATATGTGTCATTGGTTACCTTGGATACTAATGTGGTACTGGTCTTGTTTTTGAATGCTTTTGAATGGTGTTAGGTTTTTTGCTTTAGACACTTGATCATTTTAGTGGTTAGTCCCATGAAGGTCAGGGCTGGGGCTTTATGCATATTTTCTTTAAAACAACAACACATAGATTTATCTCAAACTTATAGCAATTCATCTGCTACCCTTCGGCTGAGAAGTTTTAGGAAAATTGTCCAGAAAATGTTTATAAAAAACAAGGATCACATGCATATTGAGAGTAAAAACAAATAGCATATAACTGATTGGTTGCTTTCATATTTGATTGGCTGATTTTGAGGCACAGCACTGACTGGATGATATAGGGGATATTAAATGTAGACCAGTTGTGTTTTTTTTTAGTATTTGCTGCTATATTTGCTAACAGCACAGTATAGTGGATTAATTTTTTATGTGATTCGCAGCGGGTGCTGTTACGAAGCAGCGGGCACCTATTGTCTGCTAGAAACCCACCAGGGCTGGAAACTGGTGTTACCGAATTGTGGTCCAGTTTTAATTAGAAACCTCAGAACTGTCATCCACCAATTAGGAAGCTCCATTGCCGGGCACTACCACATAATATGCGACTGCAGAACTTTCTGGTAGAATGACCATCTTTACAAAAGTGAAACAGATAAAAAGCTAAATATAGAAAAGGTAAAAAAATCTGTAAACTCAAAATGTGTACACTAACAATAAAGGCACGGTTTACCTGTTTCCAGCAGCAATAATGCCCTGATTATCGAGTGATTCGTATGGTGGTTAACCTCTATTCAGGGATTTATTGTCTGATAAATATCACATTCATTGCAGTATGAACTAATAATTATTTTCACTCACTGACGATATACTCTTACTTGGCAAGAATCATTCCAGGCTTAATCTTTTCTTTCCTTCTTAGTAAGCATGTGGGTATGACAGGGCAGGGCACATAAAGTTTCATGTTCCCTTCCTCTGCTACAGCAATCAGCAAGTTCAAAATAACCCTTCTTCCGAGTTGCTATGCAACCAAACTCAGACAGTTATCTGTTCAATAATGTACAGCATGTGGCTCAATTTCCACCTCCTCCACCTACTGTATATAGTATTGTTGCTCACTGGCTTTTAGAAATGAACTACAGTGTCTGTGGTTCTCGTTGCCTGCCTCAGACCCATCACACATAGCTCTAGTACTAGAACTAGTCTATTCCTGTTGGCTGCTGGCACCAAACAAGACAGTAAGTACGTTTTTGCAAAGCATATTCTGGCTGCTGGTTTGCAGTAACAAATCATCTACAGGACTGCACTGCAAGCTGCTTTGTATACCCTTCAACAAATCAGACAGACAGTGACAGGCCCCCACAGCAACCCATAGTGATCACATTTCAGATCAACTGGGGAAGCCCAGATACAGCCATGGCACAATGCCAGCTGTCATCAAGGGAGGGGATGTTGTATGAATTTGCAAATCCATTGCCACTACAACTGCTAAAATCCCTTAAACCAGCGTTTCCTAAACTTTTTGATTGGCGACCCAAATGAATACAGGAATAATGAAACCACGACCCAAAATAAAAATAAAAAAATCACTTTGTTTATTTGTAACTACAGTACACTATATAAGCATTCAGGCTTTGGTAGTTTTACAGCTTGCTAAAGTGTTTTTGATCAAATTAATTATTAGTAAAAAAAAAAAAAAAAAAAATGGTATGGGTGTGCCACTATGAACATTCTCTCATACGACAACCAGTTCAAGTTTTTGCAGCCGGTCGCAGAATTGCATTTGTAGGAGAGTCACCATGGAGATTGATGGACAAGAAATGTAGGAATGGGGGCAGAATCCTGTGTCATGGTGGAGCAAGGAGTGTGAGGATGCAGTGAAGGATAAAAATAGGGTGTTGGTTAAAGTTAAAAATAGTAAAAAAACAAAAAAGTTGATGGAATGTTAAAAAAAGAAGCCCATGGCACAGCGGATCATAACAAGGGAAAAAAATTGATTGGAGAAAGTATTGCAATGAAATAAATGACAAAACGTCTGTGGAAGATATGTGGAGGAAAGTTCGATGTATGAATGAGTTAAAAAGTGGCAGTAAAGAGATTGCAATACTGAAGGTGGAAAAAGAATATATAGAGGATGATGAAAAGGTGAAGGTATTGGTGGAGGCCTTTGCGAAGGTTAATAGCAGAGAAAATTGGGATGAGGATTTTAAGGAAAAAAGGATAGCCTTTCTAGGGAAAAAAGATGTAGATAATACTATGCATATGAAGTTTGGGTTAGGTGAAATTAAAAGAGCTATAAGAGAGAGAAAGAATACTGCACCAGCAAAGGATAAGATTTGTTATGTGATGATATCAAAAATGTCAGACCGGTGTTTGATGATATTATTACAGTTATTTAATTTAGTATGGAAGACGGGTATTATCCCTAATAGTTGGAAGCAAGCAGTAGTGATTCCTATCGGTAAACCAGGAAAGGAGATTTCAAATCAATATAGGCCAATTTCTCTGACATCTAATTTGGGGAAGATAATGGAAAGAATGGTTAACTATAGGGCATTGTATTTCTTAGAAAAATAAAAGTTGTTGGCAAAAATGCAAGGGTTTTTTTAGAGGTAATGGATGATGGATCAGATTTTAAACTTGGCAACAAATTCAGAAGGGGTTTGTTATTAAACAATATAGGGCAGCAGTATTTTTAGATATCGAAAAGGTATATGATATGGTACTGAGGGAAGGAGTTTTGGTTAAAATGCATAATTTAGGGATAGTAAGGAAAATGTTTAGAGTAGTAGAGATTGAGAATGGAGTTCTTCAAGGAAGAGTTGTGAGTCTGCTTATTTTTTATATTATGATAAATGACTTGCCAAACTGTTGAAGAGAAGGACATTTTTATGTATGCTGATGACTGTGTGGTTTGCAGTAGACAAAGGAATTTGAAAAGTGGGATTAAAGTACTGAATGAAAAATTACATTTATGGGCAATAAAATGGGGGGGGGGGGGGGGGGGGGGCAGGGTAACGTTTTCAAAATCAAAAACAGAAGAGTTTATTTTCGATTATAAGAAGAAAACAGAAGACATTAGAATTGAGTTTGATGGGATGATGTTAAAGGTAGTACCAGTGTTTAAATTTCTGGGGGTGTTGTGGGATGAAAAGTTAACATGGACTCAGCACATAGACAAAATAATTGTGAGATGTAAAGGAAGGATGAACCTGCTGAGGAGTATATCGGGGAACTCATGGGGAGTAAGTATGCAAACTCTGTTAATGATCCATAGAGCGCTGAGCAGGCCTATACTAGATTATGGATGTCTGGTATATGAGGAAGCAGCTAGTAAGGAGCTAGTAAAACTGGATGTAGTACAAGCTAGAGCTCTGAGAATATGCAGTGGACCGCGATGTTTATCTCCAGTTACAGCATTGCAAGTACAGTAGTTGCTGGGGAAATGCTTCTCTTTTTAAGAAGGAATATGATGAGAATTAGGTATTGGGCTAAGATATTGAATGGAGGAGATGGAAATCATGTTCAAATGATTTTTTAGCCCTCTTGGGAGTATGAGGTATTGATGAGGAATTAGTGTCATAAAAGAAAAGGAGGAAAAAGGGGTTTTCTGTGAACTGGCAGGGAAATGGGTAAACCGTGTATGGGAAAATTACTGTAAGATTTTTACAGATGAGTCTAAAAATACAGTTAATGGTAGGGTTGAAGCAGTTTATTACATTCCAGAATTTGAGGTAGGAAAATGTGTACGTATTACAGATAACATGTCTATTATGATGGCTGAACTCATAGGGATTGTTTTGGCATTACAATGGATTATAGAAGTTAAGGTAGAGAAGGCAGTAATTTTTTTCAGATTTGTTATCAAGGCTACAGGCAATTAAGAAAGAAGAAAAAGGGGATAGAAAGGATTTAGTATAGGAAGCAATATATCTGGTGTCAGAATGTGTGTATTTAGGATTGTATGTGGTTTTTGTGTGGATTCCAGCGCATAGAGGAATAGAGGGGAATGAGAGGGCGGATGAGTTAGCAAAAATGGCAGTGAAGAAAGTGAATGTGGTATGGATGTGCATTATGGGTTAAGGGAGTATTATAAAATAATAGGAAACATTACAGTGAATATGTGGAATAGGGAAATTCTATAAATCACAAAGTAAAGTCAGTTTGTGAAAAGGATAGTATGGAGGGAATAGACAGGACAAAGTTAACCCAATAAGGCTGTTTATAGGACAGCCAACTTTAAATAAACATTTCTACAGAATTGGAGCGCAGGAGAATGGGTTGTGTAGGAGATGTGGGGTTATGGAAACTGGAACACTTGATGAGTGAATGTGCTGGATATAGGGAAGTGAGATTAGAGGTAGGGGAAGAGTTGAGGGCTTTAAATATTCAGGATACTTTTTTAGGGATAATAATAGAATAGATAGGGGTATGGTCAGGTGTATAGGGAAATTCATTAGGAAAACAGTCCTTAAAAAAAATCAGTAATCAAGGTGTTGGGCTCTCAATAACAATAATCAAAACAAACAGTAGGTGGCGACAATAAGGACTATGTGGGTGCATTGTGATAATGGGTGGTGGGACAGGAATGCATGCTTGTGATTTGGGAGCCTGCATGATGGAGCAAAATGTAACCCTGCAGAGTGAGGGGCTGGGTGAAGAGTTAGTTTTGGAGCTGTGAAAGGGTAGCTGTTGTTTTTTTGAGTTGCCGAGGTAGACACGCAAAGACTGTTAGCTTTGTCTGTGTTGCACGCATGTTTATTAAACCCTTGTATTTATCCTGTGTCTGTTATTGTTTATTGCATTTATTTGATTGAACTGCTCATTCTTGTAAAACAAAAACATACCTAACCAACTTGAAAACAGCTGCCAATTATATATTGCATTGCTTGAGTAGGCTGACGTGGAAGAGGGATGTCTGGAGAACAAGTCACTTTTTAGGCCCTACCTGTGTTCCACGTTTCTTTCATGAGATCACATTTTGAATCTTTTGTTATGTACATTTCTAGACCTGTGCAGTAACCAATACAATTGCTGTTTACTTCCCAATTTTCTGAGAGGCTGTCTTCCGATTAAGTAGGAGAATGGTGAAATCATTCCATAAGCACGCAACAAAGAATCACATTTTAGTGAAAAATCGAAAATGATGCGTTTGACTGCAGCTTGAAGTTAAAAGTGTCCTTGTGTATCAGTGTCTAGATGCCTCATTTCTTGTATGTGAGGTACATGGCAGTTTTTTTTTTTTTTTAATTTTATTGAGATAACTTTAAATAACATTACCCAAATAACATTTATAAACTACTAACCTGAAAAAGTTATCAAGTTTTGCACTTTTTTTGTAAATTGTGCAAGGCCTTCTACAATTTCTTCTTCTGCACTCTTCTGAGATGGCATGGTTATGCTTTGTGCTTGAAAGGGTCGTGTTTATTTTTTGTAGTTTTTCCCCCAGCTGATGTGGTAACCACACAAATTGTAAACTTGGTTGCTTTTCTGGAAGGAGAATCCGCCCCTAACCAAAACGTCATCAATATAATATTCTCATGATCAATGGTCATTGTGTAGTCAGTCCATCATACTTTTCTTGTGTTTTTTATTTTTATAATCTGTACAGGACTTTGCACTTCCCTGCAACTTACCACGTGAACTGCGGTGTCATGCGTTTGCTGTTTCCCTACACTTTCCTGTAAAAGCTTCCTCTGTTTATTCAACGCATTTTAAAACATAAAACACCTGCAAAGGCTATGGCTGCCACTCCTTTATGACGAGTTGTGATGCGCAACATGCTGTACATGTATATCAAAATTATATCCCTCACACAAAATGCAGTACTATACACCCTGAGCCACAAATCACCAAATAAAATAGCACGGGTTGGTGTCGCCTATAATAATACAAGTACCTCACATTTCAAAACTTTGCCAGAAAGAATCGCGTCGTATGAAGCCGGATATTTTTTAAACTGCGTAGCTAGTTGTGGGAGTGGCCGGGTGCAACCTTTTCTGGCAGAGATCCCTCCTCTATTTGCAGCCCGGGATATATAACCTTGCAGCGGACTAATTTGTACGAGTCACTCACAGAGACCACTTTGCCGGTTTGTAGTGAGAAGAGATCGTCGTAATCTTGAGTTACGTACTGTATTATTAATTCCTTTTATAAATCCCAGAATACCGCAGCAACAATATGGTGAGTTTTACATTTTACAGAATTGTATTTATTTAGTTTAAGTTACTGATGAAAGATGTGTTTATGGTAATGCATAATATCTCGTTTTAAGAGATAAACGTGTGTTTTATTTTCTGATTTAAAAACTATCGTTATTTGTTACTTTGCTTTAGTTCAGACTTCATTTTCCAGCTATATTGGGATACCTTGTTTGATGTCAGTGAAAAGACACTTTTTTTTTTTTTTTTTAAAGCGCAGTGCCACGAGTCACAAAAAAGAAAATAGATGTTGACCCAACTCTGTTAAATTAATTGGATTAACTGCTATCTTTTTCTTCGAATCAATAGCTATATTTTACAATCGTTTAGGTGAACCGTGTTATTTTGAAAGAAAGTAAATGTAATTAAAAACTTTTAATTTGTTTTGCATTGCGAAGCAGTCTATGATTGTGTAATGTTGAAATTGAAGCTTCGTAGCCGAATGCTTGTCACATTATGAAGGCAGTAGTAGTTTCTTAATTTAAACTCCGATTTGTTAACAGTGACGCTTTGCTATAAAGTGTCCATTTTGAACTGAAAACAGATCAGTCATTGCGCTTGTAGTATCTGAAATGACCACAGGGTGCGCTGCTGAACAGACTGCTTTGCTGAGCAGTGCCAAAAGACTGTAGTTCTGTTGTTTTCAAGCTATGCTCTCAGACTAAATAAAATGTCTTAAGTTCAAGAATGTATCATTTTATTCATGAGGATTTTATAGTTAAAATATATAGTAATTTTAATAATTGAATTCCAATGCAATATTTACTTATGTTGCCACACTTATTGAAATGAAGGAATACCTAGTGAGAATATTTTACTACAAACTTTTGCAAGCAAAAACAATGTTCCACACATGAAGAGGGTGAATGCAATTTGTGGCAGGTCAGTCAGAGTAGGGCTTGGTTATTGATTCACCTTGCACAGCTCCACCCTCCCTCAGGTGCTTTACATCTGATTGGACAAATACAATCCATCAGAAAATGGAGGGAAATCCATAAAAAGTTAAGCGCTAAGCAAAGTCGGCTAGCATCTCGATAAGTAAAAGGTAAAGTTTGTGACAACAGATAAAATGTTTATTACTGGAGTTGTGGTAGTGATAATGCCTAGTTGTACGACCTTTGAAACATTATTTACATAAGACTGGACTTGGTAGCTCACTGTCCTGGTTGTGAAGCAGTTGGAACCAGTGAGAAATAATTGCATCATTAAAGAAAACAGCTGACAGAGGTGTTGAATGGACATGTGTGAAATTGGCCTATTTGTTCCACACACTGAGGCTTGTATAAACAAGCGGACCTGCCAAATGGCATGTCCAGCTAAATTCTGACAAAGTGCCTTCAGCACAGTTCCCACACGAAGGCAGCTTCTCTCTTCTATTTCCCGGTGTTATGAATTGCCCTGTGTTTGAGCCGAGTGTTTGTTTTGACTGTTTAACTTTTAACAGAAATAACACAACCTTTTATAATGCAACCAGCATGGCATATTCACTTTCAGCATGTAAGCTAAGTATTTATTTATAGAGCTGTGATACTAGTTTCACAGGGCTTGCAGTCCAAAGTCCCCATTTTGCACCTGGTGTGTCAGATCTGTCATCACTTCGCGGGTGACTTTCAAAGCCACAATTACTCATCTTGTTGAACGAGGTTTTCTTTATTTTAGTTACCTGAAATGCAGTTTTGAACCTGAATTACTGAAACTGCAACGTGACCTTGTGATCTATGATAAATGAACTCTTGCTCAGCCATCAGATAGGCTGTAACTTTCAATATTTAACTCTGAATAATTTGATGGGGCTTTTTAAATGGTGATGTGCCCTATTGATAGATACATTGGTAGAAATTAACGAAGTAGCACTGAAGGCTGCTGGTTGCAAGATTTTTGGTACATAATTCTTCTGTTTTTTATATATAATGGTGTAGGTGCAGGTTTTCTATTACCCTGGCACAGTGTTGTGTTTTTTTTTTTTTTTTTTTTTTTTAATGAATGTGATTAAACAGGATTCAAAGACTTGGGAGATGGAGATGGGGGTGTGTTTTCATAACGTGTGTTAGAAGTAGGGACAGTCTGTGTGCGTGTGTGTAAGTGTTTGAAAGTGGCTGCTCAAGTATATGCATGATCCTTCAAGTGCCAAGTCCACCCCCCTTTCACTCCTAAAATAAGAAGTGAAATTGAACTGCACAGGATGCACACATGCAGTCGACTCATTATAGACTTTCAATTTCCTTGTGATTTGGAAAGACCATTTCTATTTAACACAAGCCGGGGCATGAAATGACACGCGCCCAACCTATGCAGCCCCCCAAAAATAGAATAGGACATGACCAAAAGTCTCTGCCCAAACTAGGCAAGCTCATGGAGCTATGGGATGTGTGTTTGCCATGGTTCGGAACTCTAGCTGAGGCTGGGGGTATTTTTTTAAAAATAGAACTCTGGTGCAGCAGGCTTAGGGAGGAATAAGTGTCGAATCTGATCAGCACACACTGCTGCTGCAAACAGGAGCAGCTCCCCAGAGGAATAGGTGTCTATGATCAGCACACACTGCTGCTGCAAACAGGAGCAGCTCCCCAGAGGAATAGGTGTCTATGATCAGCACACACTGCTGCTGCAAACAGGAGCAGCTCCCCAGAGGAATAGGTGTCTATGATCAGCACACACTGCTGCTGCAAACAGGAGCAGCTCCCCAGAGGAATAGGTGTCTATGATCAGCACACACTGCTGCTGCAAACAGGAGCAGCTCCCCAGAGGAATAGGTGTCTATGATCAGCACACACTGCTGCTGCAAACAGGAGCTGCTCCCCAGAGGAATAGGTGTCTATGATCAGCACACACTGCTGCTGCAAACAGGAGCTGCTCCCCAGAGGAATAGGTGTCTATGATCAGCACACACTGCTGCTGCAAACAGGAGCTGCTCCCCAGAGGAATAGGTGTCTATGATCAGCACACACTGCTGCTGCAAACAGGAGCTGCTCCCCAGAGGAATAGGTGTCTATGATCAGCACACACTGCTGCTGCAAACAGGAGCTGCTACATCACTGTATAGAACTAACTAATTTTGCATCATAAAGTCAAATGAAACCTCCTGAATAATGTTATGTTAACATATTGAATTACATACATACTTAATGAAAACAGAAATAAAAAAATGTGACATTTCAAAATCGAACATGAAATACTGTACTACTATTATAGCTTCCGGTAGACTTGTGATATAATTTTGTAGTTTCTTTGATTACCATATTTCTTTGGATTTAAGACTCGGGACAAATTTCCCACTCTCAATTTGAGGAAAAATTTAAACGTCAAATATGCATTTACAAAGATACAACCTCAGTTACGCACACAGAAGCAGTTTGCGGCTGTCTGGTGTCACAGGGAGCCAAACTTTAAGCTTACCATTTTCATATATAGCTTAAAACTCTCAATACAAATAACATCCCTGCAGATTAAATACAGACTCTGTCTTTAATTCAAGTAGCTCCTTGTGTTAAGGTCTGAAGTTATACTGATTTGTAACATATCTGAGGTTTACACACAGAAGATGCTGGCTTGATTTTCAAGAAATCATCAAGAAGCAAAATTGCTTCTTTAAATGCTTGTCAGTTGGAGTTTCCCTGATTTTATTTATTTTTTATTGTGAATTAAACATATGGTGACCGAGCAGTTGTACAGTAGATAGCTTTACTTGTTGGAATTTCACTCAAACTCTGCCCTTTCTGTTCTAACGGCGCTGTAGCATCTTCTAGATGCCTGTTTGTGGATTCTGAGGCCGCTTTCAATTTCCTAGCCTCATTTGCCATTTTGTGGACAAAGACTGAGCTGTCATTCAGAGAAGACCAATTATCTCAATACAGTGAGCTTTTGTTGAATGGGGAAACATTTACGGTAACTACATAGTGTTAGTAAGGAAAACAGTTCAGGACCTCGCTTTCATAAAACATTGTTTGGATACCTGTTCAACATTCAGACAAGTATTAGAATATTCATTCAATTACAAGATGTTATCAAAGCCATTATATGCAACACTGTACTAAAGTTGAAAAATATCCCATTGATAGAATGGATGGTCTGCCATCCCCCTCATGAAAATACTAATTGGGCAGTTTCTTCCTCTCTTTCTCCTCAGCGTGAGTGTATCTCTATCCATGTTGGCCAAGCTGGAGTCCAGATGGGCAATGCGTGCTGGGAGCTCTACTGCCTGGAGCACGGGATCCAGCCTGATGGGCAGATGAATGGTGAAAACGCTGTTGGATCAACTGATGATTCCTTTACCACCTTCTTCAGTAACACTGGAGCTGGGAAACATGTGCCTAGGGCAATCTTTGTGGACCTGGAGCCCACTGTGATAGGTAAAGACTGTACCTTGTTCCATAGTAGATGGTTGGAAATGGAAAGTATATGATAAGTTTGATTTTTGTTGGCAAGACTACACAATGCAGGTTTGTGGCCTTTTAAATAAAATGCTGTTGAGAACATAGTTCTAAATGTAGCCACTGGAATGACCAAAGGTGAATGAACCATGAAAAGTAGTCCTGTTATTATTAACTGCATGGCACAAGGTAGCACAAGTTATTGTGAGTAGCAGAATATGGGGATATATGGAGGTGCCTCTGTCTCTGTATTTACGTACACAAGTCACACCTACATACCCAGAACCTGAGTCTATATGGAGAAACACCTTCATTGTCCATAAGACATGGGGATCTTTTGATTGCAGTAATTTGTATCAAGTTATGGCTGCGTGTATCTTTTATCAGCATACTTGCTTGTAGAGGGCAAAGTGATAAAACTGTTACATTTTCAGATGAGGTTCGCACTGGAACTTACCGTCAGCTGTTCCACCCTGAGCAGCTCATCACTGGCAAGGAGGACGCTGCTAACAACTACGCCCGTGGGCACTACACCATCGGAAAGGAGATCATCGACTCAGTTTTGGACAGGATCCGTAAACTGGTCAGTATCTCTATCTCCTTTCGTGTCCTAGCCTAAAGCATAATTCAGTAATGTCACCACTACTGAATTTAGTTGTAACTTAACTTATTGTGCAAATCTAATGTAATGGCATCCTTCACTTTGCCCTGTGACCTAAGAAGGCTACCATAGTGGGTTAGTCTACTATGGCAAGGACTCATGCTTCAGATGCCATTGATGTAATAACTTTCTGTGCAAGGTTATGTAAGGAGTACATGCTGAATTTATTTTTTCCCTCCCATATAGGCTGATCAGTGCACAGGTCTGCAGGGTTTCCTGGTTTTCCACAGTTTCGGTGGTGGCACTGGTTCTGGTTTCACCTCCCTGCTGATGGAACGCCTCTCTGTTGACTTTGGTAAGAAGTCAAAGCTGGAGTTTGCTGTCTACCCAGCTCCCCAGATCTCTACAGCTGTTGTTGAGCCCTACAACTCCATCCTGACCACCCACACCACCCTGGAGCACTCAGACTGTGCCTTCATGGTAGACAACGAGGCCATCTATGATATCTGCCGCAGGAACCTTGACATCGAGCGCCCATCCTACACCAACCTGAACCGTCTCATCAGTCAGATTGTCTCCTCCATCACTGCCTCCCTGCGTTTTGATGGTGCCCTGAATGTTGACCTGACAGAGTTCCAGACCAACTTGGTGCCCTACCCCCGTATCCACTTCCCCCTAGCCACCTACGCCCCAGTTATCTCTGCTGAGAAGGCCTACCATGAGCAGCTGTCGGTTGCCGAGATCACCAATGCCTGTTTTGAGCCGGCCAACCAGATGGTGAAATGTGACCCCCGTCATGGCAAGTACATGGCCTGCTGCCTGCTGTATCGTGGAGACGTGGTGCCCAAAGATGTCAATGTAGCTATTGCTGCCATCAAGACCAAGAGAAGCATCCAGTTTGTGGACTGGTGCCCCACTGGCTTCAAGGTGGGCATCAACTACCAGCCTCCCACTGTGGTGCCCGGGGGTGACCTGGCCAAGGTTCAGAGGGCTGTGTGCATGCTGAGCAACACCACTGCCATCGCTGAGGCCTGGGCCCGCCTGGACCACAAGTTTGACCTGATGTATGCTAAGCGTGCCTTCGTCCACTGGTACGTGGGGGAGGGTATGGAGGAAGGCGAGTTCTCTGAGGCCAGAGAGGACATGGCTGCCCTGGAGAAGGACTACGAAGAGGTTGGCATTGACTCCTTTGAGGAAGAGGAGGAAGGAGAAGAGTACTAAAAAAAGACCCCTGGGCTCGGGATCGGAAGGAGGGTTGCTACATTTGCCAAATACCTGAAGTCCACAGGAAACATTATCTTGGATGTGTACGGAATGGGTGGTCCGCCCGATCTACCCCCATTCACGGTCACTTCTGCTAATCTGCTTTACATTCTGAACAAACTTCCACAATAAAATAATTTGGTTCTGATAAACAACCACTGGCAGTTTATAAAGCACATGCCCTTATAAGCAATGAGAGAGGTCTATGTGTATAGGATCTTGTGTATTTGCTGACTGGAGTAGCATTTACATTTCAGGTGGTGTAAACATATGTCGCTCATGTAATAATGTAGAATAACCAGACCACATCTATTATAAAAACAACATGCCTCATGTCTTTTGGTTATAAACCTGTAGGTAATCATGGTGTGTGGGTGATTAATTGATATAACTGCAAATGTTTAATGCCGCATGGAAATCTAGTAACTATTGGAATACTCAAATCAACTTATTTAATGCCAACTGCTTGGTTGCCCAGAAAAGTATGATTTATGATACTGTCTGTATGCTGGTATAATGTACTAATGCTGTTTGTATGCAATATAGGTGAGATTTTTATTTTCTTGGTCTCTGCCAATGGCAATCAAGATTTATTTTATTTTTTACTTGAACACACTTTTGGTTCAGAAAGAATAGTCATAAGAAAGCAGAATGGTTTAAAATAAATAAATAAAGGGATTCTTTTTTACTTTCTTTTTGGCTTTTACCTTTTTACTAATTTCTCCCCCTACTGCTTTCCAAGAGGGCAATGTAGAGAAAAAAAGTTAATACACCAAGTAATGTTCATTTTTATTTAGTGACCTTCCTTTTGCGATCTCCGTTTGCCACGAGTCGCACATGTTAACTTGCAGGAAACCTGTGGGGTGCAAAACCCTCACTTGGGAGTTTATTTATATTTTGGTGGGGCTTTTGAAAAAGCTGTTTTCATTGTTAAGTGCAATATTTTATTTTGGTAAAATGTTCATGCATACAGAAACCATGTGACTGTTAAAAGCCCTTATTTTTGTAAATAAACATATTTAACCCAAATGAGTGTAGTGTGTGTGTGTTTTTTTTTTTTTTTGTATTTTATTTGCAGGCTGTGGTGTAATAAGAGCCAGTATTATAATGAAATCATCATAGTGTTTCTTCATGGTTAAGAATTTTACTTGTTGTGATGTGTTTCTGAGATACTGGCTGTTTTAAGTTTTGCAATACGTTTTATAATAGTTTTTTTTTTTTATTGTAGTCATTTTATAGTGTAAATATTTATGCATGAGTTGAAATAGTGTGGTTTCAGCCAGTCCAGAATGTAACAGAAATAAATGAAACCAGTTCAACCTTCAATATCAAGAAAAATAATAAATGCATGTTTAAATGTAGTCTGGGTTTAGCCAGCCTGGGATGACAGTTTGGTTTGGCTCAACTCTCACTTGCACAATTTCATATTGATCTGTTACCCAGAATTAGGAAGAGAATTAAGTGACTTTGAGAACTGTTCACTCAACTTTAAAAGCATAGGACTGAGCCACTAGAAAAAACTGCTACAACAAAATATATGAATAAGCAGTAGTCAAGGATTCCAAGAGGCTTCAGCAGCGAGGCTGTCATTGAAGCCAATAGAAATTAGCATGTGAAGTTTAGTTTACACGTGGCATTATTAAGCGAAACTATTACAAATCGCTATAATGTAGTTCAATGCCCTCAATAGAAGGACACTGATTTGGCTGTGGTGTCATGAACTGGAGATAGAGAGCCCAGCATGCTGGCTCCAGATTAGGACAGTGTGGCAAATTTAAAACCATATTATTCTTGATGCAGAAGAATGTAGTCATGTGGTGTAAACTATGATGTAACAACATTATTGGCTTGAAAACATTGTTCATTAATTTAAATAGAAGCAGTTTAGAATATGAAAAATTCTTAAATGAGTAATTAAGATATAGTGGAACTCTGGCTAATAACATATTTGAACAAGGGAGTTCCATTACCTTGCAAACTGCCAAAGCAATGCCATATCATAGTTATTTATTTTTTCTGAAAAAACTTTTTCAGCGCAGGTTTGGAGCGTTGTGGTTTATAGTGTCATTTTCTGAACCTTGCTAACCATGCTATACAATGGGAGAGCAGTGCCCAGCTGCTTCATCTGATACATCTTAGAACAGTGGTGGACAACCGTGCAACCCCTCTGTCCTTCAACAATACAGACATGTCAAAGGAATGAGAAGCTGCAGTTAATGTGCATGTTTATTAACAAACCAACAAGAAAGGAAAACAAATACATAGGACAGGGGCCAAAATAAAAGGTTGAAACAAAACAAATCACTTGTTCAAAGAAAATGCTTGGGATTGTCCATGCTGAACAGAGCCTTCACTGGACTTGCATGTCCAAAAACTCCACCAAACAAAGGGGTTTCCCTTCCAAGTTAGCACTCAATGACCTTGCTCCGGTGGTTGTTGGCAGGAGTGGATTTAACATAGCGGTCCTCAGAGTCGTGCCTGCAAAGCCAGGCCATCGTGCCCACTGCAGCTGTTCTTAAATTATGGGTTGCGAACACATTTCTGGCGGGTCGTAGTGTGGGAAAATAAAGAAAGCTTTAAACACGTTTTCCAACAAAAGCGTCAAAGCAGTCTTGACAGTGCTGCTCGCTTATGCTGTGCTTGTACGTACTCGACATTTTTTTTTTAATGACTTTTGATACGATCAACGAATTGAATATCTGTATTGTCTCTGCGGTAGCCCAAATCATAAGTCAGCTGGGTGGGACAGGTGCAGGTACAGACTGTAAGTTTAACTAATAGGAGAGTCAAATATCTGTCAAGTTTTAAGCGGCTGTCCAATCATAAGCAAGCAGAGGCCGTTCACTGTATTCTTCATTAAAACTGAAGGGGAGTGATTAGCCAAAGGGAAAGTGAAAGATCTGACAGCTGTTCAATCATTCAGGGTGTTAATAAGCCGGGTAAGCTCTGAATTTTGCCAACTGTTACAGACAATTGGTTGCACCAGAGCTTATTTAGGTGTGTCATGGCAAAGGGGGTGAATACTTATGCAATCAATTAGTTTCTGTTTTATATTTGTAATTCATTTAGAACAATTTGTAGATTTTATTTTTCACTTTGACATTATGGACTTTTTTTTGTGTTGATTAGTGGCAAAAACTCCTAATTAAATCTATTTTGATTCCATGTTGTAACAATAAAAATATGGAAAAGTCCAAGGGTGGTGAATACTTTTGAGAGCCACTGTAGGTCATTGTGACTGACTTCTTCATATTACTTGCTGACTCAGAGTTTTTTTTTTTTCTTTTAATTAGTTGTGCGAAATATTGACATGTATGCAGACCTTACACAACTGCTATATTTTAAGAAGGAAATAAGCCAGACAAATGACAAAATAAATAAGTGCAAAGAGCCACGATCCATACATTAGCACAATTCGTTTCTGCCCTCTTCTGCTGTAGAAGTCAGACTCATTTGATACTTATACCTGTTTACAATAGCCACTTCGTCTTTGACGCAGCTTTTAAAAAAAAAAAAAAAAGTATAAAATGTAAACACACTAATCCTAGGTCCAGCCATCTCAAAAGTGGCCTGCTCGAGCAGGGGGGCTTTGTAACAGGTTTGGTCTGTACTCCAGTTAATGCCACAGCTGCTCTTGAGATCTGGAGACCAAGTGGGGCACAGCAGGTGTGGGACTCCTGTTCATGTTCCATGGTGGCTAAAACCCAACAGACACTTATTCATTGTTCAGCTTTTATACTGTCAACTGTGAAGCTGGACATTTATTTCTTTAAATAAGCATACTTTTACAAAGAAAGATTATTAGGTAGATCAGCACTTTGTGAAGCAAAGCATGTTTCCAAATCAATGAGAAGTACCCCAGTTACAATATTAATATTCCAATTCCTTTCTTCGGTAAACCGAGCACCTGCTTGTCACTTAACCACTACAACCATACGAAAGTGATCACTGAAACTACATATTCATACAAGACTTATTACCCCTGCCCTGGGAAGGGACCCTAAATCACATGGAAATGCCCTGCCTTCAATAAATTGGTAATCTTTTCCTAAAATAATAATATCCCAATGCCTTTCTGAGGCTCTGCATTTTCAAAATCACAAATGTATGCAAACAGCACCCAGGACCGAAATGAGGAAGACTTTGCTCTCATCACTGTTGCACTGGAACAGTTAGCATATTTGCACTGTAGCTTTAAAAACTACTTGCATCAGTCCTATCTTGTGTCGGTGCATAAACATTTAAAATACATCTGAATACAAACACAACTAGTTATAACACATTAAAATGTAGTTTTGTTTTCTGAATTTCTCCCTCAAAATTAAAAGTGAATTAGTAGAGGACCAGTCAGCACTCCCGAGATGACTGCAGTAACTGCAGTACCCACAACCGCATCCAATAGCCCTAGGGCGGTCCAGCAGTCCTGTTCAGGGGCCATACCCATAATTGGAACCTGCCTGGTTCTGGATACCAGAGACTGCCTCTCATCTGACTGAGGAGATCCAAGGGAATCAGGATCTCTCAGGGCTGGCCTTATATGAGCTGGCATAGGGTCGAGAACCAGATTCTCCTGGACCACCAAGGGCCAATAGGAGAACCATCACTTTCTCCAACCGGACCTTCTCCAAGGTGGCCAGGAACAACGGTACTGGCGGGAACGCATAAAGGAGCGTCCTGGGCCACTCGTGGGCTAGGGTGTCGACAACGAATGGACCACCTAAGCGGTGGAGGGAATACCACGGGGCAATGTGTCGTCCTCTGCAGGTGAAGTCGCCACTCTGCCAGATGCGCACCCTCCCTCGACAGAAATCCACTACCCAGTTCAACCCTATGGGGAGATACGTCACCTGTAGGGACATCAGATTCCATTGTGCACATGTCAGGAGCCAGAAGGCGATGCAATCCAACCCCGGGGACCAGAGGCTGTACTGGTGGTTGGCATACGCCACCACTAATGTGTGGTCCGTTTGGACCAGCACATGTTTTCCGTGCAATACCGGAAGTGCTGGAGAGCAAGGAAAACAGCCTACAGCTCCAGCATATTTATGTGCAGGGCAATCCAGCAGCCCAGGTGTTGCGGACTCCTCTGTCTTTCCAGACCGCCCCCCCCAACCCAAATTGGAGGCGTCTGTCATCACCACTTGGTGAGATAACACCACTCCCATCCTCGTGCAGGTGAGAGGGCATCGTCCACCATCGCAGGGCCGCAGAGCACATGTGAGACACTGTCAGCCGACGGGGTCTGTCTCGCTTTTGGTGTAAATGGAACGCTTGGAGCGGGCGTATGAATAATAGACACAGCTCGATGGCCGATATGGCTGCGGCCATCAGACCCAACCGATTTTGGAATCGCACCAATGGGAGAGTTAGAGGAGCGAGGATGGGGCCCCGAGGACTGCAGACAGCTCCATCGTGTGAGACTGAGTCTATCCCCATGGCCCTTTTCAGCCTATTACAACATACTCTGGGCTGAACAGAGGTAGCGTATGCATCGAGGGAACCTAGCACCATGCGCAACAAGGGCACCGAAGTACCACGGGCTGAGTGTGCACTGAGGTACCAAAGCACAGGGGGGGGGGGGCAGCTGAAGCAGCAGTGCCTACCCTAACATTGTGTAGTCACACACCTGGTCAGCATGTAGCGTATACCAAGGGACACGCAGGATGACGCCGCTGCGGGCAAATCTGTGGACGGAGTACAATAAACAATAATGGAAACACACTGCTGCTGTTAAAAAAAAAATTGTTTTAAACAAGGCCCAACACACTGAGGTGGGCAGTCAAAGGCAGCTGGCACTGTCTAATCTATTGCGGAGCTAGTAAAAATACACCCCAGTGGAGGACAAGGCCCATTTTATTTTATTTTATATAGCTGTAGCACAACACAGGCAAATGGGAGTACTGCGTGTGCACTGCAGATGTGCCAGCAAGGTACTTAGTCAACAACAATATATAGTTAAATATATATATATAAAATACTAACAGCAGCCAGAAGTCGCTCAACAGCGAGATTAAGGCGAAGCCTAGCTCAGTTGGCGTGCTTCCACATGAGCGAAGGCTTGAAAGACAACACTCACTCCTTTAAATCAATACTGTACAGGCAGTTGACGCCGTACCACAAATGGAAAGCAGAAGCCTGTAACGCGAGCGTGTGAAAAGGTTGAATCTGGAGTCACTGATTCTGTGAAAGCAGTAAGCCAGCTTTCAGCCTGAAAGGCAAGGGAACTGCAGTAGACTCAAGCTTTTTTTATCAAAAATGCTCAGATACCAACACAGAGGGTCTTACCTTACCATCTTGAGAGGCAAAAAGAGAAATGGCTTTCGTGGAATGACTGTTTTAATCCCTCGGTAGGCGGGACCAAGGGCGTCATCCCAGGAAGGGGCCTATCGGCAGCTCAGGTATATAGAGCTCAGGCATATCCCATATGTAAGTTTTGGTGGTTGTCTTCTATTTGAAAAGAGCACGTAATTCAAAATTAAGAAATTTACTTTCAACTGCACATCCTGCTTTCACTTGATCTAAATACGCATGTAGTGTCGAAAGTCAACAAGTGACAAAATATCTTTGCAATGAACATGCAGGCTCAGAGAAACAGAGAGGTGGTGAGAGAAGAAAGAATAATTAACACAAATGAATACAGAGAACAAAAATAATAAACCTGGTGTGTTTCTTGTTACTTTCTCTGTTTTTCTTTATTAATCTTTCTTCAGTTCATTCAAGCCGCAAAGTGTACGTCACCCAGCATGTCACCAGGAGCCGCACTTGAATTTCCCAAGAGCTGCGGTTTGGTCACCTCTGGTGTAGCCCTTCGAGTTTAAAGAACCGTTTGAAGATCAGACAGCAGGCAGGCATGTGGGGAGGCAGGAAATGCGTTGAGATGTCAGAGTGTTTTCTTTCAGTGAAACAAGAATGCTTGCAATGATGTTTTATTTAAAACAGTCAGATTTAAACAGTGAATGTTTCCTCGATCTCAAAGCACTTAAGCACAGCAGTGAATCAGTGTTTTTATAAAAAAAAAAAAAAAAAAAAAAAAAGATAAATAAGAGTTTTTCTCCCAATTTGTGAACTGTGGTATTGCTTGACATGTCAAAAAACAAAGGATTTCTGATCATCATTTCTGATCTGTCGAAGCTGGTACTTTGTTCAAAATGCTAAAATTGCAAAATATTCTTTCAGTTCTTCAGAAGCTAACAACGCTTCTTTGAAAATGTGTGCCTGTATGTCATGGAGGATTCAAGATCGGGTAGTTATGTTCATCTTTTCCCTGCAGTCAGTCACATTGCTGCTTGTGTAGTCAGGCAGTGACGTCTTTGTTCGTCTTTTCTCAGCAGTAAGGGCTAGTCACACTACAGCGTTTATTCGCAGTGTTTTTCGTAAAAAAAACAAAAGATTTCCAGAGTCCTCCTACATTTTAAGGCAATAGGAATTGGGTGCAGGTGAGATTAAATGGGGATGAATGTGGGGTTTACTTTATAATAAAAATATCACCTATCTGCGTATACACAAGACAAAAATAAATAAATAAAAATACAGGACGTGTAAAACAAACAACTAATAAAATAAAGGCAGAGTTAGACAATTTGATTTAATTTCATTAAGAAAGTAAAAAGACCCGACAGAGGGCATTACCAGGGATTATACACCGTTTGGGTAATTATAGCTCGAGACGGAGTCAAGGGAGGGCGCTATTGCAACCAAATGGTACATGTAAATATCCTTCCACATAAGCACTCTAAAATGAACATTCTATAAATATAGTCCTCCATTCGTCTCTAGTGACATCATTTTTAAAATTGTATACTTTCAATAAACAGACAGAGTGCTAATGGGCATAGGTGCAGTGCTAACATTTATTAGGATTATTTACCTTTAGTACTTGATTTGAATAATTCCAGATTGCACTTTTTAAAAACATTTCTGTATTCAATTTACCCAACATTCACTGTACTTATAAAAAATAAAGTCTCTACGTCTCTCTCTCTCAACCCAAGGACATTAGGTAGGCTACTTGTATTACTTTTCGTCCCTTGATTGACATAACAAAGGCTGAAATGAACTTTAAATATGAGTAGGTGATATGCTTCAACAGGTATGTCATACTGGTATTAGTTTTTACCACTATGCAAACTGCACCTCTTTAACCACTGTTAGCATTTAATACCTCATTTTTTCACAGGTAGTAAAGCAATTTGTTTATTTTAAAATTCAACTTGGCATTAACTGCAATTTTGATTTCCTCACATTCTCCCTTATTTCCTGTTTGTATTGCATATCGGGAGATGTATTGTGCTGCTTATAAAGAAAAATACACTGCTAGAATCAGACATTTCAATGGACATTTGAAGAGGAGAAAAAACATGCTTGTGTGAATACAAAAAAAAAAAACACAGCGAATCAGCTGGTATAAAAAACACAACAAATGCTGAGGCCACATTGCTGCTGGTGTACTCTAGCAGTGCTGTTCATCTTTTCTCAGCAGCAAGTAACATTGCTGTCTGTGTACTCTGGTGGTCCACTATTGTTTGCCGATTTTGTTCAAGGACCTGGCACCACTGATTTAGATACATACAGCACTATACTGTACTCTTAACATGCAGGCTATTTTTGAGAAGCAAATTATTAAATATGAAGGAATACGATGTTCAGAAAATTCCACTGGAGACAGTTTGGAGAGTCAATACCTTCAAAAGAAATCCGTCTCGATTGTATGTTATTGGTTTTACACAACAATAACATTTGCTTTGAAGTTACAAACCCAAGTTGTAAAGCTGGTCTTGGCTAGATTGTAGTTTTTAGGAGGTGTCATTTCTTCGAAGTCTTGATGGCCAGACCTAGACTTTACCTTGTTGAATTGTATTAATTATAACATGCCCTTCACCCTGAATTATAATATAGCTCTGTTTGTAACGCTGCCTTTCAGAATGAGAGGACCTGATCTATGGGATGGGAATGGCATGCAAATATGACACACCATAGTTGTGGTTGAGTCCCTTGAATAAGGGGAGTGGATGATTGTTAAATCCCTTATAAAAATAAACTTAGTGATTGTTTTTGTGTTTATTTAAATCAAAAAATAAATAAACCAGTCCTTTACATTGATGTGCAGCTATTTGAAAGTGTTAACTATACCGTTTAAAAGACCTTGCAACCAGCAGTTTGGGAGACACTGACCTACATCATTTCTTGAAAGACCTGTCTTCATGTGACCACCACGCAATAGTAATTCTAGCGGGAATCTAGAAAGTACAAGTTCAGCCTTTTTTTTTTCTTTTTAAAATGTACGATACAATAAAGCTTACATCTTGATTAGTATCGCACGAAAACAGTTCGAAATACATGAATACTGGAACAAGTAGTTCAATTCCACCTATGGATTCAAAAGATTAAATTAAACCAAAATCGTTCACTACGATCTAAACGCACCCTAGTGTGTTTAAAATCAAACTTTTCCCACAACTCCTTGAGGATTGCGGAATATCCTTGCATATGATTAAGCATTAAATCGCTTCCCTTTACAATATTTGGCACATCCTCGTCCGACTTGTAAAACTGGAGGAATAGTTCTTTAAAAAGTGTGCACAGTACAGCTTAAATCAACTTTCCACCTTCCGGGGAGGGGAGAGAATTATATTATATATATATATATATATATATATATATAATATATATATATATATATATATATATATATATATATTAAAAATATATAATTAAATCCTTTTCATGAAACTGCATGTCTGTATAATACATTTGTTTTCAGCATTATATTTGATAGCTGCATTCTTTACAATATCCTGCTTATTACCCAAAACAGTACTAAAATTATTTTTACCCCATCTTAATGAAGTTGCAAAACCACATCTTACTGTACAGCTCCTCCACACAGTGCCAGTTTACCTTCAGAATAGAAAGAGCATCTGTGTTAATACATGCTTCCAAGATTATTTGATTGGTACATTCTTTACTGCATATTGGTTATACCTTCTACAGTATACTACTGAAAAAACATTCCTTGAGTTTATTTAAAAACACCTTTCATATACTAGGCTACCACTTATGTGCAGCCCCTGCTGACTTGTAGAACCGATGCCCGACAGCAGTGACAGGCAATTGAGTAAATGTGCCCAGGACTTCAACCTTTTACCAGCACTATTTGGATTGGCATTCTTTTTACTTTCAAGGAATGACACCTATTTTTCTTTAAAATGACACAAGCTTTTTATGCACAATGCAGCTTCATATTGAACAGGTAAACAATTGTTTGTGGAGTTTCTAGGTACTGTATATTTAGTTTGATTTTATATACAAAAACCACACACCCCCACACAATGCAAAACCACATTTACTCAATACATAATTGTATAAACATTCACCAGTTTTATCATTTTTCCTTTAATTAAAGGACATATCCTTTACAGGGTATTAGAAATTGCCTGCAGTTTCTTCTCGCTACTGGCCAGCATTTCTTCCTATGGGGAGAAAAATCAATAAATGTGTGTGTGTATGTATATATATATATATATATATATATATATATATATATATATATATATATATATATATATATATATATATACATACACACAGTTTCATCCAACATGTGACATGGAAATCACTGCAGTGTACTAGCTAAATATAGTTTTAGCTTGAAACCTGCTTGCTCCTACAGTACCCAATATAAAGCCAGATAAAACATTTATAGCTTGATATTCATCACAGTGGTTTGTAGAAGTATTCACCCCCCTTGTCAGGGTAGAGGGGAGAATGGATGGTGCAAAATATAGGCAAATCCTCAAGGAAAACCTGGTTCGAGTCAGCCAAGACCTCCAACACTGGGGAGGAAATTCAGTTCAGCAGGACAATGGCCCCAAGCAAAGCCAAAGCCACACTGAAGTGGTTGAACAAGGAGAATTAATGTTCTTCAGTGGCCCAGTCAAAAGTCCTGTCTTGAATCCAATCAAACATTTATGGCAAGACTTGAAGATTGCAGTCCATTGACAATCCAACAAACTTATAGGAACTGTAGCAATTTCCCCATAAAGAATGGGCAAAAATGTCACCATCCTACTGTGCAAAGCTAGTAGAGTCCTACCCGAAAAGACTCCTAGCATTGTTGCAAAATGTGCTTCTTCCCAGTACTGAATTATGGGGCTGAATACTTATGCAACCAGTAAATTTCATTTTTTATATTTTCTTTGCAGGTTTTGCTGACATTTAACCTCCTCCTCATATAATAGTGCTCAATTTAACCACTACAGCTTTGAAAAAAAAAAAGGTTTGAGAAAAACTTGACATTTGTAATTCAACAAAATGTGACATTTGGTAGGGGGTGAATACTTCTGCAAACCACTGTGTGTGTGTGTGTGTATATATATATATATATATATATATATATATATATATATATACACACACACACACACACACACACACGTACACACACACACACACACACACACACACACCACGTACTGAACAGAGGCAGCCATTCAGGCTAGGGTTAATGGTTCTTTAAGTTGGTGATCTCTTCCATAAACTTGCCACTCCTACCATGTTTTAAGTTGTTGGAATCATCTTAATTTGCCATTGAACTGTGTAACCCTCATAGTTAAATAGAATATAGAATTTAATGTCAAATATTGAAGCGAATAAGGTTATAGCGTGTGTTCTGTACTCTTGATGAAGGAACTGCAGAAAGGATGCAGTACAAAATACCAATACGGCACACAATGACGTGCAACATAAGACTTTGTTTTAAGATAACCATACAATTGTTAAGATAAAAAAAAAAAAAACACACACAATCCCAAACCAAACTGTAAAACTTAAATACAAACCTCAGCAAATGTCTGTGTTCCTTTTGCCAAGGTGCTCTCATTCATAACATCCAAGGAATGCAGCCTAGTGTTAAAGGAAGACAACTGGCATTACCCTGGTGCTTTCAGGTCTAAACATCTCTCAAAATGAAATGGATTCCGATAAGGTTAATACATCACACAAAGCAGTTAACATAGGAGTTTCCAAGGGCTAGCTGAAGTTTACACATTGGCTAAAAATTATAATATTTTTCCCCAGGTTAAGGTATATCCCCAATAAATTTAGCTTTGTTTGAAAAAATAAACATCACAGGGATGCGGCTTCTGCAATACAGGTTTAGAGCACCAAGAAATGGTGTTAACTACACCTGGTACTTCAAGAAAACCTGTACATTTATGTGGAGACGATGAAAAAGGTCTCGCTTTCAAGAGTCAGCAACCACGTGGAACAAGCTTGATGAAAGAACTTGTTGGTCTTTCAGGTGCTCCGAAGACTTCCCAGGTGACAAAATCCACTGGTCGACTAGATTGTCAAAATAGGCAGCTAATCTTAAATGTGAGGCATCACCAACAGTCCAAAAAAGAAATACGATGTTGGGGGGGGCAGAGAAGAAACAGAGAAGCAAAGGACCAGGGAGAAATTTGACACTTGAAGACTGCAGAGAACTGGTAGTTCTCAAAACTAAGCAGGCTGCACAAATCGTTTGACCCCTTCTATAAGACTGCAGCTGTCCAGACAAGTGGTGATTTGGGCATGTTTTTCTGGTATAACCTGGTCCCTTGATCATGGAAACCAGGCATCTTCTGCAGCCAAGACAGTCCCCAGAACTCCATTAAGTTGACAATGTAGGGATTAACTAGAACAAAGCATTCTTCATCCCAATATTTGCAACTCTAGAATATTGGTCACATCATGCAAATCGGATATTTTCAGGAGGATAACCAAAGAATTTATATACTGTAATGAATACTAATTGCTAAAATTCCTTAATTGGAGATAAAAAAAAAATAAAGTTGGTGAAATCGCAGCACACTTAAAACAGACCTTTGTTGGCAGAGTTCCACTAAGTTAAATTTTAATGGCTCAGTTTGACCACTCTCTGCATGCTTCGGTGCACAGGCTCTTCAGCACAATTGCTCGACGGTAAGACTAAAACTTGCAATTCATTTGAAGTCAGTATGAACTGGAAGTTCATTCTTGTGTTGTTAGGTAAGGTAGTCCAGGACCTGTGAATCCAGGGTTGTGAAGCAGAATGTACAAATACAGCAGCTTCAGTCACAAATAGCTATTTAACCAAATAATTAAAAAATAAAATTACCTTTTTTCCTGGGTTTCACAAAATGACGTTATTTCCTTGCAGAAATCCTAAAACCAAAAAAAGTTGTTATGAACAGAAAACATTTGACAATAAGAGGTTTTGCAAGATACCCTTTTACAGCCTTGTGTACATGGTTTTCTATTGGTTAATACGGTTTCTGAAAGCTGGTTACTAGGGGTTTTCACTGACCATTCAAAAGGGAAGGAAATCTAATGGAGCATAATCCAACCTGCTTTGTATTCTATTTCCAGTTATGCATTTTCTGTGGCCATCACTTTTCAAAAGGAATGTTGAATAGTGCTTCTACTGAATGGGTGTCTACTGTTCAATCACATCCACCAGGAGGTGAAACATTTGTATAGGGGGCTCTGTGATCAGATATGCTCATGCTTAACAGAGTGCTAGCCAATGCTTTTAAAATCCATTTTCTTAATTCGCTTTATCACTGTCGCACCTTTTATTTTGCCAAGAATCTTTGGTTAAATATTTCAAATAGAATACTAATCTGCAGAAAAACTTGTCCACCCCAGTAGCCTTGCTGCTGGTTGAGAGAGTTTTTTTTTTTTTTTTTTTTTTTTTTTTTTTTTTAAAACTACAGGTTTTAAAAATGAATCCTAAAATTCAAGCAAAGAACCAACTTCAAAAAAACAGAGAAAAAGGGAGGGGACCAGAGATGATATTGCCAGTGCCAATAATCTGGATGGATTTTAAAACCTTAACCATCTCATTATTCTAGTCTTCAAAATGTTCCCAATATTTTAGATCCTACTACTTCACCTGGTAAGCTACTCCATGAAATTTATAAAAACTATACATAAGAAAAAAAAAAAAAAAAAAAGCTTCCCTTTAAGCCAGGGCTTCTCAAACCTCAGTCCTGGAGACCCCCTGTGGCTCCCGGTTTTCATTCCAACAAAGCTCTCAATTACTTAAGTAGATGCTTAATTGAACTGATAATTTGCTTAAACAGACCTTTTAACTTGTTTTCATATCTTAAACAGTTGCAGTTCAAGTTACTTATCAAATGTTATAGATAACTTGAAAATATGCAACTGTTTAAGAGCTGAAAACAAGTTAAAAGGTCTGTTTAAGCAAATTATCAGTTTAAGCATCTAGTTAAGTAATTGAGAGCTCGTGAGAATTGCCACACCACATTGGCAAGATACTTTTAAATGGATGACTCCACTATAACTCCAAGATCCTTTTCAAAGTCCTCATCCCTGATTTCCATCCTGTTAATTTTATACTTTTAAAAACAGGGATTTCTACACCCAATATGCAACATTTTACATTAAAATTAAATTTGCCACAAGTTTGCCCTATTAGAGATAATCCAAATCCCTTTGAATTAGCTGACCTGCAGATTCAGGGTCCACTACTCCACCAAGCTTGATATTGGTGGCAAATTTAACAACCTTGCAATGTGCATGTGTGTTTCTCATTAACATAAAATGACGACTTGAACCGACACACCACTATAGCCCCAGAATCCGATATTTCAGAAGCTTGTCTGCTTAATGGTCATTTAGTTCTACAGGTCACAAGATGTCAGTTTAGACAACAAGTTAATACATTAACATTGTACACATTTAAAAAAAAAAAAAAAAGAATCCAATCTGAATTTAAACATTGTAGAACTGCTGAAATTACAGTATTTAAGACATAATATTGCTTAAATATAGTATGGAAGTGCAGATACTACAGAGGCTTTAACAGGGACACAAACCATCTCTAAACAAAGGAATGCCCCATCAACTTATGCCAAATCATTTACTAACAAGTTTCATAACTGGATAAGCAGTTCTCCAGATGTGAAGATATAAAAAGTGTGACAAGTTTGCAAAAGACAGAGGACTACCACTACATCAAATTATATAGATACCATTATGTTGTTCTCCACCTCCATTAGAGCCTTGTTATCCTTCTCCAGAGTAATAAGCGCACCAACAACTACTGATTGGAACCTTTCCAGCCTTTTTTAACCTTAAAAAAAAAAAAAAAAAAAAATAAAATAATATATATATATTATGTATATACGTACACAGCATATGAAGAGAAGGGTGTATCTGTTATTATGTAGGGGTTAAATAACCCAATTTTATTTTTCCCCCCCTCACCTGGTCCACTACTTTAGGGGGGGGAACCTTTTAATATATTAAAATTACCGTGTCGTGGTAACTGGTGCAGGTGATTTAAAATAAAATTTTTGCAGCAAAAAAAAGTGCACTAAGGACTCATTGAAAAAACTTTTTCGTTTTTGAAAAGCAAGACTCAAATATCAAATAAAAAAAAAAAAAAAAAAAGGATTTATATATTATTCATGCACACCACACATGTTGCCAGTCTTAAATGGTTTTACAAACCAAAAACCAAAACACTGCTAACAGCCAACTACCTGCAGTTATGAACATTGTTCAGGAGTGACAATACACTTTCATTGGACCCGCCCATGATATGTTGTGCACGGACCACCATCCTCTTATACCTAGGCTTCACAGAAAAGAAATGTTAACCCAGCATGCATTACAGAACAGCAGAATATATCCATGTACAAGTAATAGCAACCTCCCATTACTGTCTTCATTAATACTTTCATTTAATACCTTTGTCACACAAATATATATTTCTGCCATTTGCTCTTTCCAGTGTAAGGAGACATTTCCCAAGTTATTTACATTTTGTTTGATAACTTACAGATGCTGAAAACTGAATCTAATGTGGGGGGGGGGGGGGGGGGACGACGACACACAATATTCTACAATTTTGCATTTACCATTTCTGGTAAGCATTTCAATATTCAGGAACACTTGTATAATAAACGGATCAATTCTGAATGCAATAAGGTAACTTTTCTGCTTTTAAAAAAAAAAAAAAAGTTTAAAATCATGAATACCCTTTTTAAACCATGAAAATACAGCCCTAGTGAGCAGAATGTGATACAGTTGTCAAGTGATTAATTCCATCATTTATTGGCTAAAACTTGGCAAGTCTCCTGCTGATGAAATAATAATAATAAAAAAAAGTTGCTTCAAACAAGATCTGCCAGGCTCCTGGGCCCAGGTTTCAAGCCAATGCTCCTTAAAACGGGCTCTGGTGTTCCTCAGGCTGTACAACACAAAATAGGAACCTTCAGAATGAAGAGATGAGTAACCAAGTCAAAATTTGAGAATAGCCCCAAACCAATGAACAAGAATCAGCACATAGTAGAACTCTGAAAGCAGACAGCACATGTAACAAAACCAGCAAAGCAGAGACCAAGAAACACATGACTTTTCACAATTCAGGCCTGGGTGAACATGTTGCCTCAACCGATGTAGCCGAACAGAGCTTAAAAAAAAAAAATAAAAACCCACACACAAAGTTCCTTTGGTCATACAACCAATAACATTTAAAACTTAACTAATAAAAAACAAAATTACATTATTAGATATATTAAAAAAAACACACAAAACAAAACACCAGTGGAAGCATTGAGGCCAAAGTTAAATTTTCAGTTGGGTCACAGCATATTCTCTGTCATTAAAGACCGCTATCATTGGGAAGACCTACAGACCACAGGTCCAAAGTGAAAAGGATGGTGTCTATAGCACCAGGAGCCAAACTTATTTTTTATTTTATTTACAAAGTATAATAAAGTGCTATGTTAAATGACTTGTTACATTAAGTTTTTTTTCTTTTTTTTTTTAAAAATTACCCTCCACCACAAACTCTGAACAAAGACCACACAAAACTGGAATACAATGAATGGTTAGTAAAAGATGTTACCCAGAATTTGTTTTGCAGGTCTTTGCTGAAGCATTCAAATGCAGCACTAAAACTGGCACCCTCTGCCCCAGAATCAGAGTCTTCACTTAACCCTGTTTCAGCATGTTCTTGTCAAAAAAAACAAGCAATAAAAAAAAAAAAAAAAAAAAAAATATGACTATTTGGATTTATAAATAGAGCAGTAGTTAAACTGTAAAACATCAGCAGGTGGAACAGTGAGAGGAATGGCACCTTGAATCAAAATGGCCAAAAATGTGGTGCAGTACGTTTTATATTTAAAAAATATTGGACAATACCCATTTAAAATACAACCAAGAGAATCATAGAACACCTCTTTTGTCCCATCGGATTAGTGACAACCACCCACTTCTAAAATGTGTAGGATTTCCTAGAGTTTTCCATCCTTTTCATGAAAGGGAAGTTGTACGTGAAGCTAAAATCGACTTCAGCAGTAGAAGAGAGATGTTTGATCAGTCATAAATACCTTCTCCAATGCTTTGCTTTTTCTCATTTGAAATTAAATATTTTTTCCCTTTTGGTGGTGCACAGCTTTGCTGTTCTTCAGTAGCTTCATGAACAGCATTCTGGGAGCTGTTACTAGGCTCTGTTGCTGCAGTGGTATATAAAAAGGAGAAAACAAACAAACAAATAAATGAATGAACCAGCACATATTCAGCCAGACTGAGAATAATATCAAGTATTGGAACCCCCCCCACCCCAGCCCACACCATCATGCAGTGCACAGGGATATTTTATGGGGTGCCTCTTAGGCTATAGGGGCAAAGCAGTATTGGTAGCATGTTATAGATTAATAAAAGCTTACTTATTCCCAGTGGTTTTGGAGTCAGGCCACTGCTCAAAAGTATAGGCCAATCATTTACACAGTATTAAATTCACACTACCTCAATAAAAATAAATCAGATCTGTATTTTACTTGAACTATGAATGCTGCCACTATATCAAAATGTATACTTCATTACAACCATGTAATTGATATTATGCAAACAGGCTGTTTTTATGAAGTAACCCCTACCTAAAGAGCCATGCTTTCTTTTCCTTAATTCATTGCTGATGTCGCCATTCATTGGTAATGGAACCTGAAAGTCATCAGTAAAAATCAGTTTAACAACAATTCAAAAAGTTTCTACAGAAATGAGCAAGAAATCAGCGGTTTACGTCCACGAATGAGCAGTCAGAATCGGAACTTTATGAACTAAAACAAAGCATCCGAGGGGGGAGTCATCAGATCAAGAATTCAACTGTTTACCAAAACATTAATTCATTATTAGTATCTACTTGGGTCAGTGTCATGGGGAGCAAACTGGGCATGCAGCGTGGACTTATTATACTGTGGTGGTGGCAGCCTTTATAGAAGAGTCATGAAAGCGTTCATTTCCAAACTTGACTGAACACAATACAGCAGTGTACCGGGTAAGAGCCATTAGCATCCTCAGGAGATCCTTACTTTTGAATAAATTTAAGAGCATTAATTTATCTAGTCTTTTCACGAATGACTGATAATGGACAGTTAAAATCTTAATTACCTTTTCTGGAGATATTTCCATAAAATCATCCAAAAATACAGTATCCTCCAATTCAGTTTCCTGTGTAATTTCTGGCACAATTTTCTCTTTTTCCTTTCTTGCTTCTGGGTATAACTTTGATATTGAATGCCTTGACTGAGGGGAAGAGGAAGAAACAAACAAACAAAAAAAACCAAGAGGAAACAAAACGGCACTCATTATACAGTTAGCATTTTACAAAGAGGCCTTCAAATGCATGAGTTATTAAAAACCGTATGGGGCATTACACCAACAAGGCACTGGATGCACAGAACCGATCCAGAACACACTCAATAAAATACTTGCTTTACTTTATCGCAGTTATACATTTAATACACCAGTAAATCAACAGTCTACCTTACGACTTTGCTCTTCCTCGCCACTGCTGGATGATAAAGGTAAAACTAGGAAGGCACAAAAAATAAAATTTGACATTTCAAAAAACACTAAAAACTCTGCGGGGAGAGAAATGAAATCAATGAAGCTATTTATTACATGCATTCACACACCTTGAATATGCTTATGCATGGCATACCTTTAAGTCTTGGTTTAATCTTTAGCTTCCTCCTGGTATAGTCTTTTTTCAATGATATTTTGTGCGGTAAATCCAAGATTAAGCTTCGTTCACTTTGGCAGGTGCTTGCTTCACTCTCAGAAAAGAGACCCTTTTTGGTACGCCAAGACTGAATGAAAAGAGACAAAAAAAGGACTATAAAAAAACACAACACATATTTGCCAAATACAACATGAAAGTAGATGGTGTCTTAGTTTTAAAATGGATTTTCTCCCTAGTTATGAATGTGCAATTAAACGTTTCATCAACACATCAATCTCCCCCATATAGCCAAGGAGAACTGAAGGTTCAGTGGGAGATCTCCAATCCCACAACCAAGTCAATCTCCTTTTGAACCAGAATGGATATCCAAAAACCACCGCCCTGTGGACAAAGGCCATCCCTACAGGTGTCGTCCTGCTTAGTTGGGTGTACTGTAGCTTTGAGGAGAACGGTCCTTGCCAGGTTTGCCTCCCTAACTCTTGGGAGTGCCACAGCCAATGCAACGCTCCCTCTGGAATCCCCAGTGCAGACCAGCAATTTTATACAACCAGGACACAAACTTGCTCTCCCCTGTTGCATGACACCCCACACTTACCAAGCAGAATACAGCAAAGTGTGGGCTCCCTATACTGAAGTTACTGCCATTTACTAAGGTACAGCTTAAAAGCATACCGTGATTAAGATGCACGCATGACACCTGGGTTAACATCCCTGCTCTATAATATCTAATTGCCACAGACATATGGCAATCTCAATGTCCACATTGCAATCTTCAATTAGAAATTAGCACCTGTAGTATTTGAGAGAGAGAGAGAGAGAGAGGAGAGAGAGAGAGAACATCTTAAGACATTCAGAAGTGGAAGTGTGAATGTCTTGTTTGTGCAGATGGACGGAACCACAGGTAAGAGTCTGGCCTTTTTTTGCCCTGCAATTTAACATAATTGATCCAAAACAGCAATTACCAAATAAAAGAAAACAACCCCACACATTACCGTTGTTTTTGTGTGCAGTTTCGATTTCTGTTTCTCGTCGGTCTTCAATTGTACTGTTAAAGATCTGAAAGGGAATAAGATACCAGCTCAAATGCAGAACAAACAGTACATGTGCATTAGTTCAAGTTTCTAAAATCTAACTTAACAGTAACTGAAGATCCTGCCAAAAAAATGCTCTATTTGTATCATTGACTATATATTATATCGAGATTAGTGTTATATATATATATATATATATATATATATATATATATATATATATATATATATCTCTGATATATATATATCAATCTTTTTTTTTTTGGTGTGTGTTGGACAACCTGCATCCAACAACCTGGAGATAGGTTCTTTTCTTTCCTTCGCTACAGAAATGCGTTGCCAACGGTGTACAGCTAAGGCCAAAATAGTTGCATCATACTATAGATGGAACTAATTTTGCTTGATAAAAAGTCAAACGAAACTTGCTGAATAATGTTACGTTACCATATTGAATTGCGTACAGATTTGTTTTCCATACACAATGAAAGACATGACATTTTAAAATCCAACATTAAATACTGTACTACTATTATGGCTGCTGGTAGACTTTTGCGATTATATATATATAAAACTTTAATTCATGTCCTAAAATTCTAGGTGGTGCAAAACTCTTGGCCATAGCTGTTCTCCTGACAACACAATCACAGATGTTATGTATTTACAGATGAACCCACTTGATACTTCATGATTGCCATGCAGTCATAATTTGCAATATAAAAGCAGATCACGACACAGAGTCTCACTTTTGCCTATGAAAGGACGTTGTGTGTGCCAGGAAAAAAAAAAAAGAACTGAATAAAGTGTTTTAATACTGTACATTAAGTCATTCTTTACATTTAAAGTAATGAATAATTAACTGGAATTAAATGGTGCATCACTACCTAAAAAATTTAAAACATTAACTGTTGATAGGAGAACTATCAATTAGGAGTTGCACAATGTAAATTTGGTGACGTTAGTGTTTTGTAACCAAACTATCCCCTGTAGCATTTGATAGGTTGCACAAAATGCGACAATAAGCGGGTTTCTGAAATTATCTGGAGAGGTAACTTCTCAAAAAGAACCTATGGTGTATGGAGAGTGGTTAAAATAGTAATAAAACGGGGTTTGATATCAAGTGACGCGATATAAAAATGGGTTAATCTGTATTTTAATAGAGAAGGGTAAGGCAAACTTGTCTATCAGGTATAACTCCCATAACCAGTAACAAGGTGATGAACAGTACAGTTTAGAATCAGCCTGTGATGAATGGGTGCAGCATGGGTTTTGCAGACAATCTGGTCTGTCTAATACAATCTATGTTTCCATACCTGTCAGAAGGTCCAGGGTACCCATGCAGTTTCTGTTTTGCTTTAATGAGCTAAAATATAATGGAATGAAATTTGGGGGGGGCGGGGGGGGGGAAGATACATGTTCAAAAGATGTTACAAGAGCTACGCTAGTTACAAGTTATGATCTGGCACAGAGAATAGAGGGAAAAAAAAAGAAAAACCATACGACACTCCTTGCATAAATCATTCACTGAAAATTGCTTTAACCACAACTCCTAAAACCATTGAACTCAAAAATGAAACAGAAGTAGACCAATTGAAAATTGCAATATGCTGCTAAATGAACAAATTGAACTACAAAGTGTTTTCATAAACAAAAGTACTTGTGAATATTACTATAATTTTAAGAGTATCGTTTAAGGTATAGCGCCAAGAATTCACGTTACGTTTTTTTTTTTTTACCGAATAACCTGATTGGACTGCAACATGGCAGCCCTAGCAGAAAGTTGGTCACATTTTTCCTGTGGTTTTGAGAACCTGGGTCTATTTCAGCCGTGCGTACACAAGTACTCCCTTTAAAATTGGCAGAGAATGATTTAAAAGTTTAAATTGTGCATTTAGTTTTATTAATAGTGGTTAACATTTACTAAATGCTAGTCCTCAATCCATTACCTTGAATTCTGGTACAGTAAGCACAAGGTTCCAACACTTGTCAATGACTCTGTACACACTAACCTCGGACTCAGACGGAGTGTCAAGCTCAAATACGTCTGTCACTGTCCTGGGAAAAGAAATGTATTTACTAAAACAAAATACTAATAAAACAATACCCCCCCCAAAAAAAGTCTCGTCTTAAGCTAGACAAATTGAAAAAACAAACAGGATAATTGTTTTCATTCCAAGCCTCTGTAGAAGGATTCCTTTATTGTGAGCTTCCCTGGCAGGAGGTTCTATTAAAAAAAAAGAGAGATACCCCTGTCTGATGTACTAAACAATTTAAATAAAATGTACTACTATCAGGAGACAGAAGTAATTCATACTTTGTAAAGGAGAGAATACTTTGTTTTGAGCACAACTCTAGTCTTCAACACATTTTGTAAGCACCAAAAAAAAGTGGGAATTAAAAAAAAAAAAAGTACACACTTCTTTGCTCCTAAATGTAGTTCTTTTTCCACAGGTGTGTCCTCAATGATACTCTATGGAAAGAAAAAAGACATGTAGTTGTATCACATATAGCAGAGATTACAGGTGCCCTTCCACATGAGCACATCTGCAAAAATCAGTTTAAGAAAAAAAACAAATTAACTTTACTTACATCAGGATGTTCAACTTGAGAAACGTAGCTGAGAAAAAACAAACAAAAATCCCTCTGGGATATGACATTGGAATCTGCACGCACCAGGAGTCTGGTTTAATAGCACAAACTACATTAAAAAATACTGATGTTTTCACAGCGCAGTCTTTGGACACAAGGCAGTCAACTAATTTACCCAGATCTGTGCTCACAGCTCCATTAGACACCACAGTCAACTAATTTATCTGGATATATGTTATCATCTTATTACCCAAGTTGGCCCAACACATACTTGACACCAAAGGGGAGAGATTACTTTGTGTCCTCCTCAAACACATCATGCATTCCCTTCAAAAGAAAAGCACCAATTCACTTCCTGTTGCACATTTCACTTTTTTTGGAATCTAAAACAAGTACGTTAATAAATCACTTGACTTTTGATGTAAACTATTTCTACATTCTTCCTTTAAATATCAGGAATCTAGGTTTTGTCTCTTTCAAATTTGAGTGGGACAGACTAGTTTGATGGAATATATCTAACTCAGACAAGTAGTACGAATTAGGGAGACCTCTAGTGGATTAAGGTGGGTGTCAGACATCATCCCAGCATCTGTCAGCTCATCAGAAGCAAATAAATAAGTTATTCAGTTACACAGCAAAACCCCTGCAAACCATTATATAATGAACTGTGTGCAAAAAATAAATTTGAATGGGCTACATGACTGCCCATAAAAGGGCTCATCCTCAGAGCATCTCCACTCCCTTGAACCTCTGAAAAGTATTTCATACCAGCTCAAGGAAACGAGCCTCGTTCCAGCAGTCATGATTTCCTCTAGCACAGACATATAGTTCTGCATATTATAAAAAGTTTCCGAGATCAGGACACATATAGGGCAAGACAGACATCAACTGGCTACCTGGATTGTGATGTATTCTTATCTCCAGCCAGAGGTAAAAAATCTGCACTTCTCAAATCTGGATGGACAAAAAAAGAAACAAATATAATGTATGTAAATGCACTGGATGTGATCGAAAAATGACAAACTCCATCTCAGAGTAGGTGGAGCGACTTCTTATTGTGCGGACCAACAATTGACATTTTACTGTCTGAAGTTATGGGTTGACAGAGGTATACTGTGAAAGTCACAGGCTAGTAGCGTGTGTGGCCACCATTGGAAGCAATATCTGCGGCACATCCTTTGCACCAGGTTTCTGATGTTGTCTTGTGGAATCATGGCCCATTCCTCTTGTAGTGCCTGGATAAGCATCTGTCAGTTCGGTGGTCTCCAAGCCCTTGAAGCCACACCTTGCCTGTTCATCCCACAAATGTTCAATTGGGCCCGGGTCTGGGGAATAAGGCATCCATCTCACGTTCGCATTCTGCAAGAAAGCTGTCGTGACAAGCAACATGTGGATGTGCGTTGTCTTGCTGGAATGTTGTCACATTAGGATGGGATTGAGAGGGCACCGAGTGAGGCCGTAGGACTTGGTCAACATATCGCTGTGCAGTCATGTTGCCATCAATCACTACCAGAGGAATTCTACAGCAACTACACACTCCTGCACAGACCATCAGACTTGGACTTCCACCAAATGGTCTCTCGTACACAAAAATTAGTGCATCTTTCACTACGTCTACGCCATACTCACTGACGCCCATCAAGGCAGTCTATGCAGAATCTTGACTCTTCACCGTCGAGGACCTGCCTCCAACGAAAGAGTCCACCTAAGGTATTGGCACCACCCCATCCAGTTGCGACGGTGCACATTGCTGAGCACCAGGCCCCTGTATGGTCGTCTGGCATGTAGATGGATTGTCACGACCTGCAGTATCAGATGCTGTTTGACTAGCAGTGCGAAAAGGATCATGAAGATGCTTCATAATGATCGGTCAATCTTGGGCAGGTATTGTGACTCTTGGTCTCCTAGTTCGTGGCCTGTCATTGACAGAGTGTGTCTGGTCAGGTTTGAAATTGCTGGCTGTGAGCACCCAAGATGGCGAGCCATAGTACACTGCCCTAGTCCAGCCTTCAACATGCCAATTGCAAGGAGGTGCTGCTCTCTTGACAGATGTGGCATATTGGTGTTTTTCTGCAATTGTCTTTTGCTTTTATTCAAGCTTGAAATTCAACAGCCGAAATCACTCGGCTCAACTTTCACTAAATTAGGCGATTAATTGCATATGCTTCAGTCACAGTCACTCAAGTGTGTCATGGTCAAGGATGAAGAGTGATTAAAAAGAAAACAAATTGTCAGTCCATCATTTATATACATTTTTTCGCAAAAATAGGTGTCACAATAGTGATAACTTTCTTTTGATGCTGGCTGTAGGTATATAAAATAGATGTGCGTCAGGGAGTTACAGGAAAACAATTTAATCTATGGTTTCTGTGACATCATAAATAATGAGAACGAAGGTCGAGCAATTTATAAACTGTCATGAAACTAGAGATGGATACCCTTGTGATGCTAATATTAAAAGACGAGGTTCAGCAGCAGTACACACACACACTATATATATATATATATATATATATATATATATATATATATATATATATTATATATATATATATATATATATATATATATATATATATAGTGTTTCAGTGCTGTACAGATGTTCTGTCATTATCCGTTTGTCAAATACGAATGTACCAGCATCACTTTAATTCTCATTCTGTTGATCATTAATGACCATTTCTGTACTGTGGGTGTTGTCAAGTGACTGGAAACAAGGCATTTTGTGTTTGAATTGAAAGTGAAGGTCAAGGAGTCAAATGGGTAAAAGTTGAAGTATATTTTCCTCAAGGCATTATCACTTTGAACTTCATTACTGTGATATGATTTTTCCTTTTTAGAATGGCTCAGGATGCAAATACAGCCTTCATCCATATATATATATATAATATATATATATATATATTATATATATATATATATATATATATATATATATACACACACACACATACATACATACCCAATACAATTTGTGAGAGTTCAGGCATGTCTGTTCAAAACTTGTTACATTTTAAAACAATATTCAAGAAAACCAAACTAAAAAGAACCTTTGATATCAGCATTGGCTCCAGGTGTCTTCTCTACCAGGAGGGAAATACATGCACTTTTCTAAGAGGGAAAGATTAAATAAAACAAAAGTTACATCCAAAAAGTTCAATAAAAATGAGGTGATAATAACAACAACAAGAAGTCTGGCCATTTAACACCCTTTGTTATTACACTGCCCAACCAAAGTGAATTGATTGACAATAATTGGGCAGAGAGGTTCTGAAAGTCCAAACTGATGGTTGGACCACTTGTTGGACAACATAGCTCCTATTCTTGCCATTTCATAAAAAAAAAAAAAACTAAAACTAAATACATGGCAATTTAATGTATCGTAACTCATTACTCGCATCCACGTCTAAAATGACTTTCTACCCAATTGTCACCTCAGGTTCGATTTAAAAAAGGACTTGTAAAAGAACCAACTTGCCATCTGTTTCTCCTCTCCAAATAACTTCTTGACAATTATCAGGATGTCATACAAGGAGTCAAAATATATTTTGACCATGCTCCCTTCTTTGTTACTGCCAGAGATTGGCTTGGCCAAGTAGACTGTCAATATATTTTGTTCATTAGTTTCTGAAGGGGGGTGGGGAAAAAAAAAGTTCTGAAGTCATCTTTCCACACCAAGTAATATAGTTTGTCCTGAAACACTCGATACTAACAGCAGTTTAATTTATTTATTTATTAATAAATCAATTCCATACATTTTTGCAGCAATGTTATTTCTTCAAATGTTTAAAGCAATGAAAGTTACAGAAGTGACAAATTAAGCCTGTCTGGTCTCACCAAAAATGTTATTTTAAATGCAGGCAGACTAGGTTATTCACAGAATTACCCAACCGTAAAAATGTAATTTCAAGAACGGACTGGAGCTCTGGGAGTGAACTTCGCAAATTGACAGTTTCAACCCTAAAAAGTATTTAAGCAAGTGACATCCTGCTCCTTGCACAAACAGCCACTTACCTTCTACACAATAAACACTCACAGCTTCTTTCGCGATATTAATGGAGTCCCAGAGAACGCCCTGTATTTGAGACATGCGTTAGTAGTTCATGCATTATAGTAGGGTTTATTTTTTATTTATTTATTTTAACGTGCCTAGAATTTGCAGATTGTATTCTGTGTACAATACACTAAAAGCAGGGGTGAAATTCAACAAAAAAAAAGTGCAGGTACCCGTATGTACAGCCGGGTGTAACCATTTTTAAAATGGAGACAATGAGTACCAATCAAACTTTTCTAAAAAGTATACATAACCTGTACATGACACATTTATGAATACAAAATAAGCCTTAACAACTGATCAAATTATAACCAATTCACCACACAAGGAAGCTGAAAATACAGAAATCCTCTGCGTGTATTACTGTCATGTACTGTAATGGAACAAGTTAAACAACAAGCATTAAGAAATATTACACTATCAATAACTGCTGTAGAGGGAGTTTTGTTTCAAGACATCCTATTAAAGAAAGGAAGAAGTTATTACAAAGAAAGGAAGAAAGAACTGAAATAAAGGTCCAAGTCAAACAAACAATGCACACTATTATATATATATATATATATATATTATATATATATATATATATATATATATATACACACACACACACACACACACTACTAATGTAGTTGACCATTTTAATTGCCATAGTATTCTCTGAATTCATCCGCACACTTTCCAGACCCTGGATACTCGCATACAACAGGATTAGAACATATATGCCTGTTTCTTTGTTTTAATTATCCTACAATATATTCTGCATAGATTAATTGGTATGATCCATTTCAGAAAAAATATTTTTCCAGGGAGAAACTGTATAAAAAAAGTAGGCAAAAAAAAAAAAATATGCATCTCCCTGGTTTTATGGTTTAACCATAAATAAAGTGGCAAGAGACATTCATAAAGTAAATCATTATTGTGGTTTAGGTATGCTTTTTAAAAAAAAAAAAAAAAAAAAAAAAAAAAAAAAAAAAAACTTGAAATAAACTCTTCAAAACATTTTAGAAAAGGGGGCATTGTACAAAGAACCATAAAGGTGAGTTTTTTTTTTTTGTTGTTGTTTATCATAAGAACATAAGAAAGTTTACAAACAAGAGGAGGCCATTCGGCCCATCTTGCTCGTTTGGTTGTTAGTAGCTTATTGATCCCCAAATCTCATCAAGCAGCTTCTTGAAGGATCCCAGGGTGTCAGCTTCAACAACATTACTGGGGAGTTGATTCCAGACCCTCACAATTCTCTGTGTAAAAAAGTGCCTCCTATTTTCTGTTCTGAATGCCCCTTTGTCTAAACTCCATTTGTGACCCCTGGTCCTTGTTTCTTTTTTCAGGCTGAAAAAGTCCCTTGGGTCGACACTGTCAATACCTTTTAGAATTTTGAATGCTTGAATTAGGTCGCCACGTAGTCTTCTTTGTTCAAGACTGAATAGATTCAATTCTTTTAGCCTGTCTGCATATGACATGCCTTTTAAGCCCGGAATAATTCTGGTCGCTCTTCTTTGCACTCTTTCTAGAGCAGCAATATCTTTTTTTATAGCGAGGTGACCAGAACTGCACACAATATTCAAGATGAGGTCTTACTAGTGCATTTTACAGTTTTAACATTACTTCCCTTGATTTAAATTCAACACTGTTCACAATGTATCCGAGCATCTTGTTAGCCTTTTTTATAGCTTCCCCACATTGTCTAGATGAAGACATTTCTGAGTCAACAAAAACTACAGGTCTTTTTCATAGATTCCTTCTCCAATTTCAGTATCTCCCATATGATATTTATAATGTACATTTTTATCTCCTGCGTGCAGTACCTTACACTTTTCTCTATTAAATGTCATTTGCCATGTGTCTGCCCAGTTCTGAATCTTGTCTAGATCATTTTGAATGACCTTTGCTGCTGCAACAGTGTTTGCCACTCCTCCTACTTTTGTGTCATCTGCAAATTTAACAAGTTTGCTTACTATACCAGAATCTAAATCATTAATGTAGATTAGGAATAGCTGAGTACCTAATACTGATCCCTGTGGTACACCGCTGGTTATCACACTCCATTCTGAGGTTTTTCCTCTAATCAGTACTTTCTGTTTTCTACATGTTAACCACTCCCTAATCCATGTACATGTGTTTCCTTGAATCCCAACTGCGTTCAGTTTGAGAATTAATCTTTTGTGCGGGACTTTGTCAAAAGCTTTCTGGAAATCTAAATAAACCATGTCATATGCTTTGCAATTATCCATTATCGATGTTGCATCCTCAAAAAAATCAAGCAAGTTAGTTAGGCACGATCTCCCTTTCCTAAAACCATGTTAACCGTCTCCCAGGATACTCTTAATATATAGGTAATTTTCCATTTTGGATCTTATTTTAGTTTCTATAAGTTTGCATATAATAGAAGTCAGGCTTACTGGTCTGTAGTTACCTGGTTCAGTTTTGTTTCCCTTTTTGTGGATCGGTATTACGTTTGCAATTTTCCAGTCTGTCGGTACCACCCGTGTCAAGAGACTGTTGCATGATCTTGGTTAGCGGTTTGTAAATTACTTCTTTCATTTCTTTGAGTACTACTGGGAGGATCTCATCCAGCCCAGGGGATTTGTTTATTTTAAGAGCTCCTAGTCCCTTTAACACTTCTGCCTCAGTTATGCTAAAGTTATTTAAAACTGGATAGGAACTGGATGACATGTGGGGCATGTTGTCAGTATCTTCCTTTGTAAAAACTTGTGAAAAGTAATCATTTAATATATTTACTATATTTTTTTCCTTCATCTACAATTTTGCCATTTGTATCTCTTAAACATTTAATCTCCTCTTTGAATGTTCACTTGCTGTTGTAATATTGGAACAACATTTTGGAATTGGTTTGAGCTCCCTTAGCAATGTTCATTTCTATTTCTCTCTTGGCCTTTCTAACTTCCTTTTTGACTTGCATTTGCAGTTCTGTGTACTCTTTCTGCGTACTTTCTTTTTGCTTACAAAACAAAATCTGAAGCAGCACTTTGTTGATCCTATTTTTGTTTTGTATTTTTTATGTTAAATCTATACTGTCCCACAGATCACTTGCCATTTTAGAAACTTAAATTCTGGCAATGTGGTAAACTGGTACAAGGTAAAACGCGTTCATTATTTCTAAATATGTATCAACTATATAATTCATGGCAAACACAGACGTGGATTTTTGTCTTCACATTCATGTGCATCAATGGTCGTTCGAATACGTCAGATAGTTTCTCAGCCACAATAAAGAAAATAATTACTTCATAATAATCAATTACATCAGACCACTGTTTTCATGTTGCACTGCCAAGGTCTTCTCTCGATCAACGAATGAGCACTGACAAAGCGAAATGGGCAGAAATTTGCGACTGGTGAAAATGAAATCTGATCAGAATGGAAGCTCGGCCAATCAACATGCAGCGATTAAACCGCCGATAATGGTGGCCAATAGCAGCTATCGGAAGCAGTGCGAGGAAACAGAATGCAACAGCTGAACTGTGCTAAATGAAAGAGCATTTGAGAAACTTTGCGCTAGTGGACTGTGAGCGGATGGAATGCATTCGTGTTGGATGAAACGCAGATTATATCCTGTTAGCCAGTACAGGCATCAAAATAAACCCCGGTATGTTGCAACAGTGGAATGTCACCACCCCGACTAAAAGTAAAACATGTGCAGAAGACTGATTGATCTGTTTTGAACCACACACCTCAGGATGCAGACAAAGTGTTCTCCAAGACTTGACCACCGGACAATATGCCAAGGCCAATCACAATGTGAAATCAATAAATACTAATGTATTACTTCTGTCATGACGCACATGTATCAACATATGAATGCAACAGATTAAGTAAAAGAAAAGCAACAGGCAAGCATATGCTAGACTACAACAATACTGACAAACTAAATTAACAAAACACCCCTACACATGATACATATGCAGCAGCGGTTGCAACAGCAATTCTGAATAGGGCAGTGAATTTGAACAAGGGTTAACACAGCACCGCCCGACACACGTTAAATGCAGGTGCAGCTCTAGATTACTCACCAAGACAAGCCCGTTTTTAAAATATTGAAGGATGAATTATCCGGTTACAAAACAGTACTGCATCAGTTTTTAAAATCAGTTAGCAATGAATCAAAACATATCTTAACAGAAAATAAAACCTTACCTCAGGATCATTTATGAAAAAACTTATACTAGAACTGCCCAGGTTAAAATCTACCCAGAACTTCTCAAGATTTTCATCTTTGGGCATGCTTAACTGGGACAAAAAAAAAAATAATGAAAAAAGTTAATTACAGTAATTAAGCACATACACACACACACGTGTATATACACACACACACAATAGCGCTTGATTTCCAGTACTTTAATAAACGAATACCTAGTAAACAACTCAAAATGCTGCAACTGCTAACATAAGCACCTCAAATATAAATACAATCTTAACTAACAAAAGCTAATGTAATACACAATGTAATAAGTAGTACGATTTTACAAATGTATATTTTCATTAAATGTAATTGAAATGGTATAAAACTGTGCAAAGGCTGTGCCAAACTTTTTCCTGCTCTGTCACAAAAACCGCCGTAACTCATTTAGTGTCCCAGGTGTAGGCTACCTTATTTGCGTAAAAATATCCACCTGTGGAGCAGGAAAACTGTACCCAATAAAACGGTACTGTATCAATTACACTGTATGTATTAATGCAAAAAGACATGCACATGGAACAGGAAAGCTGTACGTATTAAAACAGCGTTAATTATAAACAAGTCCTCTTTGAACCAGAGTAATTCCCCATCCAATACACGTCGTTTGGCAAGGAGGTATGGAAGGTCATCTGGGTCAAAAACGTTTGCTGTTAATCCACGTTTCAAATAAATATCACGGAGTACCGCGATGCACTACGCGTTCTGTTTTGTTAACTACACACTACTTTCTGAGAATCTGAGCCTTTGAATATTTTTAAAAAGCCATGTCAAAACACTTAAAACTTGCCCCTCCAATTTTTGTATAATGTTTTCATATGCTTTTTTGTCACCATAAAACATCCAATAATAACCAGATCTTTTGTAAACGGCGAGTTCTGAATATTATAATGCGCGCGCTACACTGGGCTTTAGTGGATTTTATTTATTTATTATTTTTTTTAAATTAACAGTGATAGATGCAAACCAGATTCGTTCTTCTGCGTGTTCATTTTCTAACGTTTTGCATATCCTTGTTTACTTTTACTTTATTTTTTTGGGTGTACAATACAGTGGCATTGTGTTATAAAATAAAACGTACTTAATACCCACTGACACAACCTTGTAACGATGTTGCAATTTAGTTGTTAATGCTATAAGGTTTTATGTTAGTGGCTTCTCCATGACTGCATCTGATGTCGGGGAGACTGGGGCTGGTTGTCACAGTGCTCATAGCTATGAAGCTAGATGGCGCAACAGGTGATAACACTGAAATGTGTGTTCTATTGTCAACCATCTTGTAATTTGAGGTCAATTCCATTTAACAAAGGTTTGCACATTTTTTTTTTTTCATACCCAAAAGTAAAAATGCATATCTTGTTATTTACGTTATAACACTTATTAGTATTTGAGTTTGTTTGAACTGGTGGTCATGTTAAATAGAACCAACCACTGGCTATCTTTTGGTGTAAAAACAAAACCAGTAGGTTCTCCTAGTAGTACTGAGAGAATTCAATCAACATGTAAAGTCTGGCTGGGGTAGGTTGTCACATAGTTTTGGGGGTTGGTTGTCACATGTAAATCCTATAGAAAAAGTTTTTATTTTTTCCTTTCTACACCAAAATGTGGGATATGACACCAAATAATACTTAAATTTACAGTTTGTCCTCTAGTTCTGTGGAGGCTGTGGTATTTTGTGGCATGGGTCTATTTTTTCATGTTCACATAAAAAGTAAAAAAATACAACTGTCATTGTACACAGTAGAAACTTATTTAAAAAAAAAGTTGCATTAGTCTACTGTAAAAGCAACATACATTGTGACATCCAACCCCATATCATGTGACAACCAAACTCACATTTTCAACCATCTAAATATCATATTTGGAATAAAAGTTATGCTGAAATAAAAATCAATTTGTAGTTATTGTCCTATAACGAGGAACAAAACCTCGCAGCATGTCACCAGATTCAGGAAAATAATAAAGAGTAAAAAGTGTGACAACCAGCCCCGGTCTCCCCTATTTGTTCATGATGTTACATAAACACTGGGTCTCAATAGTTGGCAGGGCTTCTGGCAAATATTGTAAAGAAACGCCCCCAGCAATATATACAATAAAATTCTAATAATTTGTGATGACCCTTACTATTTGACAGTAAAGCAGGACCACACCACGTAAAGCAAATGCCAAACCTCAGTGAGACGGCTGCACTTCTTGCAGTGCAGAACAAAATCTCGCCGCCATATTTGCAATGTTCCTTATTTGAAATCGATGTCTTGTCTAAATGTGACACCAAAGGTTATTGGCTATTGTGCCGTACGTTGTGCTTAACCGATTATGTTTTCATGACAAGTCACCGACGTAAAATGACTATCCACCAACGTAAGAAATATATACGTAGCGCATGTCTTTCTTTTTTTAACACCATGTACTAATTAATTGGTACACAGTCATTTCCGTGCTCCGATTGGTCCAATATGTGTAGCGAAAATTTGAAACTAGTACTACACAATGAGTTTTTGACCCAGATGGCCTTCCATAAGGACTTGCCTCTTCAACACGTTGTAAACAGAATGCCATTCCAACAGGATCCGTTATAAGTGGAGTGGCAAAAAACCAAAAAAACAAAAAGAGCAGATGTTAAAGTATTGAAGCTCTGAACCCCAGAAAAAAATAAAATTATAAACCCCCAATTAACATGGCCTATAAAATACCTGGTTGTTTACAGCAGTGCATTCCAATTGTTTCTAACAGGAGCAGGGTATACATGTTAAACAGAACTGTCTGCAACAAGCAAGCAGCATAGGGGTTCAGGGCTGCTTTGGAATCTGCACAAAGAATTCCATTTAAAAAATAAAAAAAAGCCCTGAAGAGTAGAAAAGTTTCACATTTTTCAAAAACAAATGGACAACTAGCAATGTGGTTTGTTTTCTACTGCAACCATGCCAGATTTGCCCAACTTTTTTTGCCAAACAAGATTCGATTTGCAGTTGCTTAAACTTACCTCTCTCGCCTCAAGAAATGCTTGCTTGCATGGAAACGTATAAACTCTGCAACACAAATAAGGCCACGTTATATTTGCTTCTACCACGACCTTGTGAGGTTGACAATGAGTACTACCTTCAGACAATATTATGCAGTATATCAGCGTGGTATTGAATTACAAAGAATAAACCTATTTTTCTTGTTTACCGTTTTAAAAAATGGCAGCTTATTTAAAGTTCTATACAGCATGGGCATCTAGTTACCTTGACTTCCAATTGGTTCAGACTGGTTACTTCTGTATTTAAGTCATCCTTAGCAGGCTGGTTGAAAAATTATTACTGCTTCATAATTGGCGTGGTGGGGGGGGGGGGGGGGGGGGGGGGGGGGTGAATTTATCAAAAGAAACCCACACATACCTTCTATCATCTCCAAGGGACTCATTCACTTGGTTAAGAAACTTCCTGCAATCCTTAAAAAAAAAAAAAAAAAAAAAAAACCCATGTGCCTTTGTTCATAAAGTACAGGACAACTGGAATAACAAACTATTAACAAAATAAATATATTTCACATTGCAGAATTAGTCACCCAAACACCCCATTACTTATTGCAGTGCCGGGCGTTTCCCAAGGCTTCAGAATTTAGTGGCAGATTGGTGCTATAGACCAACACTATTTTGGAGGCTTCTTTGTAAACATAATGTTACAGAGGATGGCAACCGGTTGTATCACAAACACGCTACACCAACAAGCATTACAGGGTTCAAATAAAATGGGACCAAATATGTTGAAGTATAGTGCAGCTACTTACCGTCTCAAACTCGCGATCATTTATTGCTTTAAAAGAGTTTGCAAAATCTTCATTCTTGAACCACCTGTAAACCAGTTCTTCCCTCGATTTCTTAAGTGTCAAGCGACACAGAGCTTCGGAAATGGCAACTTGCATTTCGTAATCTGAAATTTTCAAAAGGGCATTATTGGATGTTCTAAATCAGTGTAAAGTTAAATTAAAATATACCACTAGGTTTTGTGCATCAGCGTTTGTCCATCTAGTATGGGGGTTTAATAGCAATACAGAGTGGTGAAATAAGGAAGTGTACTTTTAAATTTAACAAAAAAGACTAAGGTTTGGCCAATTTATTAGGAATTGGTCATTGGGAGCAAGGCCAACTGTTGACCAAGCCGTTCAAGTCTAAAAGCTGGTAATCTGCTCACTAACAACTACAGTTTAGCACAGAGGTGAACTGGCAAATTGGTTCACATTATTCCAATTTATTCTAGTAAGATTATTCTGCTACAGATCATAGTGGTATCTGGGGACCAATTAAGACTGCCTTAATGTATCAATAGTGCAAGACTAATCGAGATGTCAGTGGATATACATTTTATTTTTGAACAATTTTTTTGTTTTAAAATTTAGAAACCAACACACATGGAACAATAGGGAGAAGTATCCCTGGCATCAGAATCAATTAGTCCAGTTTACTTTGGAACCGGACATGGGTTGATCCTTTAGGATATTCACTTTTGATTAGTGCAGCCGGATTGAAATAGTTTGACTTACTCATTTATCTGGTGCAACTGTGAGCACTGCCACTGTAGCTGGGTTTCACGCTATTCTAGAAGGGACTTCTAATATTGCCTATTTAAAGCACCACTGATAACTGTAGCTTGTATTGCTTATATCTGAGCATTATAACTACAAAATTATTAAAGTGTCTGTTCCGCTCTGTTTGCCTTAATCTTGTTTGCTGCTATATACCAACAGACTGGAGAATTGCAAAGGTAATACAGATCCACAAAAAGGGAAACAAAACCGAACCAGGTAACTTCAGACCAATAAGCCTGACTTCTACTATATGTAAACTCTAATAAGATCCAAAATGGAAAATTACCTATATGGTAACATTATAATAGGAGACAGCCAACATGGTTTTAGTAAAGGGAGATAATGTCTAACTAATCTGCTTGATTTTTTTTGAAGACCTCAAAAATGGACCGAGGTAATCAGTGGAGTACCACAGGGATCAGTATTAGGTCCTCTGCTATTCCTAATCTACATTAATGACTTTGATTCTGGTATAGTAAGCAAACTTGTTAAATTTGCAGTAGACACAAAAATAAGAGGAGCGGCAAACACTGTTGCAGCAGCAAAGGACATTCAAAATGATCTAGACAAGATTCAGATTCTAGAAAGAGTGCTCTAGAAAGAGTGCAAAGAAGAGCGACCAGAATTATTCTGCATTTAAAAGGCATGTCATATGCAGACAGGCTAAAATAATTAAATCTGTTCAGTCTTGAACAAAGCAGACTACACGGCAACCTGATTCAAGCATTCAAAATTCTAAAAGGTATTGACAGTCTCAGTGTTTCTACCTGCATGGTTTGCTTTGCAGTTAAACCCCTCGCTTTATTATTTGATGTCCTTGCATCGGCCCCTTCATTTTCATGAAGGGGATTTGAAGTGACTGACTAGCTCAGTCCTAACTGTTGCTAACAGGGCTCCAATATGGAGAGCGGGTGCTGGTGGAGATTAAAGAGGCCAGCTTTCAAACCGCATTCACATAAAACTTTAAATCAAATGCACCCTCTTAGCAATGAAGCAAACTCATTACAGTATCCCTCACGTATCTGACCGCAGTGGGACCAGAGTCAGGGTGGATATGTAAAAAGGCAGATCAAATTAATTCTGTTTTAAATACCATTATACATTCACTGAAGGAGATCCAGAGGACCCTCCTCATGTGAACATGACTTATTTACATATCAACACACTGAACAGCTCTCATGACACTACCAGCAATGGCAATGCAAGGCTCACAACAGTGTACAAAAACTTTGGTAGGATCTACAATCTCTTAACTAATCTGCTCTGTTCAATAATAAACCAACGTTGCTGAAGAGATTGATCATGATGGATAAACAGTCAGGGCAGATAAGCAATGGATTACTGTATCACCAACAGAAAGTTCTCAAAAATATACTATTTACAGCCCATCAGGAAGACTACATTTTACTAATTTATATAAACAAAATGCATTCTTACCACCTGCCTCCAACACCAATCTTGCAAAATCAAGCCTGAAAAAAAATAAAATGTATGTAAAAAAGCTTTCCAAAGAGGCACAGTACAGACATTACAAGAGAGCAGTGATATTTCACAGAAAAGAATCTTTGAAAATGTCAACAGGAATCTTTTTAATCAGAGAAGTCATTTTAAAAGGAGGCAATACTTAAAAGTAGGGGTTTGGCAGTTGTACAGTATAACTAGTGGTTTATTCATGTACGCCCAACTGGTGATTATAAAGTTCAGATGGTCTCCAATAGCTCTCTCTCACCATTTTATAATCCTGTAAAACGTTTTTGCTGAAAAGAATGGCCTTGCAAGCATCATGTGCAAGGACATTGATCGTCAAGTTTAGGAGAAGGATTTCAAACTGGAAGGCTCAAAGTATTTTAGGTTGCAGACTATGAAAAACTGGAATCCTGTTTTATACTTCTAATTTTTACAAAATCACACAGCACAGTAAGAGACTGCCTTCTGTTAGGAATACATACAGTATGAAGGAATCTCAAAAGGGTTGATACTTACAAAATCATACTGTGCTCTTCAGACAACTTAATCTTTTTTCTGTCTTCTTTGCTTGCAGTGTCTAAAATGGAGTTGATAGTCCGGATAGCCTGGGATTAACAGAAAAGAGGGATTTTATTTAAGTCCTAATGAAGGAAAAACTACTTCTTAGAAATTAAGAAAAAAAAAACCCTTACCTCAAGTCGCAGAACAAACAAAATGTCAGTATCAACCACCATATAGCCCAAGCGCTGCAAAAATGTATCATGGATTTGACTTTTAGCTGAAACATGAAATAAATTCCATGAATAAGACAGAGAAGACCATTCAACTTCACTGCATGATTTTGTTTTCACCCAGTAATTATCAGTTTTACCTTCATTGTCATTCTTGCAAAGTTCCTAAATAGGAGAAAACTAAATAAATACAGGAGAAAAAAAAGTGATACAATACATTAACATAAATGCTATGATATTACCTACCAACGCAGCATTGTAAAATTCTTCAATGAGAAGTAACAAGGCCTTATTTGATTTCAGTTCTTCAGATTTCAGAAAGTCTGTAGCTCTTTCAAACCACATTACCAGGTACTGTAAAGAAAACAAAGTTAATTAAGCATTCATGAATTTAGGGAGAAGAAAACTGCATGCAATTATCCCCCCTTCCAATATAGTCTAGCACAATATTTAGTACACATTGTATGGGAAGTAAACCCACTGGAACCAACTATTTACCAATTAGGCTCGATAACACAGAACAAATTGAAGGGAAGCACTCAAGAGAATTGTAGCATGCAAGCTTTTAATTAGTGCTGTATATAAAAAAAAAAAAAATCTACAGAGATATTTGCATTTTGCATCACCATATGGGCAACCTTTCAAACAGATACAAATTTTAAAACATTGGCTTAAACTTAATGTATTTCGTTTTAATGTCCCACTACAGCGAGCGAGTTCACTAGCTGCTTGGCTATTAGACACAGACTACATGCAGAACTGAAGTGCCGGTATTTACAATACTTATCTTTAAAACAAGTCCTTGTTGGATAAACAGGCTCAATGCACCCTTGAATTCGTTCATACAGAAGCACTGAATGCCTTTTAACAACAATGCAACATTTCTGAAGTCATTTTTGTCCAGCTCCTACAAGAAAAATAAATATTAATTAATGGTAACCACAAGGCTACATTTTATGTACCGCTTGTTGGCTTACTTGGAGAGAAAAAAAAAAAGCTCTACAGGAAAGTACAGTGCTGGTACAAAAAAAAAAATATATATATTGTCAATGGTACCCTGCATGTATGTACATACCCCCTCTTCCTCAGCCACAATGGCATGCATATTAGGTACATTTCCCACAGCTGTGCTCAAATTTGTTTTCACACTTCATGGCTACATAGAAGGGGGTTACCATCCAACTCATTGTTGAAACCAATGCACTTTCAGAACCATGTTTAGTTGTAGAGAACACAGTGCTGTAGTTCTGAGCAACCTGCAAAGCCATGCAACGTGTTTGGTTCATAGAAAAGTACTTATGAATCCTCCAATATTTAGATTAATGGTAGATTTTGTTTAGTGACAATCAAATTGTCAACCTGCAAATGCTCACTTTGGATTTTTGCCAGGCTGCAACAGTTACTTTGATTTAGTTTGAATCGTGAAACCCCTGGACTGCCACTGGAGTGGTGAGAGGACATGCTCCTCAGAACAATTTACAATGGAAGCATTCTGAATTCTATATTGGGGTGTTACTGGCAAGCTAGCTCATACATAAAAGGGATGGGGGAGATGCTTAGTATGAAAGCCATTTTTAGTAAATTCAACAATGAAAATCCTACAGTTTTCTGCTGATAGTAAATGATCATAGCAACACCCAAGCATGTATTATACATGCATTATATTCCATATATTATCCTGTGTCCAGATACCACAAAGTACTGTTGTACCTCAGTTCGTCAAAGTTTCGTTTCAAGCAATCAAATAAGCTAAAAAAAAAAAAAAAAAAAAAAAAAAAAAAAAAAAAAAAGAGAATAACCCTTTCCATATACCTTGTTTGCCAATTTGTCCAAGCGGTTTAGTATGGTCTTTGAAGACCATTCTTCTTGAAGCACTTCAACAATGTTTTGAATATTATTACTGCTGACGGCTTCCTCTAAACTTTCAAGCTGAAACACACATTTATACAGAGAAATGTTTACACTGTGAAAATACTCAAATTATCACCCAATAGAAATATCATAACAGGTGCTTCGTATCCAAAGGAATGACCGATCCAACCTAGAACACCAAAATACCAGTAGCAAGACTGGACTACCCAAAATATCCATTATTCATATTGTGAATTATATACGCAATTTAACAATTGCTACATTTACCTTACTGCACAGAACACTTTACAAAACAAGTTTAACAAGCAGAAATACAAAAAGTCATTGCATTGTGAAATCTACTGCAATACCTTTGTGCTTTCACTGGCTAGATCATAAAACACATTTAAGGTAATTCAATAAAATATAATTCTGGCAGCCAAACTGAAAAGGGTTTGCATTTCAGTTTGTTATTACAGTACAAAAGTACTGTTGATTCTTACTACTGAATAAAGAAGGGGAAAAAGAAAAAAAAAACCTGGATATGTAAAATAAAAAAAGTTATATCAGAACGTGCAGACAAATGATAGTGTTACTGTTCTTCACCCAGTCAGTGAGGGCTGAACGGAAGTGTTGCAGGCCAATATATAAAACTACTTCTTGGAACAGGAATGGAGCGTTTTAGCCACAGCTAACCACTCAGCATCAAATTATTATCAAATACCTATTAACAGCCTTGGAAATGTTCAGCTTTCTTCCATGACCAGCCTTGTGTTTTAAATACTTCAGTAATATTTCAAACACCAATTTGATCACAAGAAGTATTATTAATTAATAAATAATAGGATTGATTTAAATTTTTGAATATCCTCAGTACCTCTTTTTTTAAGCAAATGGTTATTACCTCTAATGTTTATTATTTATAAGATGATCGCACATAAAACTATTACATAAATGACTTGACTACATTTAATTACTGGACATTTAATGAACAAAGATTTTTTTTTAAATGTAATTTTACAAGTTGAAGAGCCTGTTCGTCAGTAGATGACTTGCTGCACGAGTTTTTATACAATTCAGTACATTGAGACCCTTTCAGTTCCAACCGGCCACTTCTGAAAAGTTTATAGCACGGTGAAGAAAAGCACGCGATGCTTGGTTTGTGTTAGTTAAGCTCAAAGGCGTTGGAACAGCACCCATAGTTCCAGCACTCCTGCGTATGCTATACAATTAACATGATACAATAACTTTGGTGTATTTTGTATTTTGTCTTGACTCAGTAAACGGTTAAAAACTTAAGCACTATTGATCAGAAAGCCAAACACCAAAAATGTACTGTATGAGGCACATCTCGAAGAATAATAGCCAGCGCCTTCGAATATTATGTTGTGAAAATAACTAATTTTGAACGCAATCACATTTTTAAACGCGCGGGGCTGAACTGAGAACTTCAGAAACCAAAACAACTTAATATCTTGCTTTTAATTTGTAATTCACTCTTACGTTCACCATCTTTTTCTTAGTCCTTTTTCTTAGTTCTTAGTCCTTTTTCTTTTTCTTTTTTTTCTTTCCTTTCCTTTCCTTTCCTTTCACCGTTTAAACATAATTACACAACTTTTTACCGTTTGAACACAGCTGCATCACATTTATGTCATCTGTCTCTTTAGAACTGTTTAATCACTGGCCAGGTGAGTTGCCTATGTCGTAATTAAAGATTATTCATGTCAATGAATGACAATAAAAACAAGGTGAACAGTAAATCACCTACTTTCCCGTTGCAAAATGCAAGCATAAAATCAAGAGTTTAGGAATCCCCGAGTTGTAAACATGTTTTGTTGTTGTTGTGTTTTTTTCATGTGTCGCATTGTGTGTCACCTTTGTAAAAAAAAAAAAAAAAAAAAAAAGGGGGGAGGGGGTGGTGTTCTGAAATTTCTGCATAAAGATATAACTGTCCGTCTCCTTTTCTAAAAATGTCCCTCCTCCACAGAATGGCGTCGGGGTGGGAGGGATCTGTGTGGTTTGCTAGACCGTCGGACCCGGAAATTGCTCTGCTGAAGAAATAATAAAGGTGGTGAGTGGGGCACAGTATTCGTGTTACAGGTACGTTTATAATGGCCAGATTTTTGTTTCTACGTTGAATCGCTAATATCCTATTGCTACTAATAGCGTATATACTGTTTTTGTAGGTCAGGGGTGATTTCACACTGCACACAAGGTTTCATAGAAATAGGCAGGAATTGTGCCACGTTTACATTGGTCCTGTTAAGTATTATTTACATACAATCAAGCCAAATACTGTTATAGCTTTTTCTTAGTTAAACGTTTTCCAAGATTTTGTGGTTTGCTTAAAAATTTGGTAGGAAAAGTACAATGCAATATACCGGTAGTTTCGCTTTGAATAACCTTACCGGTTTCTTGATGTTCGTTTCATTCTGTGTTAATTTATAAAGCTTGTTACTTCCAGCAGCACTGATACTATATTGTATAAACTAGGCCCTTGGGGGGGGGGGGATAGGCTACCGAAAATGTACATTTAACTTAACTTGCTCACTTCCAACTCGCGTGTGTGATTGTGTTTAGGTTAACAAAGACACGACCCATTAGAATTGTGAAGAAGGGCACAGTGTCCGCATTTTCACAAGCGTTAACTCTACCTAACTTGCATCCACGTCCCCGTTATTTGAACAGCATCTTGCTTGTCGGTGCAGTTTGGATAAATGTTCCTGCATTTCTCGAAGCCGGCTTGTGTTGCTTTCATAAAGAGTTCTGTGGTATTAGATTAAACAACAGAGTGAAATGTTTTATTAATGAATATGGTCTCCTTACAGATCTCCTGTACTGCTCTTGTCTTACATGGGTGTAGAGTTACAGCAAGCTTTACCTGACCTCTCCTTCATTACATGATCTAAGTTTCACCACTCCTTACTCTCCTCTAACCCCAAGTTTTCTCTTTCTGCCCTTGTGTCCTTAGTGACCAAAGGATGAACCTGGGACAATGGGAAATGCCCTGTGTATCTGTTCTAGAGGGACCATCACCATTGAGAACAAACGCTACTACTTTATACAGAAACTGGATGAGGGGTAGGAGCTTGGGCTGGGAAGTTTAAACTCTCTTGATTGTGTGCAAGGAGTAAGTCAGTGTGGTCGAGTGCAGGGATCCTGGAGTGCCATTCCATTCCAAGTTTAATAGGAATACTTATAAAAGTACTTTATGATTTGGTCAGAAGTTCAGCATTTTCAATTTAATAAGAGCTGAACTGGATGTGCTGAGGATGACTATCCCTGGTCTAGTGATTTATAATAGAGGACTTGGAGCTTGCAAAATTTAACATGAGGTGATCTAGTGCTTAAAGCTGAAGACTGGGAGTCTGCAGACACTTCCTCTCTGGTCTGGTGGGTAGAGCTAAGAACTCGGAGCTATGAGAGCCATTTTTTTGAGTCATTAATTATGTAGGCCTTAACTGCAGTTTTGAAAGAAGCATGTTATGGCAAAGCTTGTATTGCACTCGTTTTACTTGGAGAATGCTTGTGTCATGTCTCTTCCCAGGGGGTTCAGTTACGTTGACCTGGTGGAGGGGGTGCAGGATGGCAGATTCTACGCTTTGAAGCGGATCTTGTGCCACGACCGGGAGGGACGCAGTGAGGCCCAAAGGGAGGTGGAGATGCATAATCTCATCAGCCACCCCAACGTGCTATCCCTGACTGCTCACACCTTTGTCGACAAGGGGGCCAAGTGCGAGGCCTGGCTACTGCTGCCCTTCATCCGGGTGAGCCACTTTATCTTCTACGTGCTGCTGTTTGATACTCCCCTCCTCTATTCTAAGGTAGTGTTGGCAGAGTCTGTTAACACTGTGGATGCCAAAATAGTTCTAGGACCCTTCTGTAGATTCCTAGGTATTCTTGCAAAAACTTGAGATTTTGGGGTTGCCGGTTCGGGTCCAAGATATTCCACTTCCGACTGGACAGGAATTCCCAGGGGTCAGCGCACAATTGGCTAAGCGCCATCCGGGTGCCTAGGTCAGCCAGGGTGTCCTTGGCTCACCGCACACCAGCGACCCCTATAGACTGACCGGGCCCCTGCGGTCCTGCCTGTAAGCTGCCCAGAGCTGCGTTGTCCTCCGGCGCTGTAGCTCTGAGGTGGCTGCATGGTGGTCCTGCAGAGTGAAAAGAAGTGGATAGCTGACGGGACGTGTGTCCGTTTTTGTTTCTTCACAGTCAGAATGGGGGTGGCAGATGTGAGTTGGGTTGAAATAAAAATAATTAGACATTTCAAATTGGGGAGAAAATAAGAAAAATAACTGGCAATTCCAATTTTTATTTTTTATATTTGTATTTTTTTAGATTTCGCCTGTTTTATTCATATAAACATAACTAAAAAAAAGTAAACATCTATAATTACAAAGTTTCTTTATTTAAAACAAATTAAATCATTCTTCAAATGACGCCAAGCTAGACAATTTTAGACAATGTAAGTGGCTATAAAATACATGTAAAAATGTATAAATGTCGGTTTGTGTATTCGTATTTTTTAAAAACATTTTTTTCTTAATTCAGCAGATTTATTTTGAAATATTAAAGTTTGGTAAACCTTTAAATCTCTGAAACATGTTGGACATTAAAACAAGACATCAGCTCCAATAGTAATATTGTAATATATTTTTAGAAAGACTGAAAAGTGTATACACGTAATGGGATTCTTTACAACCAAAATAACCAGCTACTTTTAGGAGATCCAGCCACAATCAAATAAAACATATTTTCAATACCCAATACTAATTACTTTACTATTTTTTACATTGTTTTGAGCACATGATTCAATTACTTAAATGGTGCTTTATTTTTATTTGCTACATCAAAAACTAAGCCTTAAAAATGCAAACAGTCAGCATCATCATAATAATAAAAGTAACAAAGTTTAAACGTTAAAAAAAAAAGTAAAAAATCTACATAATAGCCGTGCCTTCACTTTCAGTGCTTCATTAACTCAACAGTTGATTTCAGTGTCCAGCTCCCTTGTCATACAGAATTAACTGAAGTAAGCAGATCACATGAAGCCTGTGCACCATCAAACTATTGCCACTGTCCACATTGTATATTTCACTGTATATTTACTCTGCAAGTCGTATTGGGAGCCCACATTGCTTGCCCAGTTCATCTATTATAATTTATTTCCTTGTTAAACTCTGAGGTAAGAACAGTTATTTTAAAACCTTAGCAACAGCAGAAGGACTTCCATGGCTTTTTAGGCTTCAAGCTTAAACCATAACTATTCTTTAGTCTCCAGTGAAAAACATGATCATAGATCGTGCTTCAGATTTGCAGGATCCACCTGCAGAACATCAGTATTTATGTTAGTGCGGACAGTGGCCTCACAAGTTTGCTCTTGGAATTAATAAGTTAGTGAAGTTTTAATAACTGTTTGGTGTGTTTAATGTGCTGCATGCTTCAACGCTGTGCTTCAGGCTCAATAGTATAGGTACTGTGATGAAGTTTGAAAACAGCCTTATAAAAGAGAGAACTGTACAAATAAACCGGATTTACCTTTTAAAGGGCAATCACAGAATTGACAGATATCCAGTGTAGTGCATTTATTCACAAGCTGATAACATTTAACCCTGATGGAGTTGAGATGGAGTTCTGAAACACAGAAATGTGCCAAATAATACGTTTCACACTTGTTGCATTTTTTAATCAGTAAACATAGTATATATTAAATATTTTATGCTGAATTTTGGTTGTTTAACATTACAAAATCATCAATAGAAATTGAAGAGCAAAACTGTGGTTGCCTTGACTTTGCAGAGCTCTGCAGAGATTACATTTCTGTGCTCTTAAAAAACCTTTCCTACATTCTAATCTCTGCACTACAATTTCCCAGGTCTGTGTTCTTCATATGAAAGTGGAGTATGCAATGTAATGCAATTCAGTGTAAAAGACTGTGCTCTCTGTCTGCTTGGGTTGCAGAAGGGCAGCCTGTGGTCAGAGCTGGAGAAGCTGAGAGTCAAGAACAGTGTCATGCCAGAGAGCCGTATTCTGCACATCTTCCAGGGGATCTGCACCGGGCTCCAAGCTATCCATGACAAGGGCTACGCACACAGGTAAGATTTGCACCGGGCTCCCAAGCTTTCCATGACAAGGGCTGCAGACACAGGTAATATCTGCACCGGGCTCCAAGCTATCCATTACAAGGGCTGCAGACACAGGTAGGATCTGCACCGGGCTCCAAGCTATCCATTACAAGGGCTACAGACACAGGTAATATCTGCACCGGGCTCCAAGCTATCCATTACAAGGGCTACAGATGCAGGTAGGATCAGCACCGGGCTCCAAGTTATCCATTACAAGGGCTACAGATGCAGGTAGGATCTGCACCGGGCTCCAAGCTATCCATTACAAGGGCTACAGACACAGGTAATATCTGCACCGGGCTCCAAGGGGCTACAGATGCAGGTAGGATCTGCACCGGGCTCCAAGCTATCCATTACAAGGGTACAGACACAGGTAGGATCTGCAGTTGTTCAGAGTAGTTCTGAGTGCTGTTACTTTAGTACTGTACAGACTGAATGTGCTGCTCTTCCTGTCACAGAGACCTGAAGCCCACGAACATTTTGCTGGACGAAGGTGACCGGCCCTTGCTGATGGATCTGGGATCAATGAACCGAGCGCGCATAGAGGTCAAGGGGTCACGGGAAGCCATGACTGTTCAGGTGAGAGGCAAAGCTGGAGCACTTCAACAAGGAGTGAGGATCAATTGTTTCATACTGTTGGCACTGATTGGTGGATTAGTTGTGAAAGGGGGCAGAATATTTGTAAATGTCTTCGGATTTGGTACACAAAATGTATTCTGTGTTTCCCAAAGTCAAACAGCCGATACAAATGTTGTCTTTTGTTTCACTGCCGCATTGTTTTAACTGCTGTCCATATCACTTAGAGATCATACCATTTTTTTTCACTTTTCGTGATTACAAATCATTTGATCAGAACTATTCCCCTAACATTAAGCTCCCAATGAAGCTGTTTTAGTTTTAAACCGCTTAGTAGTACCTCCTGATTAATTGAATCAACTCTATATTGTAATAAAAAATGGTATCATCTTGGTTTTAATATTATTTGGCACTTATTGCTAAATTATCTAGCTAAATATATAAGCATGTCACAAATTTAACATTTAAAAGCAGTGTGTGTGTGTGTGTGTGTGTGTATATACATCTATCTATGTATATATATGTATGTATCTATATATAGTCACACCCTTAGGGAGTGAACATTTAGCTGATGTGTAAACTTAAATCTTTTTTTTTTTTTTTTTTATCATTTCAACATTTACTTGGAGCCTGGTGCAGATACATCTGAAAAACATTATTCAGCAATTTAAATGTAAAAGAATGAATCTGAAAAACTAAATCTTTTGCCAGCTAAATCTGAAGCTAACATGCAAGCCCACGCCCATTGACGCTTTTGATTTGGCATTGTATGCTGTAGCGTTGCCGTTACACTTCACATTTAAGAATTTGTAAACATTTATGTATTTTGCTAAATCTAGACTTTTTTTGTTAAATCTAAGAAAAAAATACTGGATTTACAAAAAATCTGGGTAAACAGCTTTTAAAACATTTGTGCTTTTATTTTACCCTTGTAGCCATCATTTTGGCTCTGTTCGCTACAGTTTCACTTGCAGTCGCCAATTCAAACATCATTTATCCAGTTTTACAAGTCCTAGAGTGATCATTAACAGCTCATTTGAAAAGTAAGAACTTGGACTAATTAACTGTCATTTATGTATTTGTTTAAATGTTCCATCTTTGCGTCATAGTCACGCCCCCCTTACTGACTCTCTGCGCCCCCACTTTGTGCACCACTGGTCTGTGTTGTTCTGTACATACTGCTGATGTACATCATGGTCCACTCTTTAGTGATACTGATGGCTCTGACTTTGAATTTACTGCCGTGGCACTGGGGGACGGATGTTAGTCACATACTAGTCTGTATCTCTTTAATTCCTGCAGGACTGGGCTGCCCAGAGATGCACCATCTCTTACCGGGCTCCTGAACTCTTCAGTGTGGAGAGTCACTGCATCATCGATGAGCGCACCGATATCTGGGTACGTGCTGCTGTGCTTCTCCCTTATTGAGCTGAACAGGGGTGATGGTCTGACTCTTTCTAACCCCCTCTCTCTTCCGCCTCCCCCAGTCTCTGGGCTGTGTGCTCTACTCCATGATGATGCTGGAGGGCCCCTTCGACTTCATCTTCCAGAAAGGAGACAGTGTGGCTCTGGCTGTGCAGAACACTGTGACTCTGCCCGAATCCTGCAGGTGAGTGTTGGCAAGGCAGGCCGGACACTGTAGCAGCTCATCCATGCAGTGAAAGGATAGCGAATTCTAACTCCTCAGCGAGTACCTTTGTTCATTATGTTGTCGAATTACCACACATGTTTACACCAGTAAGGGGCAAATTCAGTTAACTTCAGTTCAGTACATATAGCTAACAAAATAATTCCAGTGAATCTTATGTATTTCCATCACTTCGTCATTTATGACTTGGCAGTTTTAAATGTTTTATTTTGAGAATATTACAATCTGGAGTCATCTTTATGTACTACTGTCACACATGCTGACACCATGGAACATAATGATGTACTTGTTCATTATACTGCTCTAAATGTGTATTTATAGCCATGATAGGGGACTTGTATGCGCTACTAACATACTTGCTTCACTTGAGACCTGGGAATGCTGATGATTTAGCCTGTATAAACTGATCGATGTCTATGAAATTTAAATATTTCAATTTAACCAGTGTGGTGCATGATAATACACTTGTTTTACCTAGTAGGGGAACTAGGGAAGGAGTGGTTGTTTGTATGATCTTTTAAAAGTATAAAACTGATCTGTACCCAGAATATCCACTTCAGAAAATCTGTTGCTGATCCCAGAGCTCAGTGTATGTCTGTCTCTCACCAGCAGGTACTCTCAGGGACTGCAGAACCTCTTGACCTCCATAATGGTGACGAACCCACAGGAGAGGCCTGACATCTACTGGGTCCTAAACCAGGCCAAGCACCTGCAGCCCACAGACACCGTTCAGGACACCAGCATGGTATGATGCCAGGCCAGGGCATGGGGCTGCTGCAAACGGGACACCTGCAGCCCACAGACACCGTTCAGGACACCAGCATGGTATGATGCCAGGCCAGGCCATGGGGCTGCTGCAAATGGGACACTTTTTAGGGCAGCTGGTAAAACCCTTTCCTGTATCCTCATTATACCATCCTCTTCCCCATAAGTGCTGCTCTTGTTGGGGGTTCAGTAAAAAGCAAGCTTCTGTGGAAGCTGAGAGGTTCACATTTAATTAAAAGGACAAACCCAGGTTTGCTCAGTCATCCAGCAGCACAGCGCCCTCTACAGTAGATGTGCTGAGTGGTGTTGTTCAAACCATGATCTGTTTTGTGCAGAATAGAAGGTTCAAAGCATTTGTCTGTGATTACCAATCCAGGAGCTCTTACCCAGAAGACCTTACACCCCCCCCCCCCCCCCCCCCCCCCTGCAGCACTGGGACTTCTTGGGGAATGAACTTCCACGCTGGTTGGTCAGATTGTCTTCATAGCATCTGCTCTTCAGAAGCCTGCCTAGGAACAAGCATGTCTTATCAATATCTGTGGTTCAACAGTATTTGCTGGTTTCAAACAATATTAAGCAAGCAGTTCTTGCACTTCATGTTTTGTTGGAGACTATTCGGGACTGAAGCAAGTTCACTAGCAGAACAGGATTCTCAATATACTGTGGTATCATTCTCTCTCACTTGGGTTCAGAACCTTGTGCTGTCTATCTTTAACTTGCTGGACCTTGGAAAACCTAGTGACTTAAAGTAGATGGTAGTCAAAGTCAGAACAACCCCCCTTGGTGATCCAGTACACATGCTGCTTCCAGTTGGCATCTGTTATACGTATGTTGGTGAAAAAGGGGTCAGTTTTTATCATTTTTTTTTTTTTTTTTTTTTTAATGCAGGGCATTTTTAAAAAGATTATTTTATAAAATGGTCTGTTTTAGGGCTTCTATTCCATTATGTAGATGTTAACTAGTTCAGGGGTGATTGCAAAGTCAGCTGACCATTGTGTGCACCAGTTTTTATGGAAACAAATAATGAACTGTTGAGCTGCTGTTTGTCCGGTTAAGAAAAGCAGCAGCACCAATTGGCCAGCTCACTACATACAGCGCTACTAACCTTAGTAATAAAATTTTTTTTTTTGATCACAGGAGCCCTGTATTCTGTGTGTGTGTGTGTGTGTATTATTATTATATTTTTTTTGTTCAAGCTGTCTAACTGTAATTAATCTTGATTGTAAACTGAATTCATAGATTTGTGTGTATTTTAGAATTCTGTCGGAATGTAATACTATTTGAATAAGGTAATATATATCAGGGATGTACCTTAAATGTATAGAGGACAAGAATTCAAACCCTCTAATCTCATGTCCTGTTGATTTTTGTTTTCCACACTGTTGGGTATTCTACCAGTTGTGTGGAAAGTGTAGTTTCATCTCCAACCATCATTTTGCATTGAATCACATTTTGTATAATGCTGTGTGTTTGCAAATGTAATGTTTAAGTATTGTGTGGAGAGTGTATTTGTTTGTGTCTTTTAAAGTGAAATATCCACACCATGCACGTCCATTCCCTGAAGGTCTCACAAGTGTAGTTTTGAAAGAAGTGGATGTTTAGGCAAACCTGATTTCATTTAAAAATTCTGGAACTGCACTGGGTTATAGAAATGTGTTTGCAAGCCTTGCTTTCAGATAGCCTTGCACTTGCATGGGCATTTCACCTGTGGAGTGAGACATTGTTCTCACCAGTTCAGTGCACCATTCCTCTCCGTAACCAACCAGCTGCTTCCCCCAGTGACTGACATGTTTTGCAGCCAGTAAGCTGCTTGACCACAAAGACCTAGAATCCCTGAAAGGGAAGGCAAGCAGCCTGAAAGCTTTCCTTTATGGTCAATAGAACTGCACAACAGGTAAGGTTTATGAAAGTATTTGGTTATAGAGTTAAGCATTTCTTCTCAAAGTGATTCATGAAAATCCCAGTCTTGTGTTGTCATCTAATTAGTGCATGTCAAATAATCAACTGACAAAAATTCCAATATTAATTGAAAATAAAATTTGTAAGATAAAACTATCAAAGTGTCCTAATATTCTTTTTAATGAAGGATAATCTGGTTAATACAAAGAGGTGTCCCTCATGAAACCTGGGGCTAGACTTGCAGTCTCTCCTTATTTATATGTGTAAAAATGCTACCAGTCTAAAGAGGCATACAGAAGCACTTTAGCTGCTTTAATAATTTTAAACCAGTAGATGGCAGCATAGCCACCGTGAAGGTCTTCAGAAGGTTCCAAGAACTATTGAAGTGTAAATGTATGATCCCTGATTTGAATATATAAGAAGGTGGGGTTTTTTTGTTTGTGTATGTGTGTGTGTGTTGGTGTTGTATAAGAGGCATCGGTCTCAGTGGGTTTATTCCAGGTTAATGAACGATTAAATGCCCTCATTAGACCAAAAACCGCTTGGTTTAAGTGTAAAAGTTTAGCTTAATTTTGTGGGACTTTTCTTAAAAATGGATTGAACTGAAACGTCTTCAGCCCTGGTTAGGATTGCTGGCTGTCAGATACTGAGATTTAGAAGTACCTGTAGAATGTTCAATGCAAACTGCGGAAAAAAACGTAGAATGGGAATTCTCCAAGAACATGCTATACAATGAGGACATGTGAAAGTGGCTGCCCCAGTTTGATATTCCATATTTAGATTGACTTTTTAAAGACGGGTTGCATGGTGCAGTTACGTTAAAAACAACTTTTACCCTAAAAGGGTTTTTGCCTCTGGTGATAAGATATACTCGTCATATAGTGCCCGCAATCTGCCACCAGAGGGAGACACTTACCATTGAATACGCTTTAAAACAGAAAGCAGCAAACACTACAGAATAAGGAACTGAAGGTTTAGCTCAGAAGTTCATATAGGAGTGACAAAGCGAATCAGTTTCTTATCTTAGAAATAAACTCCAATTATTCACCATAAACGCTAGCAGATAACGAACTGTTTTAGGTCGGACATTTGGTGATGTGGAGAGTTAATAATAAAACATAATATACTTCAAGTACAGCAATACTGCAGTATATTGTTGTAATGGTTAATTAATTAATGTTAACCAAGAGTTATTTTGCACCCGTATTTCTCCCTAATTTGCAATGTTCAATCATGTTTTCCCCTTACTGCTGCTCAGAAGAGTTCAGTGGGCGTCCTCTGATCCCGACACAGAGCCAGCTTCCACTTTTCAGAGATGAAAAATCTCCGCTGATTGGCGGTTTTCCACTTGTATTCCCCGTGGCTATTGCTGTGATCAATGCAAATCCGGCGGGGAAAAAAAATGTTCCCGATATTTATTTTTTTTAAAACTATTAACACATTTGTGACAGTTAGTGAGGTTCGTATACTTTTTTTTTTTTTTTTACATGAAACAAACATAAGATATAATTTCATTAAAGCGGTTATTTTTTCATTACGTACCCCATTGCATTGCTGTCTTAACAAGTTGTTATTTCATTGGTCCACAAAAAGTACTGTGAATTAAACAGGAGGGTGCAGTTCTACAGTTCACATTGAAGAAAACGGCAAAAATAATGAACGAAAGGAAGTTACTGGTAAAAATTAAGATACATATATATTTGTTTTCTGTTTCACTTGTGCAGCGAGCAGGAGCAAAGGTAGGGGGTTTGATCTTGAACGTTGTTGGCAAAGCCTGTAAACCCCTACTCTCCTGGAGTAATCCATACATTAGACGTGTATCTCACCTTCAAATCGTTAGCACCTTTTATTATACATGCTTTTCTGTTAAAAAAAAATATATATATACTGACGGTACGCTTGCATCTTATACAACAATAACTATGTCCACACTTTTTTTTTACTGGTCCGCATGTGTACCTGCGTACCAGTTATGTGAACTCTTGATTAAGGATCAAGAGGGTGAAAGGCGTTGAAAAGCCATATTCTCTGCAGAAAAGATGTAAACAATAAATACTCGTCGCAGTAACTACAGCCTGCCGTCTGCATTTTCTTTGTGACCTGATGTTCATTGAGACAAACCTGGCGATCCAGCGAATTATAAAATACACCCCATGTTTAATCAAGCATCTTTTGAAAAACAAGAAGTTGCCAGACACTTGATTCCCATAGAAGACGGAGTGAAAAATCAAAAGGTAGTTTTAAACTTTATTAACAGAATTTACACGGATCCTTTTTAAGTTTTAAACTTTTTTTGATTATTAAGCTTACCTGTCATAAGCAGTTAGTGTTTGTTTTTATTAGCACAATATTTTCTTACATTTTTTTTCCCCATGGTAACATAAAATGAAGCAGAAAATGTCAACCTTGTGCTTAAAATAAACATTTAAAATATGAAATGCTTAGTATTACAAATAAGCCCAAACTAGTGGCCCTCAAGTTGAAGAGCTCCTGCTTTGTGTGCCTGCACTGAAAAGTATTTTGTGTGGCTTCATTTATAGGTTCAGTGTTTATTAGGCTTCCAAGCTGGTTTGTGAAACCTAATGTTATTGTAAAGATTAGAATTCGATTTTTTAAATTGTCGGTTTTCCTCCCAAAACTTTAAACTGCTTCTGTTCGCACGCGGTGTAACCAATCAACATGAAACGTGGCAGGTATCATCCCGTGTAGATTACAGTTCAGATGAAAAAAAAAAATGAGTAAACCAAGTGTAAAACTAGCTTATAACTCCTTACAAAATGCAGAGAAGTTAATGGTTACTATGTAAGGAAACCATATGTGCTCTATACAAAAATGACCTTGCCTGCAACCTTTGACCTCTTCTTAAGTTAAAATGTAAAACTAGTTTATAATTCCTTACAGAGTGTATATCAGTTACTATAGAACACAGATAGGAGCCCATATACGCTCTATCCAAACATCACCTTGTCTGTGACCTTTCACCTTGCTATGGTCAACTATAAAACTAGCTTATAACTCCTTACAGTGCACATAGGGTTATGGTTACTATACACATTCAAATTACCTTGATTGTGACCTTTGACCTCTTAAGGTTAAATGTAAAATTATAACTCCTTACAGTGTGTAGGTAGGGTCGTGGTTACTATGGTGTTTAAAGTCATAAAGCATCGTGAGATAATGAACTAATGCAGTATTTTGAGTCGAAACTGCTCCATAAAACTGGTCTGTTGCTGACACTTGTGCTGCAGTGCTACAGCTTGCCAAAATATCCAACTGGTACTGAGCGTGGAAGCCATAAAACTGCCTGGCGGTTCTAGTCTGTTATTGTTATTAAAGCTAAAAAAACAGGAGGTAAAGGAAGGTGCCAAAGAAACAGAAATTAACAAGAACAATTGAAAGTGGACAGAGTTCTTTTTCTACCTTTTAACAATAAAAGGCAGTGACTTTCTGATGTAAACAAGTTGCATTTGAGGTCCAAAGGAAAAAGAACATTAAAAGAAAAGCCATGCTGTACAGCATTTATTTCAGCCCTTGTGCACAGTTAAGAAAAAGATTTCACTTGAAACTATATATTTTACCTCAACTTTATTTCACTGGATATTTGCATCAAGTTTCACAGACCCTATTTTACCATCCCGACTTGTCCAAAAAATAAAATAAAAAAATTACCTGATTTGGCTTGGTAGGTGCTGCTTTGTTCACTCTCAAGTATTGATACCTCTGGGCTTGTGAAACCAGCAGTTAGTTAATTTATTATTTGGTATACATTCTAATTTCGGGTGTAATCTGAATCTTAACTTCATTCAATTTGAATTCCTGAGCAAAAAATCCAAATGGCAGATTCCTACCACTTTTCAGCTGTATTTATTTATTTTTACTTCTCACTTTCATCTCTGTCTTTTACATCCAGGAACACGAGAGCAGATGTCAGTGAGCTAACTACCTTTGGAGGACCAGCCCTGCAGATGTCCGCTCTGAGCTCACTGGGTGCCTGGCTGGCACAGTTTGCTGTAGTGCGATGAAGAGAAGCAGTTCCTGCCGATTTTGCCTCCCTAACCCACAGAGCCAATGCAACACTCCTTTCTGAATCTCCAAACACATACATGTTTGTGTAACAATATAAAAGTACAGTAACATTTTTATTGTTGTAAAAAGCTGGTAGTTCTGTGAAAGACATGCTTCAATATCAATTTTAAGGCAAAACAACTCCTTTGTGAATGACCACATCTGATAACATGAAAACTCAGAAACAACCAGCTCCTGAAATAAGATTGAATCGTGACCGTGATCTATAACTTCATATTGCTTCAAGCTGTCGTAGAGAGTGATTTACCGATACAGTTTTCAGTGAAGGAGGAAGCCTATCCCCACTACTAAACATGAAACGCAATAAGACAAACTGCTTTAAGTTTTTCTCAATGTCTTAAGTGTTAGTCATTTCATTTGATGCTTATTTTACTTTTACTATTACTATGTATTATAGTTATGGATAACTGTGGGAAACAGAAACTGAACTGTGCGTTAGGCCTGCTGTCTATCTGATAACAGAGTGCACAAGGTTATGGAAAAATGTGTAACAGGCAACACTGAACAGTAAAGTGACAAACGGTTTCTACTTTGTCCTTGAATAAAAACTCTACTAGTTTGGAACAGAAAGGCAGACATGTGCTAAAGTCTGCTTGATTATATTTTAATTCTCAATTTAAACTCTCTTTCATCTTGTTCTTGGCATTGGTTCAGTTGCAGAATTATGACAGTAAATATAAATATAATAAACGAACAATGGCAGTAAAATGCAATGCAAATTAGTATTGCACGACTAGCTAATGTGTGACCAATCATAATCCAGCCTGGATCTGGTTCAGTAATAAACTGCTGATTTAATTCAAATGAGAACAGCCGTCCTTGATAGCGGGATGTTTCAAAGGTGCTCTCCTAAAACAAATATTGTTTGGTTGCATTTTAATTCAGGCTTTAGTGTCCTTTTATAGGACTATTACAGTGCACCATAAACTTTATTTATGGATTTTATGCCCACAAATATTGACACCTAAAGTTATCTTGAAAGGTTTTGTAAGGTTTTAAAATCACCTTATTTTATTATCTGCAGTACCATTTCCCTGTGGCACCATTGTTCCGTACTTGTACTTTACATTCGATCACTTTGAAAATTCTCACAGATACAACATTATAGACATGGGCCTTTATTGTTTTTACCATTTTTTTTTTATTTTATCTTTTTTTAAAAATTGAACATTTGATGGGTTTAACAAAAGCTATATTTTTACCACTTTAGGCAAGCGGCCTGTTTAATGAACTGTAGTACTCACTAGCCCCCATTTTTAACAATGTTGTTAGTATTTACTGTTGCAACAGCCCCAGTTAGCCCCCTTTTTTAAATAACTTGGTCCATTTTGTAGATATCACATATGGCAGCTGTCCTTTGAGTGGAATTACTTTTCCTATCTAGTCCACAGTTTTGAGGAGAGTTATTTTTCCTAGTCATTGAGTACCATGTGTTTTGCCTGCAATGCATCAAAGGAAATGTGTGCACTAGATGGTGCTGTGTATGATCACTTTACAGCTGCTTTGTTTCATCTAGGCTTTCTACTTGTCCGTTGTGGCTCCATAAGGAATAAAGCAGTAAAACAGAAAAGTAGTTACTGAACTGAACTCCTAGTCCTGAAGTCCGCTCCAAACACCTAGGTCACATTAAAAGCTCCAAAAAACATTTTAGAAGCACTCAGAATTATTGCAATGCATTAAAATATTATTTAGGCTTCTGATTTTTGGCGTTTGACTTTTCTACTCTCCTTTAAGAACCCAATTGGTCCCTGTTAAGCCATTTGTGTATCTCAATCACAACTGAGACATGTGTTCATAGTCAAAATTGATTTCATTCCAGAGTTTTTTTTTTCTGTGAAACAACTAAATTGGCTTTTAAGTCAGCCAAGCCTTCATTTTTCATTTAGAAGCAGAATGTAGAAATGAGATTGCAACATATTAATAAGTGATTCATGTTTATTAAAGCTATAATGAAAAATAAAGTATTTTATGCTGGACACACTGTTAGATTTGTTAAGCGTAACTGTATTTACATTAATTAAGATTAATTGCTTCTGCTTTTAAATGAAAAAAAAACAAGACTTATGATTTAAAAGCCCATTTAGCTGTTTCACAGAACAAAAAACATCTGCACCTGTGTCATAGACGAAAGGAGGGACTTGCATGAACACAACTAGTGATGAACCGTTTACTTACGTTTACTTTTAGGTTACTTACTGTAACTCTGGTTCCCTGAAAAAGAAATAACAACCATTATGAGTTGGTAAATGACCCTCGTGTCACATGACTTGAGCACATATTTAAAAAGCTGTCCGATAGGCCCGGTGTGGAGGACAAAATCCAAAGTGGACGAGGTTGGAAACAGCAGCCACTGCTTCTCAGCCACCAAAAAAAACACACAGCTGTGTGATTTAGACTGAAAAAAAGAACTACCGTCGCATCCAAAGGAAGGGGCAAGCCAGCTTCAGAAGAGGAATAGCGAGGTACTTTTTAATTTTAATTTTAATTTTTTACCAAAAACAGTCTCTGAAGAGAAAGAGATTCTCAGGAAAACGGAGCAAGTGAAAACACGTGTGACATAACATCTTGTTCCAGAATGCAACAGTCACGTGATCACACTGGGCCTATCAGGCAGCTTTTTAAATATGTGCGCAGGTCATGTGACACAAGGGTAATTTCCCAACTCATAATGGTTGACATTTCGAGATTGAAAGGGAACCAATGATCCTTGTGAACCCAGTCAGATGAACCAGCGTAAGACATAAAAGAACCTCAACTGGCACAAGCCTGGAGTTAAACAGTGAAGAGCTTCTGAGAAAACAGCGTGGGACACAGTTAGGGATGAAATGATAGTAAATTTCCATGATACAAACAGTTGAGAGCCCACTCTTTCACGATACACCGATTATCACAATAATAGCAGTTGTTTTCAATTAATTTTTTATGAATAAAAGAAAAAAATAAGAAGTTGTCTTTTTCACTGTGGGCTATTGTCAGCAACACAAGGAAGATACAGACTTTAAAAAAAGCAAGATTCTAGCAAGAATGAAAACTTTCAAGCACACAGGTGGAAGAAAAATAATCTTAATGAAATTGTCTTTATATTACCATCATTAATAGTGGCAAAAAAATAATACCTTTAAGTCTGTCAAAATGGGCGTGCAAGCTTTTTTCCTCCTGCTTTATTTCTACATTTTATTTATTTAAATGTACTTAGAAACAGTATATAATTACAAAATATGAAACATCTGTATTTCTTTGAGTACATTTAAAGTACTTGCTTTACACATATACCGCTAACTATTCTCAATTTTTTTTATCAAAGTCTGCAAAATAAATTATTTTGTACTATACAACCTGTAAGTATGGAATAGAACAGTATGGGCATGATGTTCTTTATGCATATTCATTTTTTTATACCCTTTTTGTCGTTATTTAATTTATAATTAAAGAAAATACATTTTAATACAGTTATCAACATTACCCGAGGTAGCCTGTTTTCCTGGTGGGATAATAGCCTACAACGTGTACATTTTAATTGACATATTGCAATTATATACTGATAGTTGAGGGAGGACAGTATAGGGAGGGCTACGCACTCGGGGTGGGGGTGGGGGGAGTATGTTATTAAAGTGACCTTGCTTGTTGACTGCCGACGTTTTTTAACTCCACCGAGTGCTAAGTACAGAAGGGCATTTTCCTGCTGTGTTGCTGTGCTTTTACCACATTCTGCAGATTATCCTATGGTACTGTATTTCCCCACTATATATATTTTTTTTGTAGTGAAAGTACATGGGTCATTCTACAAATGTGGTGGCTTTTGGATCTGAAAATTTCTTGGAAATGAAACTCACAGTTCATTAAGAAAAAGTTGTGTAATGCATTTGTGAACAGCTTATCTTTCTTATACAACTAATTTTAGAGCTTAATGAATTGCAGTTATTTTAATATTTTTCATCAAATATTGGTTAAGAAGCTCTTGTCAGTGGTGTTACTCATGCCTAAAATGCAAATATTGGTTAACCACAATCTTATTTATTTATTTTTTTTGCTCAACGTGTTTAAGAAAGGAATGTCTTCTAACAATTCTAAAATAAGACTTTTATATATATATATATATATTTTTTTTTTAAAGTGTAAAATGGCATTGCATGCTATTTAGCGATTTGAGCTGGCCCACTTTTCCTCCTAACTTAAACAATAATTGAATATGTTTTATCAAACTTGCATAACTATGTCCTTAACATGTTGTCTTTCAAATAATGTTACAAGTAGGCATGTTGAAATGATGAATATTTAGGTTGTGGCCTCTTGTTACCAGAACATCAGTCCACCGTGCAGTAACACCAATAACATTAATTGCAAATGGGGTGGGTTAGTGTAACAAAACTTCACGTTGGAATCAAAATGTATGTAACACTGTATTATAGTTGTAATAAAAAACTAGGGGGGGGGTAGGGGGGTGGTGGGGGTAGGGGTTGTTACATCTAATACTGTTGATTTTTTTAAAACATTGTTATATCAACAAACTATTAATTTATGAACTTAATATATCAAATTTTGAAAGTGGACATTAGTTTACAATACATTGAAAATTATCAATTAAGATGTTTTATTCTAACAATGTAATTGTTTAAAATATTTTGAATACATTTTCTAAAGGAACAACTGTGCTAAAACATGTAAACATAGACTAATCATTGTCTTAAAACTTGTAAGTAAAATACAATTGAACAATATAACCTTAGGAGATTTATAACTGACCTTGATGTACTGGTGACATCCTCAGAAGTTGAATGGGCAGGGGGTGATAAGAAGTGGTTATGATATTGCAATACAGTAATGCTAATATGTACTTTTTATGTTGAACATGTGTTTAGGAGCTGGATAATGTCTAAAAAAGACACACATAGTCAATGGTGTTACCAGCAAGACCAGTAACATCACTGACAAATTTGAGGAATGAGAAATTTTCCAAGATGGAGACCATAGCCTCCCAGAAAAAGAGTTAATCAACCCTTTATGTACCAGTTAAGAATTACGTGTATTTGATATTTTTGTTGAAATTTAAATTTTCCCAGCAATAAAGGGAGGTAACACCACTGATGCTTTAAAGTGTGACACACAAAATAACCAAATATTTCATCAAATTAATGGAAAAGTGCAATGGTGTGCTCACTCACCAGGAGCTCATCGCACAAACCCCGCCTCCAATAACCTTTTGCAACAGGAAGGACTTTTTGAGGCCTTTATGTCATTTTAATGGAGAGTTTTCATTGTGTAACTCCACTGATGTTAAATTGAGTAACAAATTTTAATTAAACATATTTAAATAACTACTACTTCTCCACATATCTAAACACACTTGTTTACAACCAAGCTTTAAAAACTATCAAAATATATAATTTTTTTACACTAGAAAAATGTCATAACACCTCTGCTCATAATATGAGTGACGGCCAATTTTCATGCTCTCATGGATTTTGAAATGTAAAATAAATTAAACTTTTGCTGCTAAAATAGTGGAAATAATTAAACTACGTATTTTGGTATTATGTGATTATTTGCCATTTTAATCTGAATTGAATTACTGTAAAAAGGTGAGTGACAGCATTTGCCACTGCATTTGTAGAATGACACACATACTAGGGCTGTCAGTTAAGCCTCAAAATAGCAATCTATTAATTGGGCACACAAAATCTAACTGTTCAAGTAAATATTCATGATAGCACCATACATTTTCAGTGCATTCCATTACCTGTGACGTTGTTATTTTAATATCATTGCAGTTAAGTAAAAGCTTGTACACAACTGAATGCGAGGGGTAATTATGCCTTGGTAGCGTCAAGAGGGAAAAAACCAAAAAAAACCACACAGCATTTTCAACAAGTCTAGCAAATTTATAACATACTACAGGTGTTAAACTAAAATATGTACTCCAAGCAGATTACAGTACTTTGGAATGTAAGCTGTATAAACTAGACACGAGTTTACAAAAAACTTTTTTTTTTTTTTTAATTCAGCGACAGCATCAGCATCATGCATTGCATCTTGTTAATACTGTATCACTTAACCTTCACTATCTGTGAAACACAATGCGGAAATCCCAACCTAAAACATAAAATAATAATAATAAATAATAATAATAATAATAATAATAATAATAATAATAATAATAATAATAATAATATATTATTTACTTACCACAAATTGCATACCCTCTAGTTGATCCTTACTCCAAAATTGCATTTAACATCACTGATCATTTATTTATTTTGAACGTTATTGAATATTGTTAAATATTCATTATATAACAGTTAATTTGGAAACTCCAAAGTAGTGCAAACTACACAGTATTTTTTCAATTTACAGGAAGTTAAATATAAGCCTGTCGTCCTGCTCTGGATACAAGGGTGCGGAGTTTTTGGTTTTGTTTTGATTTCTTTTGCACAGTGAATACACAGAGGGGCATACTAACAAAGAATTTTCAGAACTGATTAGCTGGTAGGATGGAACCAGCAAATCAGATACTAGTTAACATGAGCAGGAAAAGAAGCTAACTATGCACGTTACAAAAATGTAATTATTGACTTGATTATCCATTATTTATAATCATGTATATAATGAGGAATGGAATTGATCTAAAAATAGATTTTTGATTTAATCGTAGCAGCCCTGGTACACACCAATGATTTTACCCTTATTTGGAGAGAAAAGCATCAGTCCTGCTTCCAGTCACGTTTAGTGAGTATGTGATCATCGTTTTCTCAAAAAATTGTTTCATCCCTAGACACAGTAAACACGGATCTCTGTTTTGCTTTGGAAAGGTTAGGTGGAAGAACAGTTGAAAATAAGCTGGATTGATTGATACATATACACACGGAAGCGAGAGGTTTGGAGTTGAAAAAAGAAAGGAGAAAGTACAAACTACTCCTGTAAAGTCTAGACGGTAACAGGAGACTGAACGCTTAGTTAGAGAAAAGAGAGTAAGGCAGCACCTGTGTTGAAAACTGGAAGAAAGTGAGCGGCAAAGGAAGTTGTGGAAGATGCAAAGGCTGCCCTTCGTATTAGTGATATCATGGGGCAAGTACAGCATGCAAGAGAAGGCCTTGTTCTCAATTCACCTCCTACATGGCACAAAGCAGCCCTAGCTCAACACAGGAAGCTGGTGTCAACAAGGTGCAAAAGCAGGAAGAGAGGATGAGGTGCGTAAAGAAAGTTTCCCAGGCCAAGCACAGAGAATGGACGAGATGGGAGAGTGTTGAACGACATAAGATTGGCTGGCGAGATCTATGGACAATGGAACAGAGCAGGATCAGTTTCCTCATCAGGTCAACATATGATGTTCTCCCATCACCACAGAACCTTAATCTATGGGTAGGAGAGGATCCATGGTGTCCTTTGTGTTCATTGCCAGCTACATTAAGACACATTTTGACAGGATGTAAGGTGGGTCTTAGCGAAGGACGGTTTACTTGGCGTCATAACCAGGTGCTGCGATGTTTGGCCTTAGCATTGGAAGACAAGCGCAGCATGATCAACAGGTTGCCACCAATGCCAGCAATATATGACACATGAAGAACAACATTTCTCCATCCAGGTGAGCAGCCTCCAAGAAAAGGTATTAAAACCAAAACTCATCTAGGACAACTGCAAGCTACTAGAGACTGGACAATGCTGCAAGATGTTGGACAATGGCTTATTTTCCCACCTGAGATTGCACCCACTAATCTTTAACCTAATATTGTCTTCTGGTCTGGATCAGCACACTTTTCTCACCTGATAGAATTAACAGTGCCATGGGAAGATGCTGTGGATGAGGGGTATGACAGGAAGAAACTTTGGTAGGCTCAACTAGCTGCTGAAGCGGTACAGCGAGGATGGAGAGTCCAGGTTTACCCAGTGGAGGTGGGTTGTCGAGGATTTGTGGCACACTCCACAACCGTTTCTCAGAGACATCGGATTCAGTGGTCAAGAGTTGCAACACATGCTGAAGAACTTATCTGGCAGCAGAGAGGAGCAGCAACTGGCTATAGTTGAGGCAAAAACATTCTGGGTCGGGACGTCAAGCATAGCAGAAAAAAAGCAATGTCAATGTAAAGGAAAGTAAGCAAGCTGGGCTTAGCTGAGTCGGGGGTGGAGGGGTGGGTGGTGGTGCTGGAACGCCAGAAACACCGTTGAGCCCTCTTAAGGTGTCGTGGGCTAGTTGACGAAACACCAAGGGTGGAAGGTACTCACTTGAAGACCCCAGAGAAATACCCTACTCAGCTCAGTCCATGTTACAAAGGCTGCAGTGACGTGGATCCCTGGAGCCAGCATTACGCTTCAGCCATCAACACCAGGCAGAAGGAAAACAGAAAGCAAAGTGTAATAAAAGAGAGTGTTATAGGGTAAAGCATAGATAAGAACTGCAAATCAAATTTAAAAGCATGGCAAATTGTGAAACTATTGTAAATGCATAATCTAACCATGGGAGAAGAAAGGGAAAACATACAGCTTACAGTGGTAAAGATTTTTAAGGGTACAAATCATAAAGATAAATTAAAGAAAAAACTTTGCCCAAGATTACAAAGCTTTTTAGAAAACCCATTGATCCCGTAAAACCTTAAAGTGTAAAGATACTGCGAAGGAAAACCATTACAGTCTTCTTGAAGGAATTTCTGTTTATGCATGTGTTACAGGACAGAGGCTGGAGCTCATTTGCATTCGTGGCTGTAATGATTTTAACCTCATCTCACCAACAGGGACAGAATCTGTAACGGCAACGCATCACACAACACAACTCTGCCCAGTACACATGGCTATGAAACAGTTTTGCACAGCTGTTTTTGTCTTGATTTATTGTCTCTGGGATGGTGTAGGTCACAATGACGTCGTACCTCACTCCAGGTCCAAATGAATCTCCAAATGAGCCCCTGTGTGTAACTCCCACAGGGCTACCAATAAACTGCAGGTGATTCATGCACCTGAATAAATTAGGCTTTAATTAACATTCTTCTAATCAGAGTCCCGACTTTACATACAGGAATCAGATTCATTACAAGAGATCAGCGTTTATAAGGGTCACAAGGTGACAAAGTACAAATTATAAAATTGCTTATATATATATATATATATATATATATATATATATATATATATATATATATATATATATATATGTGTGTGTGTGTGTGTGTGTGTGTTTTCAATTACGATTTTTGCACCAAAGATTATTATTAACCATGTGACACGTTTGTTTTATGTATCGAACACTGTTGTATTATTTTTATGGACATTTTTACTTGTTGGCACTTTGTTTAATTAGGTAACCTTTTCTAGGGTCACGATTTTGTATTTTTTTAAACTATCGAGGTATTTCTTACATACCTGTATGGTATTTTAATTATCGCATTGTTAATTCCTCTTGTAGAGATTGGAGGAGACACAAGTGCCCCACCTGCTCTACCTTTAAGTAATAGACACATAGCATAAAACGAGAGGAACGCAAAGACCAAGCACAGAGAAAGAGCAAACACGGAGAAGAGAGCAAGCAGAGGAAAGCAAAGCCGAAAAAGAAATGAGAGAGATGTAGAGCACTGAAAGAGAGAGGAGGACAATCGAAATGACTGACAGTAGCGCGGACGTAGAGAACCAGGAAGAGGAGGTGTCATTACAGACTGTTGTTAACTGGGTGTGGCAGCAACCGGACAGGCTTAATCAGAATTAAGTACAATTGCAGTATATATTAGTCTCGCTAGTTTTTATTGAGTATAGTGGTGAAGACTGGACTATTAAATGGTTTGCATGTATCACTGATAGTAAATTGTAATGTATATCTTTCTGATCAAGCACTTTATTGAGTGATAATACCAGAGAGTTGTCCTGTGTTCACCATTATTGTGTTTTTACTTGTGTATCCGATTCTGTGGTTAACCCTGCAGACAAGAGTGCTGGGTATTATTTTTTAATGATCATTTTTAGAGTACTGCTTTAAAATTATTTTACTATAGGTACATGTGACAGAAACACTGATTCTTGGTAAATCTCCCTCCTGACCTGTGAGGGCGCCAAGTAATGAGAACAGAGTACCCTGGACTGCTTGGCCTGACACTTTGTTCCTAGGGTTAAAAGGAAATCGGTCATTTAGAAAAGGGGCAGAGTTTCAGTACATTAACATCGACCCGGAATGGAAATGGCATGGCAGCTGCAGATTAGAGGAGCAGCTGCAATTGTTTACCAAGGGGTCATGAGTGATGGTATAAATAGGGAACAAAGCAACGTAATCTGTTCCTTCATAATCCTTCCTTCGTATCTTGAGTGTTTGTTTGTTTTGTTTAATTACTTGTTTTTATTAGAGAGCTAACACATTCCAGAGCTGTCACCAAGGGCCAGCACAAACCCGGAATAGCACTGCACTTGCATCACAAATAACTATTTGCACCACAAGCACTAATTCACGCATTAACAGACTTGTGTAGGTGATTTGTGTTGGTGTACAATTAACAGGACTTATTTCAGGACAAATCAGGGATTACAAAGCCTTTTTTTTTTTATTTAGTGTGCCTTGCTAAGTTGTGAGCACATGGTTAAGAGGTATTTTATTTCTAGTTCTCTGTACAGGTACTACTTTGATACAGATTTGGGTGGCCATGACAATGTCTGGAGATATACTGGAAATGCAGTTCATTGGCAAGGACAGCCTTCACCTTCTCAAGAGCTGCTTTTAATACTGTGGTCCATTACATGTACTTTGTTGTCTCTGGGTTTCAATTGGTTCGAGTTCAATCTGGTGGTGCTTTGTAATACCTGCCTCTAAATATCACCGATAAAATATACAACTGCATTCAGTTGCCTTTAATCTATCCTCCTGACCAATAACTTTACTCCTGAAACATTTAAAGACTCTCTCCTGTAAAATAAAAATACAAGCCCCCTAAGGAGTGCTCTTGTACTGTTTGAAGGGGGCTTGTACTGGGAGCCATAGCCCCTGTATTTCAAACCCAGCTACAATGCAAATTCACTTTAGTATCTTAATGTTTCATCCGCAACACAATATGTTGTCCGTCTATCATGCCAAATGTAATGTTTACTCCTTTGATAGATGGAGTGATTCGCTCATAGCGTTGTGCAGTTTGGCACTTCGTAATTTAATTACATTTATAAACAATGCCTGAAAATGAGTCCCACAGGAGTAATTAGACACAAAGACTGAAAGAATCTATTGAAGGGGTTTTGTTAGTTAATGTTCCCTCTATAAGTTATCTGATTGCATTGATTAAGAGGAAAGGCTTTTTAGTAAAGTGGTTGAAACTCAGCAGGTAAACACTGAATTGCAGGATAAACATTTCTCATTTGAACTGAGCCCTGCACTGTGGCAGTCACCATGCTTATACTTGAGTTTACTGGACCCACACTTATGATAAAGAAGGGTCCCCAACTGGATATGTTGAAGAATACCTTGCAATTGAGACAATTAAACCTCAGACATTTTTTCAGACCCACCACCTGGTAGCCTGCCTTGTGTAGAGTTCTTCTGCCCTGTCATTGAAAATGTACACTTCAACCCTCATCTTCTGGAATTCACAGAACATTGCAATATATTTAGGGTTTTAATCTTGATATTTGCAGTTGATCAATTTATCATCCAATCTAAATGATCAATTAATCACATCTGTTTGCTAGCAATTTGAAATTATATCAAAAGACAATTGACTGCAAGTGTTTCATAATGCCAGTTAATGCTTAACATTTACATGCAGGTAATTTGACAGTTTGAAAATATTTGCTTGCATGTAATTGTAAGTCAGTTATTTCAAACCTTAACTTGGTTCTGAATTAATTTATTGTGGAGGCTAACACTAAGCTCTTTAATTTGCACATTTCAGTGGAAGTGGAGGGAGGGACGCCTAAAAAGAGGGTTTTCTTTTTAATCAGTGGTGCTGAAAATTGGTTAAAGGGTATTTTGCTTTTAAGTAAATGAGAAGCCATGTCTGATTGTTTAGAATACAATGTATTTGTTTGATTCACACTTGTTTGCACAGAGAATTGGTTAATTGCATTTAACAGTATAATAAAAGTAACACTTAAAAAAAAAAAAAAAACACATGTCCAGTATTGAATTTCTTTAGCTTTCTTCAACTTCTAAGAATCAAAGCCACCCCTGCAATTAACTATTGAATTCTTAGATGCCTTGGTTAAACTATCAAGGATCTATTAAAACAGATCTTCACTGAAAACCTACATATATCATCTGAACATCCTACCCATACCAAGAGCCACCCTAAAGGACTGGGTAGAAAGGTACAAAGAATCTGTTCTGAAAATAAGGATATAAATAGATAATTGAGAGAATTCAAAGAGTTGGTAAACTCAATAGAAATGAACTACTTGAGCAGAAGAGGGAAAGGTTGAAAGAGTACCATAAATGACATTCTAAAATTAGTGCCCAACACAAGTTTGGAAGCATGCATAATGATTTATGTAGAAGACAGGTACAACATTATATAATACAGAATTACCTATTAAAACAAAAGTAAATTAACCAATAACTTAACACCACAAAAAATGAACAGAACACAAACTGACCTACAATGTATGTGACAAAACCAGGGGAGCTTGCCACTTACAGGACCACCTTGTCTTGTTTAAAAGGAACAGCACTCCACACAAGCACCGGTAGGTTTTCAACAGGGCAGGCCTGTATGTTTATTTTAAACTCCAAAAATAAAAATTAAACAAAACCAAAAATGTAACTCCTTCCAGGAGTGCTAACTAAACTGTTGCAGGCCCAAGCTATCCAGACAACTAAACTGTTTCACAAAATCCCAAAATATATTGTTTAGCCATGGACCAAAACCACCATCCCTTTCTTCTCTGGTCACAGCTCCCTGGTAGCCTCTTTTAATAGAGCCTTGAGCTCTCCATTTATAGGATGTGGCTGCTCCCAATTACCACCAATTATTCAATTAAGGAGCAGCTACATTCTCACTTTTTTTTTTTTTTGTCAGGGGCAGGAATTAACTCCATCCCTGCCAACCACCACCAAAACACACAACACCACAATATTTATAGGCAGAGCTCCCACTCTGCCACAGTGTAGTTTTAGAAAAAAAAAACAAATTGGATAATGTACAATACAAAAGAATAAAGTAAAATAAATGGCTAGACTCAATATCATGATTATTTAAATTATTTAAATAGAAATGAATAGTTGATTGTTACATCATTAACTATGTAGTAAATTACATCACAAACACATTAACACAATTAAATAGAAATAAGTGAGTGCAGTTACCATGGCATCAAAAGCCTATAAGTACCTCCACTGTTTGTTTTCAAACACATTTTCCCTCGACAAACATGTCAAACATATCAAATCGTTTGGGAGTTGGATCTTATGAGCAACACTTTTCTAGATAATGTAAATGGTTGAATGCTGTTGATTGAATGCTATATTTGTATGAGGTTTCTTGATTTGGAAAGTCCTTTAAACAGCCCAGTTGTAATTCAATGATCTTAACAATCTGAGGATTTACAGTATTCATTTTTTTTTAAAAGACTGGTAGACAGGCAACATATAACCTTTCCTTGTATGTTATATAGTCTCTCCTTTTAAGGACTCTTATGGGTATGAAATGTATATAAATCTGATTCGACATTTTTACCCCATTGATACAATATTTTATTTGTTTTCCAACTGGAAGCAAATCTGTTAAAAGGACAACATGAAAGTTACATCAACTGCTGCTGAGCTGGTGGTCAGTTGAACAAGATTTGAACAAATATGTACTGGCCTCTTACTGAGCACTCAGCAGGTATATAAAACCCCAGACAAAGTTTACAACAAATACATTCATTTAGGAGTGGAGTCAAGAAACACTTCACTTTAGAACTTTACATTAAAGGGATTTGATTGGACATGCTGTCTGAACAAAAAGTCATCTGATACAAACTGTCTGATAAAATACATTTCAGATGGCTGAATCAGATCAAAATTAGGGTCTACTACAGTATATATTATAGCGCTTAATAACATTTCTGCATGTACATTTATCTCTATGCAATGTGCCTGTGTGTGTGTGTGTGTGTGTGCGTGTGTGTATGTCTCTGTGCATGTCTAATTGGTGGATCAGAGCTTCATTAAGGGAGATTAAGTGTATTGCAGCTGATTAGTTGATGATGTGATCCCAGTTAGAAAGCACATGGTGTCCAGGGGAGAGTAAATTAGCTGATTAAATCCTGGCTTGCTGGCAGGGAGAGGGAGAGGGAGAGAGCAGGCATGATTAATGGCTGTTAGTGGGTGGCGAAGTGTTTGTGTATTGTGTTGGTGAGTGAGTGAGATGTCTTCATCAATTTGTACCCATTAGCATCTCAATAGACCGGCCCTGTGCACAGACACGCACAGCTGTAACAGAGTGTGGGGCTGCTTCTCTTCTCCCATCTGTACAGGCCTCAAACCCTAACAAACCACTCTCTTTAGATAGCCCTGGTGTTGCGATTAATCATTACTCTAGAAAGACACTTGAAGACTGAACTAGAAGATCTGCCACTTGTTTTGGACTTTATTTTTATTATTTTTGAAAATATGTGACACAATAACTGAAGGCCTCCAATGTTTATTGATCATGATGAACAGTGTTGTAAAGTAATGCTGTTAAGCCATAGAGAGGTGTGATGTACAATGAGAAGTTTTTTGTATGTATTCTCATCAGATTCCAAAGAGATAAACATGTTCTGTCTTTTGTTATTTTATATCACCTACAGTCCAAATATATACTACTTTTCAACATTATACACAAACATCATTGTATACTCTAACATCATTTTATGTCCACATTTGTGGACCTAGGGACTGAAGGGACTATAATATATTTTGTTCAATTCACATGTTATTGGGAACTGTTTTTTGAAGAATTCCTTTTGAAGTAGCAAGGGTATTATCAATTAATACAATTCAAAATAAAACAGTACAATATGATTTACAGAATTGTGCATACAATTCACAATTGTCAGCAATTACATAACAAAGGTTCTAACATCCCAATATTGATTATAAGTTATTAAATAAATATTGGTACATATAGCTGTGTTATAAAAAATGGAATCCGACCGTTTTACATAAACGTTATAACTTACAGGTAAAGTGTAAAGGACGTTATTTTTGTATTGCTTACTTTGCCATGGGATTTTACTGCTTTCATTTAATTGCTGAAGTTTATTTAGTTCAAGTTATACCGTGAGCTTTTTGTTGTATTTATTTATTTATTTATTTGTCTTCTATTTTTTTCAAACCTGAATATATACCATTTGATTTTCAAAACTGTATAACTCTAATGTTAAATTTGCACTAATTTTCTTAATAAACTGACTGTTTCAGTGGTATATGTCATGTTTTGTGCCTCAAAAACAATTTTAAAAGATGCAAATTTTGCACTGGTTTGTTTGAGAACCCGGCCTGATATTGTTAAAACGTTATTAACCCTAATAAATAATAACCCGGACTGCCACTCGACTAATAAATGAGGTAGGAGATAAATATTCATTTGCAAAAACATCAGTTTTAACTTTTTTACTTCCTCTCCTCAAATCTACTTTTCTGAGACCTGTGCCTCAGCTAATTCAGCTCACGATCTCGGTATTCACAGGCATCTGTGCTGCACACAGACATAGCCATCGAACAATACAATATGATACAGAGTGCCCTTTTATTGCTGCTCGGGGCCCTCCCCAGCCTCCTGCCAGGGCTGTTGTGCACTCTGTCCTCAGTGCTGGTAATGCACCTGACTTTCCCCGCCTGGCCTGTATTTACACTTTAATTAAACTGATTGGTGCTTTGTTGGCTCTGGAGGGGGTGGTGTGACAGGCTGCAGCGCTGGGGAGGAGAGGATATCCATCTGCAATCAAAATGCAACAAGCAAAAACCTGCTCTTTCACTTTTACAGAGTCAACTCCATCATCATTTACAGAATACAACATTCAAGGCTGGTTATAAAGTCATTTACAGAATACAACATCCATGGCGTGAATTGTGCACAAGACTTAGCTTTTCATTTATCATCCCTTGTGAAAGGTGCACCCCTTGTAATGGGCACGCCCTTGTATAACCCAAGTATACTGCATACAATGTCTTTTATCACAAGTTTGATGGTTTTCTAAATCTGGGAGTGTATTGGAGGTTGTCTGTCTGTCTGTCTGTCTGTCTTTTTCTCTGTCTATGTCACATATAATAACATCTATGTCACATACAAGAACAGTGCTTTTATCTAGACTTTTATCTATCCAATAGTGATTAAACTAACTGAGGACATTCTTTATCACAAGCTATTGAGTGTATAAGAATCTGGGTTACAAAGAGGCTGTAAATCCATCTGTCTGTCTGTATGTCTTTCACACTTATTTATAGCAAAAGTCTGACCTGTTAATTTCTCAAATTAAATACAATGTGGCAAATGGCCTGTAGGTGGTGAATCTGTCCAGAATATGTCTGTAAAGGTAAGTGTACAAATAAGACCAATACAAGCACCAGTGACACCAGTTCTAATAGATTAAAATGCCCTTTTAATTGGTACTTTAGTTTTTATTTTATTGTATTATCCATGTGTCTGGTGTTCATTTTAAGCTGGACTACAATTCCAGCAATGGCACTAAGCTTATTGAGATATTGTCTTAATGAATTCACCACAGATAAACCCTATGCTGTTCACAACCCATTAGTGACATTGTGATTTACTCTTCAAATGATCAGTGCTCCAAATGAAAGTATTTCCTAATGGTGATAATTATTCTCCATAATGGAAGGGGCAGACCCAGCAGGCAGTATAATAAGTAGAGATGAGTGCTGAAACATCGGGATTTCCATATTACACATACTGGCTACCCAACTGAAGGATCTCACCTGGCAATCCACAGAGAGACAGTAATACAGGAGTTACAATCTGTAGTAACAGTAACAGTATCCATGGGTCCCTTTCTCACTGCTGCAGATTATTTGTGCTTGTTTTGTTTTCAATGCGATTGTTTTTACTGTAAAGAACAAGCATGTCGTCTTGCTTTTGAATGTATAATAATTTACAAATAATACTGTGGCTTCTTGGTACAAATTCATTTCCTTTGTTATTGGTCACACGGGCTGATTGGAAGTGATTGATATCTAAAAGCAACTGCAAATTCTGTAGCATTGTGTTTGAAATATATACATAATTAAAGGACATTTAGCAAAGAGAAAAGGAACCAGTGTGCTCATAAAAATAAAGTAATTAATTGTAAAATTGTGGTGAACTCTACAATAAAGAGTATAGAGGTAAAATCACCCCGCCCCTTACCTTATTGTGATGTTTGCAATCATTCCAAGCGGATGCATGCTCTAGTCTTCTAATATTTGATTTCATATTATCTCTATGAGTAACTGTACAGTACCTGGTGCTTTGACTTTGTGTTCAGAAGCTGCTCTTCAGCGAAAGGGTCTTTATATTAATAAGCACCAGAACCATGATGAGCACAGCAGTGTATTGGTAGAAAAACAAAACTTCAGCCAAAGGGGCAGGTCACTCTGGCACTGGCTCTTACCTCTATAAAGACACTTTGACCGATCAAGCCTGGGTTACATGTATAGAACTGAAGACCAGCTACTGAATTCAGGTGACAGTATCTTAATACAGACTGATCAAAGCAAATCACAGTAATTGCAGTTAGAAACATATAGGGTTATTACAGACCTCTTAAAAAGGTACGGAGAGGGTAAGAAAAATAACTAAGCGCAGGTACTCTTTAAAGCATACAGCACATACAATAAGTTATCAATCCAAACAGCAGAACTCAGGTAAACAGCAATGGGCTGAGTAGAGCTTCATTATTATAATGGCTTTATGTTTATTGGCAGGCAGGGTATGACAGATGTAGTTAAATGACATCACTCACGTGTGAAACCAAACTCCTCTTTATTAAACATGAATGTATTGGACTGGCTAGTCCCCCCCCCCCCCCCCCAATTTTATTGCCAGGCGCTTGAAAATGTGCTGGCTTTCAATCGGTATAATTGGGGTGGGGCCACGTGATGCACAGGTCTCCATAGCAATCAATAGAGGTGAAGTAAAAGGGCTTCCAGTTATTAGTTTAATACCCTCTGATCTTCAATCATATCAACATCGCCCTGTAATGAAAGCGTCAAAATAAATAAATAAATGAAATTCAGTAGGGTTCAGTGAGAGCAAATCTATCAAAATAGCCAAGTGGTTAGTAGAGCTGGTTTGAATGGGAGGTCAGGGGTTCAAATCCACTGCCAAGGGGGTGACTTGTTCGGGGCATAAATCTCTTTCCCTGCTGCACTTGGCCAAATTTATACAGTTTTAAAAGGTTACACTGACTTAATTTACAAGTATTATGGCAATTTCTGAATCTGCACTGTTTGTGACTGATTAACTTAATTTAGCATTTCTAATCTGATTAATACTTTTGATTTTGTATATGTAATCTGGTTCAAGTCATTGAAGAAAAAACACAAAAATACTGATACATGAACAATGTATTTTTTTTTTCACTACATTTGACACCTTCACTGTTTGGGATAGCTAGTACCCATGTAGCTGTGGAGTTTGTGGTGGCTTTTTGTAAACAGAGTTCCATGTTGCACTGTCCGACTGCCTGTCTGTTAAACAGATTTTCATGTTGCACTGTCTGTGCTGCTTGTCTGTTAAACAGATTTTCATGTTGCACTGTCTGTGCTGCTTGTCTGTTAAACAAATTTTCATGTTGCACTGTCTGTGCTGCTTGTCTGTTAAACAGATTTTCATGTTGCACTGTCTGTGCTGCTTGTCTGTTAAACAGATTTTCATGTTGCACTGTCTGTGCTGCTTGTCTGTTAAACAGATTTTCATGTTGCACTGTCTGTGCTGCTTGTCTGTTTTCCACTTTGTCTGCAGCTCTTTCACACAACCATGTTGCAGAGGCCGTTTCTAGGTACTTGGTTGTCCAGATTATTGTGCTAGCTGTTAAACACAAGCATAAATCCAGTTCATGAAAGCTGGCCAAGGCAACCTAGGTAGCCACTGTGCCACTTTGACTAGGACAGTCAGGAGGTTTCTGGGATTCAGTCAATGCTGAATATTGCAGTGGCGTTGATTTAACAAGTACCATCCTAATAAAAGAAGAAGACAGTTGTATATTGGAAGAATCAGTTTTGTTGGTGGTAGGTGATGAGGAAAATGTCTGATGCATAGTATTCTGACACGATATCGAGGCTGAAAGTCATGGTCTGTTTAGACCAGTGTTTCACCAGCAGGAGCTACAGCAGCCCCCACCGTAGGCCCCAGCAACTCCTCTCTTAATCACCCTTTATCTTAATCTGCCCTGCTATCCAGCTTTCATTCAGCGCACTTCATGCTGCTCTCATTCTGATTCCTCATATTGCTTCTGTTAGCTGCTATGCTGCTAGATATGTAGGTCTTATGAAAGCTCTCAGCTGGACCTTGATCCTCTCAAAGATGTGAAGCGACTCAAGTTCTCTCCTTGAACTCTGGACTGGGAATTCGTATCTCAGATACTGCCGGGCTGTCTCACCCAATTACCTGGCAATTTAAGGATTACTGAGTAACACCTATCAGTCTGGGGGTGAAATGGGACAGCTCAAGCTTGTTTGAGCAACTGAGGAAAATGTATACTGACTTTGACACATGCATTTGTCATCAGACAGGCTTAAAAACTAAGCAATGAAATTTGCTTTGTAGGAGTCTATATGTAGGGCCAGAGCGCTAATATTTTTTTTTTTTATATGGATGAAATCCTTCATCCATAACTTCAAACATTCAGTCATAAATGTTGAGGTAAACTAGACTAAACTAGTTCATTAAAAACCAAAGAAATAAGCCTGCTGTCTTTGATTGCTGTGATTGAACTGACACAGCCACAGCCCAACCAAACACAGTGCATAGAGAAGGGGGCAGAGCCCAGCCACAGCCCAACCAAACACAGTGCATAGAGAAGGGGGCGGGGCCCAGCCACTGCCCAACCAAACACAGTGCATAGAGAAAGGGGCGGGGCCCAGCCATTGCGCCAACCAAACACACGGGACAACAGCCATTCACTACTGCTTTACAATAAAAGACTGGCAAACAGAGTGTATTTATAATGAGTACATAAATTATGAGTTCCTTATCAAAGTAATCAAAATATTCATGCTGCATTCAATACTTAATAATATTAAACATAACCTTTATAATAGCCGGTGGAATTCTAAACTGAATCATGAGCAGAGCAATGTCAAGGAAATTCATGGTTAAATTCATTTGAATATAAGCATTTTCCAGATATTGGTGATGATTGGGTTGTTAACACCAAATCCAGAACATTTTAATCAGATCTACTTCAAAGCATGTTGATTAGATAGAGGCATAGGCCACAAAATGTGTTAACTCTTTGAAGCTCGCCTTCCAAAATGCTATCTGATTGTCTGGCCTCCTAAGGTGTCATAAAACTTACCAGGGGAAGCGATAGTTACAGTGCAGTTGTACCATTATTGTGTTAAATGTTAGTTAAAATGCTTTAAGATTAATTTTTTATTACATAACATGTAGACACAAGTTTAATAGTTATTTTAAGTAAGTTTCCCAATAAACCTGAAGTGTTTATTGTGTTTTAAATGACTATTATAAACTAATAACTATTTTTAAATATTATACTTTGATTGTATTATGATGTGTGTTATATGCTTGTAATCGTAATTTTGTATAGAGAATGAAACTGAAATTCATATGCTTCTCTAATTAATGTAACTAAAGTTATATTGAATAGGAGGTTTAAATGATAAATGTAAAATCATTTGACAATGAAATAAGTGAATACATTTCATTTCTAACACACCCTTTTTGTGTGGCACGCAATTGTCTATCAAATACTGTGAACCAATGGAAGGACCAACAAGGACTTGTTTACAGTACAAGGGGACGCCTATATATCGTGTTATTTAAACTCAAAACAAGGATTTTCGCTATCGGGATTCGCTCTTGCTCTCTGGATTCTCCCTTTGTCTCTCCAATCTCATCGCTCTCAACTCATCAAACTCCAAAGTTCTTCAATGAAGGTGCAATTATGTAATCTTCAAAGCTGTCCCGGAGAAGATGACAACAGCTTTTGCCTACAGCCTTCACAGATATGCTGTAATGCGCTGGTGCATAACTAACTTCCACAGAGAGGACGACCGTGTTAAGACTTTGTTTTAAACATTGCACCAACAGAATAAGTATTAAACATATATTGTGCATTTACAGCTAACTGAACTGAAGCCATGCTATTGATATTGTCACAATATGTAATGTGCGTCTATTCAACTAGATGCTGAACATTGTACATGCATACTTAACCAATGCGTGTCTCAACCAAACAATGCGTGATGAACTATTAAGACTGTTTCACTAATGCAGAACTCTATGACCAGAGAGCACATAAAGGATTCCTTATGAACATTTAACCATGCATTACTTTTCCTTGAATGTTTTATTTTGTTTCTTCTTTATACATATGAAACCTAACCTTTATTCTTCTTCCTTTGAGAATATGAATAAATGTAATAATAGTTTAGATTGGTAGCTTTCTTTTTGTCTTATAACAAATATACATTTATGATAGATTTGAAATACTTAAATATACATAATATTAATTGTTATTTTTTTTCATCTTGAATCTAGGGATAATTATACCAGAATCGCTAGTTCTTATTGAGGTATTGTGTTTATTATGGTTAATAATTACATTATGAGTTATAGTTGGTATTTTCTTTAATGGTAATTGTTAAGGACACAGTTGTGACATAAATCGTACATATACAACGTAAATATGCATGACAGCAAACCAGTGCCAGCAATGGCAGCACCATGGATTCGGAACAATTAATTCTCACTGCCCCAGCATCCTGGTACTGTGTCATTGTAATGTTTGTATTGGCTCTACTATTGGTATGTCAAAACATACAATTCTTGTCACAAAGATACAGGTATATCAAAGGTCATACCATTGTTTCTAAATAGAGAGCCATCGCCATTGCTGTGTCGCTGCTGCAGTGCCTTGGAAGATCATTTACTGCATAAGGGTAGTAAAACTTACCCAGATTGTTTTATGTTTCCTCACTTTTACATAATGGCAGCAAATAAATCTTGCACCATAGAAGTTCTGAACCCTCTCTCTGTAAGGGATAGACAGTCCCATTAACAACGTTGCCATTGAAGTGCTGTACCTCTTCATAGCAGGTGCCTAGTCTCTGTAAGGGATAGCTAACCCCATTGCTGTGACAGTATTGCCATTGAAGTACTGTACCCATCATTGCCAGAGACCAGTCTCTGTAAGGGATAGCTAACCCCATTGCTGTGACAGTGTTGTCATTGAAATCTGTACCATATAACTGCCTGCAAGGGATAAACGGATGTGCACATTGCATACTCTATTTATCATTTATGAAGAATAATGAGCCTCAAGTAATATAAACACAGTGGAAGTTTGCCCTTATTTCTCTGTTTAACAACCCTAATTACTCCAAGCGCCACTTCCTCAGGCTTGAATTGTCAGTTATACTCAGTTGATTTAAGTGCCCTGATAAATGGGGCCTGCAACAATGCGAGGGCTGTTAGCCCTTTCACAGTGTCAGCATTGAAGGGGCTAATTGAAAAACGCCCAAACAAGTTCTCATTATCCGGCTGATTGGGTGAAATCTATGAGTGCTTGCTTTAATGTGACATCTGTTAACTGGAGAGGGAGGAAAATAACTGTTTTCATTTAATTGAAGTGCCGTTGTAGGCCACTGACAGAGACTGGGGCCTCTAGTATGGGTGTGTTACTAAAATGCTGTCAGAACAGTGGGATCAGCTATTGCTAACAGCTTGGCTGCCCTTGGAAGAACCATTGTCTATGGAAGTTCACAAATTGAAAGGGTCTGTCTGTGTTGTCTATATTGCCATTTTGAATTTTTAACATACATTATCATTATCACACTCAATTGGGCAGTACATGCTCAACAGCGTTAGCCGGGAAAAAGAGAGTTTCTCGGATCACAGTGTCTGCAGGTCATACACCTTCTGTGACAAGAAGGGAGCATGAGCGCAATACACTGATGTTTAGAAGAAACAATCTCTTTCTTCAGGTTTCCCTATGGTAAACATATCAAAACAATTGGCATTATGTTGAAAAATATATTGCTGTGTTACACACAACACGGGACACAGCAAAAGTACAGTAAAGCTTTTCTTGTAAACACTGCAGGAGGTTCTGTAACACTTTAAGATGGGAATTAATGTGGCAAACAAACTGGCAAATTGATGGTAAAGCAGAGGTAAGTGAAAACCGTGGTTAACCATGGTAAATACAACGCAGGAAAAATGGGGAAAGAATAGTAAATAACAGGGGTGTTCTGTTACTTGTGGGTATTTGCTGATAGAACGAGAGAGACACAGAGGGTTTGTAGTTGAAAAGCTGCTTAGGTGCTCAGGTTTTATTAATACAAAGCTGCCGGCAGTTGCAGTGGTTGGTGGCCACCACTAGGGTACCAGCAATGGTAGCCCTAGTGCAGAAGGAAATACACCCATGTACATGATACAAAAACACAAAACAAAACACAGAGGTAAAACAGCTAAAAACAAGTTTGCCATCAAGTTGCTCAGCACTGCTCCAACTAAAAGGGAGGCTCCACTTCAAGGTCCTTCCCCCCAACACAAACTAAATAAATAAGGGTAGGATTAAAATCCCCTAAATGAAGGCCTGAATCAGAACCCAGGAACAAACAAAGAAGAACAAAGAACTGGCTCTCCAGAACCTTTTTAAAGGAAGGTGACCAGTGTTAATTGATTGTCAATTATGCAACTGACACCTGGTCACCTGCTGCACATTCAGTTTTATTTAGCAAGCAGGAAGGTCTAAACTCCCAGCCCTGCCATTCAGCACACACTTTATATTTACAGAAGTGATATACTCCCAAAACAGGTAAATAGGACAGGTAAAACAAATTGTTTTATTTTGTTATTTTATTTTGTTTATGATATCTGGCCAACGCTAAAATATAGACTTAAAATATTTGAGCAGATACAACAATCAAGTCATCAAAGTCTGTTATTTAAAAGACAAATAAAGCAATGTCTTATCCTCAGTTTGGAGTATTGTAATGAATACACATTCATATTTGCATCTGGTAATGATATAAATACGATAAAATATATAAATAATGTCATAACTGATTGAGGCTTCTTCACCTAACTATTCTTGGACTTGCTACTGTTTCCTGTAGTCAAACCAGGAAATTGTTGAAGGTTATTCATCTTTTGAAGTTTTAACCTTGACATTAAACAATCCATTACCTGTTCATATTATAATTATTTATCGACCACCTAAGCCAATCCCGCTATTTCTGGCTGAATGTGGGGATCTGCTATCTATATTGACAGTCAAATATGATAATATAAGAATATATAAGGATTATTTTATTGGGTGATTTTAACTTTCATGTTGACATTGATTCTGATTGAGCATGTAGTAGCTCTCAACATATGAGAGCTACTACGTGCTCTCTTGATCCTATTCCTACAAAACTATAAAAGATGTTCTTGGTGTTATTAATACCCACATTAAAAATGATAAATAGTTCACTTTCCTCTGGTATAGTTCCCTCAGCACTTAAGGTCGCTGTGGTAAAGCCTATGCTTAAGAAACACAATTTGGACCCTACAGTCCTCAATAACTATATGCCAATCTCTAACCTGCCATTCTTAGATAAGGTTCCAGAGAAAGTTGATGCAATTCAATTACAAAAATGTCTAATTCTTAATGGTAAAAGCGCTATATAAACACAATAAATAAAATAAAATAAATAACTGAACATAATATACATAAACCTTATCAACTATTAAAAACCTGTGCTTTAAAAGATTCTGTAATTGCTATTATTTGCAACCTAGAATTTGATCTACTTGCTAAATTTTCTAAAAAATAACAACAACAAAAAAAAACCTTATCTGGTCAATTGCAAGAAATGATCAACAGCACCCTAACTGAGGCTGATCCAGTGGCTGGTACAGAGGACAGTACTAATAATAGACTGAGGGATAGTTTCAACGGCAATGAATTGAGATCCTCCAGATTCTGCCCCCAGAGGATTGTAAAACAAGGTTTTAAGTTACTCCTATGATTCTTCAGACTAAGAGCTGTACTAGCTTGCTGCTCATATGAATAGAACCCTTGATATGTATTCTCAACGTATCAAACGGTTATTTGGTTAAATGAATAAAGCACCGAGTTAAACATAATTCTGAATGCATACATTTTGCATTAATTTAAATTCCATCTGTTGAAGCTCACTCTCTTCAGTTCTGAACGGGTCTTAATATCATCTTTTAAAATAGGTTTTATTTGAAAACATAGCCTTCTGTAAAACATACCTCTTAATTATTCTGATATACAATGAAGAAAAATGTAATTTCTCCCGCCACGCTGCCATTTTCCAAACACCAAGTAGAAATGATCAGTTTAACTCTGAGGTCTGTACTAAAGTTGGGGATCAGATGATCCTGAATGTTGTTCCCTGTGTTTTGTAACTGATATTAAGATAATTTAAATTAATAATACAGTTCAGCACAGAACTAAGAACTACGTTCTTCGTTGCAATTGACCTATCAAGACTTTTTAAAAATAGATTAAAAAGCTGAATTGTTTTAATCCCATTAACAAATTCTGAAAACAAAACAGTTGGCCTCAGGTTGAACGAAATCCAGAGGTGTTCAAGAAGCTTCACTGAGTCAATTAAACATTCAAGACAATTCTGCTTTTAACAGGAGGTTGTTAGCAGCTGGTTAATCCCATTAGTTGTTTTTGTTTGTTTGAGATTCAGCATCAACAATTTGGCTAGGTAACCTACCATACCCTCACCACTCTGTGTGAAGAAGTATCTCCTAACCTAATTCTAGTGTCCTAATTCTGTAACCAGTGTGTGTCATCTGGTCTTGGTTTCTGTGTTGTGTTTAAAGTATTGTTTTAACCAGTTCAAATTTAAGATTTTAAAATAATGAAGTCCCCCCTCAGTGAGGTCTGTCTGTACTTTATTGTACTTCATTCACACCTATTAATTCCTATGCTCAACACGACCATCTACACTGGCAGAATTAGTCTAGGCCAAGCCCTTTATCTTAGGAATGAAACTGTCAGAGTACATTTCAGGCTGTCTCCATCCTGGCTCTGAGGACAGGGGGCTCCTTCAGGCCTTTCCTCCGAGGGATGCTTATTGATTTATAGCCCATTGACCAGCCAGCAGTAATCATCCTCTTTAGCAGTGGAGTTGCTGATTAGTTGTTGGGGGATCATTCTCCTTATCATAGCCCTGAACGGGACACTGGAGAAAGTCAATAAACAGGCTGACTTGGGTATTCGTGATTAGTTAAGGTTTTTAGATTTTTGGGATGTTGGATTGGATGATGCAATTCAGGAATGGTACGGGGCTGCAATTTCTATATCAAACGAAAAAGTAAACAATTAAGCAGACTTAATTTCAATAAGTTTGTCCTTATATCGGTTACTCAGTCACTGACTTGGCCTGTTCTTGTTTAGTTCTGTTTATTATGCAGGTGAAGTGCACAGTTCGGTCCAACAAGAAATAATTGCACGGTCTGTATTGTCCAGTAAGTGCACTACAGTTACATTCACAACTGTGTTTTGTTTTCAAGGTAGACTAATCAAGAGAACTTTGCAGTAACTCATCACTGCCAGGGGCCAGTCTCTGTAAGGGATAGCTAACCCCATTGCTGCGACAGTATTTCCATTGCAGTACTGTACCCATCACTGCCAAGGGCTCAGTCTTTGTAAGAATAGCCAGTCTCTTTATGTTGGCAGTATAGCCAATGCAGTACTGTAGTATATTGCTGCCAGCAGCAATGCCTGTCAAGTATTCAGCAATGGAGCTGTTAGCACCAGATGCTCCTAATGACAAATAGACGGAGACTGCCAGCTGTGTAGGCATTCCTTCAGCTCTTCCCAGAGGCAACAATACAACATGGGGAAAATAAAGCATCCCGAGTGACCTTCTAGAAGATGACTCCTGTGAGGGAGGAACCAATCAGGCCCATTTCTTAATAAATCATCCATCTTAATCAAAGGGAGCCCTCCTGCATTAATAACTCAACATGTTGGGCTTGACGGCGGCTACAATGTGCTTAATGGAACTATTTATTTCCATAATGCTGCATTGTCTCTCGCTCGCAGTGCAGTGCCGGTGGAGGCATGGGGGGAGGGTTCTAATTAGCGAATGAAATTTCATGTACAGCCTGGGAAGGAAGATAAATACAGCACTGACAGGTCCACCCTTTCAACTTGTCAAGCCCCTGACAGAACGGCAAATTAAAGTATGGCTAATCATTCAGTAAACCCTCAGATGCCATGCTTCTAGTCGACAAAGGTGTCCAATTTCCTAAATAAGCTGGCAGTCCAGTCCAGGCAATGCACCACTGCAGAGGACAAACGGTTTTCAGAAGAATAAGAACGGGATTATTTTCTTTTTATTTAGATCGATTTGTACTGGTGATGGGATAATAGCACAGTACAAACAGGTATACTGAACAGAAAAGGGCAACACTTTATAATGTGTCTGTGATTCCAACATAATTACATATGAACAACCATGTGGTTTACTATTAAATTTGAATGAAGTGCATAATAATTCAACCCTAACACTTGCCTTAATCATGAATAAGCTAATTTGACAAAATATCAACAATATGATAAATGGGTTACACTAAATGAATGGGCACAGATTCCTATTCATTCCAATGCATTATCTGCTATTTCTGTGGTGTTCCATTTCAATTCATTACTAATTTATGGCCATTTCAAAATAAGAAGACGGTTATTCAGATGTTACTCGCATGCAATCCAGTGAATCTCTATTTAATTTCCTATGAACTTGTGTCCATTAGTGTTACAGAGTATTGAATGTACTGTATCATATCTAATAAATAGGGATTATGATCGTTCATATGCAATTATATTTAAATTGCTGACTCTGTTACTTAGAAATGTTACCACAAAGAATAGCAGTGCATTACATTGCAGAGACCCTACAGCATGAGCAACAATTCTGTCAGAGTTTATTTAGGACAATAACAATACTACCTCAATGCCATGGAATTCTATCTAACTAGAAACACTGTGGTTGAATCGCAGACCATCATGACTTCAGACGACATCTTCCATTTCCAGTTTCCATTCTCTTGTACCTAAATCTACCCCCCACCCCCCACCCCCCCAACCCACTAGGTTCCTATGCCACGCCTCCCCCTACTCGCTATACCTACTCACCAGTTACTGAAAGCTCTAATCAGACCCTGATAAATGAAAAGTATGCAATCCAGGGCTAGGTACTGGACCTTTTACGTGCAGATCCAATCCCTGAACGAGAGTGATTGTATTAAAAAGGACACGTCTTTACATTTAATCAAAGTGTACAGTAAAATGCATTGTTCTGCTTCAAGGTAGCTTTCATACACTGACCAGTGTAAGGGGGTGGGAAATCATTGTGGTGTAGAATAGCTAACAATACTCCCCCAAGTTATAGAAGAAAAGGCAATCAAAGGGAATTCCCAGGATCTGTATGTGTCAGTAATGACAAGGCTACATGTATAAGAAGCTAGCATGTGGTGCTCTGATAAGAGCTGTAAAGGAGGTAGTGTATGCAATACTCCAGTTCTTTAACTGATGGAGGAAACACACCTGCTTTTGTAAATGTGATTTAATATGAAGGTTGGAAAGCACGTGATACTGAATGTGTGCCCCAGTCTTTAAGCCCTGATCAATTGCATTGCCCTGCTATTCCATTGTCAGCATCGAAACAGAGACACTCCCTGCAAAACTTAATTCACCTCAAATTGTGTGTCTGAAGTAGTAGATGAAACTGAAGCACTCAGGTAAACAATGTTTTTTTCTTTTGAAGACTAAAACGGGCATTTGGTCCAGCACTTTTGTACTTGACATCATTACCCCTTCCGCTGCATATATCTGGAGAGTCGCTTAACCATTTATCATAAAACTGTGTATTAACATCACTTAGTTTGGTCATTGAGAATATCAGATAAACCTTTATAGTCCCCCACCCCCTCCCCCCCCACCCTCCATAAAGCCGGTCCACTGACAGTGTGGATGTATGTCATCAACGTATATGGATCTCTTGGTGAGAACCACTGTGGTGAGTACATGCAGGTGAGTGCAGTGCAGAGTGGATTAATCACACAAACAATGATTCCAGGTGCAAAGATGTTTATTAATGATTATAATGTCCAGAGCCTTATGGCAAAACCTGTAAACAATAATAATGATGGAAGTGGTACAACAGCGTGTATCACTTCTGTTTGTAAATCCCATGGGTTTGACCCGAAACCAAAAGTCCAGTCTTTTCTCATCCACACAAAAAAACAAAAACACAGACACAGTTCCTACAGTGCATGAATTAAGTGCTTGTGGTGCAAAGACAGTTCCTCAGTGAAAAGTGAGTGGTGATATCCAGGTTTGATGCTGGCCTGCGGCTGCAGCTCCAGATCGTGTTAGTAATCTTGAAACAGACAATACAAACAAACAGTGTTAAAAGACAAACTAACAAACACTCAGTTTTTTTCACAAATAACGGGACTGCTTCTAGGTTGTTGCTAACCAGATACAGTACAAAGGAAAAGATCACTTTCACAATGCCCCCTATTTATACCCTTGCGCACGACCCCTATGTTAATGAGCTCATCCGCTCCTCCAATCCTCAGATGCCACGCCGTCTCCTGTCCGAGTCAGTGAACCTGGGTGCCGTAGCTCAGCCCCCTTCCTAAATGACTGACTTCCATGTACCCTAAGGAATAAATTGTCGTGCCATTTAGTTAAGGGTACTCCGTTTCTTTTACATAGTGCCCTCACAGGTCGGGAAGGAGATCTAACACCAAGAATCGTTCAATCTCTGTCACCACTTATTCAAATGTAATGAAACTTGGTATTAGCATTATTTAGCCTGTTATTGAGAGTATCAGATTCTGAAAATATATGCAGGTATCTGTCTGTTTATTCATTCATCCATCTGTAGGTCATTTTTACATTTTTAGATATATCTCAAGAATCACTTATCAAAATGTGGTTCAACATTTGATTGCTAATTCCTATTCTATACTGTTATGTACATACCATTTATAAATATCATGGTCATCAACTTATCATCATACTGATAGCTCTAGTTTAGAATTTGCAGTCATGGCTGTAGCTCAGACAGTATGACTGAATGTTTAAAGTCATGATCAATATAAGTGCTGAGATTTTAATTGAAAGCATTGCAAAACCCCTGCTGTATCCAGTGTGGTCCTGTGGCAAAGTGCCCTGCCGCTGGGCTATATATTTGTGTTACATGTTGCGTGTGGTGTGTTAATGTTGGTGTAGTGTAGTTGGTACACGGGATATAATATGGGTTATGAACACGAGTGATTTAAAGTGTATATTTGTATTTAGGCACAAGGATTGCACAGCCTTCACGTGCAGGTAAAATGTAATAATATGTGAGGGAATTGCACTTTATTAATTCACGTGGAGTTGTACCGAGACTCCAATTGAATGATTGATTAGCAATCGAGTCTCGGTACAGCTGCATAAAAGCAGCATGTTTTCACTCACTCAGGGTTGTGTGTTTGCGAGTGGAGACCGGGTGTGGAGAGGAGAGTTAAAATAAAATAAAGAAAGAAAGAAAGAAAGAAAGAACGAACAATTGCTAAGTCGTGCTGGAGGGCCAGCATGGTACTTATTTGTTTAACGTTCGTCCACTTGTTTTGTCTGGTAGTACGTTGTTTGTCTATTTATTTTGGCTGCAAGTGCCATGCCCTGTTTTGGTGTCAGTGTTTTGTTACAACCTTCTTATTTGCTGTCTGTTTACCTATTAAATGCTGAGCGCAACCAAGCGCTCAGCTTCACCAAACTCCACCTCTCTCTGTCTCTTCTGTGTTGGTCCCTGTTTCTGGTCTGACGTCACCTACTACAACCGTCTTTGTGACGGGTCCATATCACAGCAATTTGTTTTCAGCATATTCCTGATATTCATTTTTTTATACTTTTACATGTGAAAGTTCACCAGGAGAAAGAGAATTATCTTCTGCACATCACAGTGTGTCCAGTTCATGCTCCATCCTGTAACAGTGCTATTGAACTGAGTGGTGTATTGTGGGAACAGAAAACCAGCATTGTTGCAAGAGGGAGTGATCTGGATACATTGGGATCCTTAGAAGACTTTTTTTTTCTTCTGGCAAATGCTCACAAGTACATTTTGAGAAACATATTGCCCAGTTGATTTATGACCCATGTTGTGTGACTGAACGCTTTTAAATAGCCGGTAATTACACTGCGAAACGGAAACACAGGACTCAGCAAGTGTAACGTAATACATTTCTCGTTAACTTTACAGGGTCTTCTGCAACACTTTAAGAGGTTTGTTAGTTGGATGTAAAATCGGTGGAAGCAGGGACTTCATTGAAGCTGACCAGTTGGGACAACAGGTAGAAATATAGGTCCTTCTATTTATGATATCTGGGATATATCCTCTACACAGCTCCTTAGGCTATAGTTTAATATAGTTGATATATTAGCATTATTATATATTTGATTTAGTAGTCACCAATTGTTTTTTATTATTTTCTCCTCAATTTGGATTAGTCAATTATTTTTCAGGCTCAGCTCACCTCTACCACCCCTGCTCTGACTCAGGAGGGCGAAGGTGAACACATGCTGTGCTCCGAACCATGTGCTGTCAGCTGACCACTTCTTTTACACCCTGCAGACTCAACATGCAGCCACCTCAGAGCTACAGTATCGGAGGACAATGCAACTCTGGGCAGCTTACAGGCGAATCCGCAGGTGCCTGGCTAGACTACAGGGGTCGTTGGTGCGTGGGAGCCGAGGACACCCTGGCCAACCTACCCAACTCCGGGAGGGGAATGCCCATCCATGGGCGGAGTGCCTTTACCCGATGCGCCACTCAGAGCCCTCATATTAGCATTATTTCGATCTATAATTGATTCATCTTAGATACATTTCTTGTGTGTGATCTCCAGTATAGACTTGCTAGTGCACAACAGGAGGGCCGGGTATTAGAGTATTTCATCCTTTAAATGCTCAGTAAACAATTTCCATGCAGAACAGAAGTTACACAGTGTGTAATTGTTTAAACAAGAGCCAATGAAGCGTGACAAAGTGGACTTGTTATGCATATCTTGCTAACATGTTTTACATTTTTTCAAGCACAAATCAAGGTGTAAAACAAACCTGCCACACAGATCCTCTGTGTAATCCAAGTAATCGTAATTGAAAAGGAAAAGAAGGAAACTCAGCCTCATCCAAGCAAGTGAAACCCTGACAGAGCTGAACCCAGCATGTTAAAGTATGACATGGAAATGGATTTGAAAGCCTTTGTCAATCTCCTTGAACACTGTGTCAAGAAAATTATGTTTTAGAAAGCGATTAAAAACGGAAACTCAAGTTTATTTTTTAATTCACATTATTGATAAAAGCTAATTATGATTAAAGATTTCATTGCCATGTATTATTGTATACTATTCTGTACATACTGTTGCTAGATATCATGGTCACCAACTTGATCATTTTGAATGTACTTGTGGTTGACTTTTTATTCTACTGAAATGTTTAGGTTACGTGTTCACATCGTTTTGGGAGGGTGCACGTCACTCCCCTTTAATAAACATCCTTCAGCCTGCTAGTAACACAGCAGAGCTAATATCCTGCCCTAATTACAATTAGGGTTTCATCAGAGCTGCGTTTGTAAATTGGAATGGCTGCTCCACACATTATAGGGACGACCTTGCTGGAGATAAAAGGCTGATGTGGGAGATCATCTAAACAAACAGCAGCGTGTGAAGCTTTCACAACATTAATACCTGCCATCCTGCTGGCTGTCTGCTGCTCTGATTAACCATCGCTGGGTGGCTCTTTGATTAAGGGAGCTCATCCTATTGGGACATCTCCCTGTAGTGCTGCTAATCAGAGGCAATTTGCTTGCAAGGACAGGCACTTGTCGCTTGACGTTTTTTAATTTAACTCATGGGTAAATTGTTGTGTAGGTATTGTGAAGATTTTATAGAGAGATTTAGTGCCCTGTCATGTATTTTACCCTGGTCTCGTCTGTCTACCGCTGAAGGCTGAGACTTTTTGTCTACTTTGTCTACTTGATTTACCACAGGTTTGCTTATAAAATGTCTAATCCAAACCTCACCAGATTGACTGACAATATTGAGACTGAATGTTTTCATGTAGCCTGACATGCATCATTCCAGTGGGATCTTCTCCTAATGCCCAGCATGGTCTGCTCAACTGTCAAAGTGAACATAGTGACAATAGTGACAAGAGCAGCACAGTACAGAATATGTCTTCAAGAATATTCACTGGACCAGATACATGAATGCAGAATGACTGGGCATGGGGAATTAGTCAATGTATTAACAGCTCTTGCTTTCAAGCCAAATGCTGCTGCCTTTAGTCTGGGTGCCCATGAGATACTGTGCATGTGGGAATGGAATGTTGCTATGTGCATCCAGTCAATGTGCATGTGGGAATGGGATGTTGCTGTGTGCAGTCAAGCACTGTGCATGTGGGAATGTTACTGTGTGGAGTCAGGACTGTGCATGTGGGAATGTAGCTGTGTGCACTCAGGCACTGTGTATGTGTTAATGGAATGTAGCTGTGTGCACTCAGGCACTGTGCATGTGGGGATGTAGCTGTGTGCACTCAGGCACTGTGCATGTGTTAATGGAATGTAGCTGTGTGCACTCAGGCACTGTGCATGTGGGGATGTAGCTGTGTGCACTCAGGCACTGTGCATGTGTTAATGGAATGTAGCTGTGTGCACTCAGGCACTGTTCATATGGGAATGCAGATGTGTGCACTCAGGCACTGTGCATGTGGGAATGGAATGTTGCTGTGTCCACTCAGGCACTGTGCTGGGGGTGCTGGGAGTGTCCCCCTCATAGCTCTGCAATTGCACTTCAGCCATGAAATCAGCCCCCCAGCCATACTGTCCTGCACTTCTCTCAGACAGGGATTAATTTATCTTGTGAGCCTGATGCAAAGCCAGATTTGATCTGCACATAGCAAAGTAATTCAGTCTGCTCAATAGTGACCAGTTCCTTTCATACAGCTCACTGTGAATTAGTTTTATGCTGTATGTGAAAAATGTTAACACAACTGTTTTAATGATGCTAGCAGCCACATAAGCTACTCTAATAATAACAAATGCATTGCTCTATTTGCTTTTTTAATGTTTAAAATTATATATATATATATATAAATATATATATAATATATATTAATATATATATATATATATATAAAGTAATTCTTAGTCGCTTGTGAATTTCATTTGAACACATGATCTTCTATAAATCAGTCTGCTGTTTTTTATGTGTGTTGTATGAAGACTTTAGAGTACTGTTACATCTCTAACACCTCTCCATACCTGATACCTAGCAAAGAATGTGTTGTCCCAATGAAGGTATTATCCTGCCTGAAAACATTCCTGGCAAAATAAACTCGTACTCTGGCAGTTTTTTCAAATTGTAACACGCTCATTATTTACCACATTTACTCTAAAATAAGCCTCCCTGAATCTGACTCAAGGTCGCATTCAACATTTCAAAATGTTTGCATGGTAATTTGCCAGTCTTCCCAAGTTTTAACTATGGTTATTCTTTGAATTTCAATTATATATTTTTTGGTTTTTAATATGCTTTATCACACGTCTATAGACTTTACAACATGTATGTATGCTTTCACTGTGCTTAATTACACTTTGCTATGGTTTTACTACAGAACATGGTTATAAGGGATTAATAATTACGTCTTGTTACCAAATTCCTACCTGGCTTACTCACAGGCAGTATAAGTGTCGAACTATTCGTTGAGGGAGCCGCGGCGGCACGAGACCACTCTTTGTGTTCCTTCCCGGCGGCGAGGAGGCGGGGGCTCTTTAAGTTTGGGGGCCGGTGAGGAGCCGGGCCGCCGCCTCCGCCACGAGAGGGATCCGGGCCGCCGCTTCCAGAGCCCGAGAGGGAGAGGAGCCGCCGCCCCCAGAGCCAAGAGGGAGAGGAGCCGCCGCGACTATATCGGCCATACCCGGCAAATTTGATATCCTTTGGCAATAGAAGGACGGTGAGTCGTGTTGGAGCTGGCCGCCGTCGCCGCCTCCGCCACCATAGGGAGCCGGGCCGCCGCCTCCGCCTCCGCCACTAGAGGGAGTCGGGCCGTCGTCGTCGCCGTGCTACCTTGGAGATTCAGGGCCCCCTCAACCAAAGAAGGCTTGGGGGCTCCGACATCAACCCCGCCCACCACCACCCACAATAACAGCCCACCCAAGGGACATAATTGGACTCTTGGGGGGAGAGGGGTGGGGAGGGTGGGGGGAAGGGGGGAGTTGGCCGATTACGGCCAGTGTCAGTTGTACATGGGGGGAGGTGTGTGGCAGAGCAAAGCTTGTGCCCTTTTTAAATTGGCAGGGATGGGGTTAACTTCCCCTACCTGCCTGGGTTTATTATGTTCAGGTGGCTGGGTTGATTAGTTGATTAGGTTAATTAACGATCAATCAGCGCCCAGCCACCTGATATAAAAGGAGGCCTCTGCTTCTCATTTGGGAGAGGGAGCTGAGGAAGCAGGTTGGTGTTTGTTTTGTGGTTTTTGAATTTTCTAAATCCAGTGAAGGCATTGCCCAGCCTGGAAACCTTTATTTTTGTGAGTTTTGTTTTTTGCTTTATTTGTGTTTGAGTATCTGTTATTTTGCCCTTGTGCACTTTATTTTTGTTTATTTATAATAAAATAGTTATTTTTTTGAACTGCAGTCTGTCTCTGGGCCTCTATCCACTCGCCAGCCGGCCACATAGGTGACAAACAGTTGGTCGTTGATTTTCCAAGGATCAAATTGATTGTAGTTTCACTTTATTCTTTACTGATTCTTTCTTCTTTACCGAACTCAAAAACCGAATGAGTGTTGTCAAAACATGTGCTAAAAATAAATAAATAAATAAATAATCTAGTCAGAATTCAAACCCCCTGCCCCCTATCTCATCTGGGGAAGCAGCAAGTAGATAGTTTCTGCATACTGTACATCCTTTAACATACAAGGAATATAATAAAACATTATACAACAAGTACAGCACAATACATATTATAAAAACATTATACAGCATCAGTTACAATAATACAAACAATACAACAGTGGCTACTCTAATACTTCCTAGTTCATATTTCCAGAACACAGTTGTTTTATTAAATGAAATAAGAAATGACTAAGAAATGTAACCCTATCTAAAATCATGGCTTGTGCACATATCAATACATAAACATGCATACACTATCTGAAAGCATGGCTTGTGCACATATCAATACATAAAAATACATGTTTACTATAGCACATGCTTCTTTCAAAACTGCACATTTGAGACCTGCATGGCAAAGGGCACTGCACATGCATTTTCCTTAATGTTTTTATGTAATGCTTTAAAACATACATATAGTCTATATTTATTGTTTTGTTTTATTATGTCAATGCGTAATTGGACTTCAATAATTGGGCTTTCAGTGCTGCTCTGGGGTGTGAAATCCACTATAGACAGTGGATAGTTTCACATTTACTTTTTATACAAGACCAATAAAAATAACATTAGATCAGAACATAATAGAGACGTTGTTCTGCTAAATAAAAGTGAGGGAATGCTGAGGCCTGTGTAAATGGCTGTAGTGCAACTTACTTTCTGTTTCAACAAATAACAGGAAGTTGTTCTAAAAGCTAGTTACTCTTCCACTGAAGTTGGTGCATAGAGCAGATTGATTCATTCCTAGAACTAGCATTTCAGTCGCAAATTGATTGTGATGGACTGGTCATTGTGAACCAAGCCACAGTCCTTTTCATAACAGAAAACAAACTTCATTTTGAATGATTGTACTATCCTCCACAGTGTAGAAATGTGTGTTATATATTGTTTAAATGTTGCTCTGTTCCAGTCACACACGACCCAGATGACAATAGACAGTAACTGTGTCAGTCTCCCCAGTGCCCTGTTTTCAGTTCAGCCTGACTGAAGGTGGACATTCATTTCAATATTATTTTTAAATATTTCAGAAAAACAGGAAGCAATAGTGTGCTGGGACAAAAAACTTACAAACAAACAGGGCATATGTAAAGGTACAATTGAAATTGAGTTCCACTTTCCTTTTAACAGTTCACAGTACGCTTCATAAAATAAATGGTAAGCAATAGGACTGCCTAGCCTTGCTAATGTGTATGGAATCTGACATGCAGTCATACCATTGTATTTGGATAAGCAGTTGGGATCAGTAAATGTTATTGAAGTTGCCTTATGGAAGTCTATCGGAATAGTAAAGGTTTGTTGCATGTACTTCCTTTTTATGCTGCATAAATCTGCATCTATTTAAATGCAATATTATTCATATTTTAGCACAGTGGGCTCACAACATACCAAAGTCACTTCAAAGGGGGTCCTAGCTGAAGTCTGAGATCTACTTAAGTAATAATAAACAAAACTTTTATCTTCACCCTTTATTTTCTAAAAGAAGACCTTAAATAAATATTACACATAATGTTGGAATTATGTGCTTTTAGGACAAGCGGTGCACAATATGAATGGTCTATGTATCCACCATTGTAAGGTCAGGATTGTAGGTTTTCCTGTATGAAGCCAGTTTGCCCCACTCCAAGTGTTCAGTAGTCAGGATTGTAGGTTTTCCTGTATGAAGCCAGTTTGCCCCAGCTCCCAGTGTTCAGAGGTCAGGGCTGCTGTTAAATGTTCATCAAGCTCAAAAAGACTTGCTAATCGTGGTGATGAGTTAACCTCTGAAAAACTTTGAGTCAGGCTTCTGACTGCAGCAGCAGGCTCCCTCAATAGCAAAGTATTTGTGTATCAATGGCTGTCTTCTGAATGGCTCTTTTAACAGTCTGAAAGTGATGGATTCTTCTCAATTAAACCTTGTCTTTGTTGGTCAACTGCACTGTATGTCCTACATCCAGTTAGCCTCACTTCCTGGCTAGCATCTGTCCAGTTTCTCAGAGCCCTTGCATATTGGCAGACCACCAAGGAAAGGTTCATAGTATTCTGACAGCATGCAAACAGTCCTTTGAATGAGACGTAAAACCAAGCTCCTATTATAAGTGATGGTGCAGCAGCAGTTGTGATGCATAGTTCACCTCTAGTCTCTGTAAGTTGCTTTGGATAAAAGTGTCTCCTAAATGACTAAATAATAACAGTCCTATTACTTTATGACACAAAATCAATGCAACAAAAAAAGTGAAAAATCAGTTGATGACAGGAAATCTACCAAACTTGGTCTTACTTTCCAGCATGTAATAGCTGAATCTACACTGATAACGTTTTGAGTGAAATACTGTAATACTGTACCGTAAAAAAGATTAAAGAGAGGGGCAATAGCCCTACTTACACTCATCTTTACAGTAATATAAGTGCTGCGCAACACCTACAACGGTGTACAAAGGTGAATGTCGAGACACTGTGCTACCCAACGTGGTGCTGTAATTGTTTCTCTCTAAAGGGGAGGAATGAAAATGGACCAGTGACAGAAGCAGGTGATCGGAGATGCATAAGGAATCAGGCACAACTAGACCACAGTGCTGTTCTGTGCATTGGTTAAAACTTTTGTTTTATAATAATAAATCATTTATCCTTGCATATAACGTGTACTTGTGCAGTCAAATCGTTTTATGTATTATTATTTTCAATGCTTTGCAGGAAGCTTTATGTGAGCCCCTGCCATTCATCCCTGAGCATCCTCTATAAGAGACTGCACTTGCAGACTAATGTCCGTTGGAAAGAACCAACATCCTTTCACTGACTTGAGCCAGATTATAACAAATCTGGCCTGTCACAGTTTCTTTAAACATCACACAATTGTCAGTTTCTCATCTGACCCGAGGATGTTACTACATAACTACTCAAGATTACTACTCTGAATCCATAATGAATACTCAGCCCTAAATTTGAATAGTGACAGTTCTGCAGCCTCCTAGTTTGTAGCCAGCCTATTTCTACTTAAGATTAACCACAGAATTGATGATATGGTGTTTTTAAATTTATGGATGAAAATTATGGGGTAATGCAGCATCCCTTCGTTTATTGCACACATGGTGCTTCTAAGATTATTGAAAATACCAGCTCAGTAGGTGTTCCATGGAAATTGTATCACAAAATGCCATTATTATTTGTTCCTGTTCTACTTCTTGAACTACAAAACACATTGACGTAAATTATACCCACCTAAGCTAAAGCTCCCTAACAAAGTGGGATATAATTATAGTACAGTATTTCATTATTAAGTAGATTGTACAGAAATGCTAAAGAACGCACAGCAGTTCACCAAGGGTTACATTTTAGTGTCAAATTGTATCTTATTGTTGCTTTCAAGCCTTACTTAAAGAAGAAACAAAATAAAGAAAGCAAACTGAAGAATTTGTATTCTAGTTTTTTAAACGAGTTTCACTCATGTACAAAGATATGAATGCCTGAGGGAAGAAGGTACCTGTGGTATTAAAAAAACAAACAAACAAAAAAACAGCCTAACAACCAGAAAAAAAAGCTTGATTTTGAAGGCTGGCTAATATTAACCTACATACCACCATATATTCAAAAAATATACAAATAAACAACAAGCAATAGATTATTAATTTCAATAATCTGAACTGAGGCACATCTAACCCTGTTTGCAAACTGTCTATATTTCAATAATCTGAACGGAGGCACATCTAACCCTGTTTGTAAACTGTCTCTATTTCAATAATCTGAACTGAGGCACATCTAACCCTGTTTGTAAACTGTCTCTATTTCAATAATCTGAACTGAGGCACATCTAACCCTGTTTGTAAACTGTCTCTATTTTCCCAGAGGGGTATTTTATTGACCCCCCAGTTAGGATCAATTTGAGTTTTAGGGTGCTGTTATTGAGATATGCCACTGCTTAGATCATTAAAACAAATCTGTCAGTGTCTTAAACTGCAAGGAAAACATTTTTAAACAGAAACATCTCTGAATCCCTAATTTGAGGGTTTACAGATAAAACACCTGCTACAATTGTTAAAACAAATAGAAACAACAAAAGACTACTTTCAAATCCCTATAATAATGTGCGAATCTGGTAACTTTATTTAGTGCATTTTTCCTTTCTGAAAAAAATGTGCAATTGGATTTCAGAATCTAGCCCTTCACAACCATCTGCATAAATGTGGAACATTAAACATGTTCATAGAGGGGTTTGGACTTTTAGATTGACAGGGGCTTGATGGGCAGCAAATAAAATTAATTAATTGAAAAAGGTATAACATTACATTAAACAGGCAAACACAACCTCTGTCTGTCTGTCTGTCTGTCTGTCTGTATGTCATGTTGACTTATCTGTCTATCTTTCTGAAGAAGGTGCAACATAATTAAATTAAAATGCAAGGCAATATTGACAGCCAGTAAAAATACTTAATTAGCCTGCCAAAGGTCAACCTCCTCGTTATTTATCAGGTTAAAGGTCAGGAGTATGAGGTCGCATGACAGAGGGGCCGCCTGTCCATTACCTGATGAAGTGTCAGAAGTCAATCACAGGCTTCAATGTGGATTCAGACTCAAGTGAAATGAGCAGGCAAAATAGCTTTTTATGACACTTCACACCGCGCATTTACTAACTGCCACTAATGAAGAATCCCTTTGAGAGACAAGTACAGATAATTCCGATTTGTGCCTAGCTACATTATAGGGAACCAGGATTGCTTTACTTTTTTTTATTTAATTCTACATGTATCAACAAAAGGATTGTTTTGACATAAAAATGCATGAAAACATGTAAATAAGCCTGGATGAATTAATGAATGTATGTATTATTGTACTCAGCAATCATACTTAATTACTACATATCCATATGATATATATTATATATATATATATAATATATAATAATATATATATATATATATATATATATATATATATATATATATATATTTTTTTTTTTCAAAAATAAAAACAAAATCTTAAGAACGTTTCTAGCAAATATTTTATAAGACATGAGTTACTGATTTATGTCCTTAATCATAATTAAAAAGCAAATGAGAAAATAACCTAAAGCTTTTGTTTACATTGAAAAGGGAAGCAATGGATTTCAAGACTGTTATCCCTTTGTTGATTTAAGTCTGATCTGCCATTTTAGTATATGCAACATAGTTTAGATGGTGCAGTGATGATCAGAATATTGTCTTACCATAATTAAAGTCGTACTGTGCATTTCTACTATCAAACAATTTTAAAGGGGCAAGGGGGCGCACCGATATATATATATAATATATAATATATATATATATATATATACTATAATCATCTATATATAATATATATCTATATCTATCTATATCATAGATAGATAGATAGATAGATAGATAGATAGATATAATGTGAGAAAGACAAATGTTTCGGCTAGTGCTAGCGTTTGAGTGTTATTAGAATTTATGAAAGTACTGTAACATACTAGCCATGTTAGCTTGCGTCTGATCACATTAGAAATGACAGAATAAGAAACAGTCCACTTCACAAAAACAACATGTTGCAAATGGACTGCCCCGGACAGCAAGGATCGAGCAAGTAAGAACATGGAATGGGTTACCCAGCTAGGGAGCTGAGGGCTTTATACTTGACAGGGAGACACTTTTTTACACAGAGATTGCTGAGAGCATGGAATGGGTTACCCAGCTAGGGAGCTGAGGGCTTTATACTTGCCAGGGAGACACTTCTTTACACAGAGATTGCTGAGAGCATGGAATGGGTTACCCAGCTAGGGAGCTGAGGGCTTTATACTTGCCAGGGAGACACTTCTTTACACAGAGATTGCTGAGAGCATGGAATGGGTTACCCAGCTAGGGAGCTGAGGGCTTTATACTTGCCAGGGAGACACTTCTTTACACAGAGATTGCTGAGAGCATGGAATGGGTTACCCAGCTAGGGAGCTGAGGGCTTTATACTTGCCAGGGAGACACTTCTTTACACAAAGATTGCTGAGAGCATGGAATGGGTTACTCAGCTAGGTTGTTGATGCTGAATTATTGGGATCCTTTAATGTCCGAATCAATCAATCAATCAATTGTATTTTTATATTCACCTTTGCTGCAAAACATCTCAGAGCGCTGTACATAACAAAAAAGACATCAGCAATTGTTAATAAAATTACATCAGATACATTAAAATATATTTTAAAACATACATTAACAGCATTTAAAAAGAGATAGAGAAAGCCTGCTATTAAACTGAGATTTAACATGAATTGAGTAATATAAACACAGTCTGCTCTGCAATTGGAGTGGCCCTTTGAGCACAGAAGACATTGGTGTCTGAACCTGGATAGGGGAGTTCAATCCTCAGTCACGACCTCCTACATTGTGTTAGGGAAGAAAAAGATGGGAAAGCGAGGGAGAGAGAGAGTGGAATGACAGGGTAAAGTAATTATCGCTTGCTCTTGTGATAACCTGTGTGTTACCTGTTATCAGCAGTTGGACGCACAAAAGAGCTCATTGTTTGGGACTGTAAAACTTTGCTGTTGGTTGCTAAGCATATTAAACAGCAATAAACCTCCAAGCAGGGCACATTGTCTCAAAGAAGCCTTTGTTGCCTCTCTCTGAGCCAAACAGGTGCTCTGGAGACCTGAGTAATCAAACAAACAAAGTGCTCTCGCAGAAATCACGGTTGGGTTTCCCAAGCTGGCCACTGCTGACTATCTCCAAACACATACTGGATTAATCTGATGTAATACAGTAGATACAGAGGCATACTGTCATAGGGATTATCCCAGTCTCTATGGATTCTGTTCACAAACAATTTGGGAGTCAGAAAATGTACTTTTGTATTTACTCCAAAATACCCCCCCCCCCCCCCCCCCATCCCAGAATTATATTACTTAGTTTGCTTTTCAAAGTCTTTTGTGAAACATCTGTTACCTGTGCTTTACCTGTTATTACTCTCTAAAGTGATGTGTTTTACTTTCACATGTGTTTTCAGTTCTGGTACCGTTTCAGTTTTTATTTTATTTTTCTTCCAGGTCAGACCATTCTACCATTGAAAAGTAGCCTACTAAAAGGGAAAGCTGTGCAGCTATTCCACCATGTATGTTAAATTACACAACAACTGGACACTGCTCTCCCATTGTTTTACATGAAGGTCAGCCCTTCTGTTATTACTCAATAACAGAACGGCAAATAAAGTATGGCTGGAAGATGACAGTAATTTATAACATGTTCTAAAACCATTGCTTAGTCTGTCAGTGGACTACAATGTTTATTTCAGACAAAAAAAGTTCAATAAATAACTGGTTGTAGTACAATAATGTTATTGCTGTGTTGTGTTCCTCATTAATATTTGAACAATGGAGTTTTATTATTACCTTGTAACATACCACAGCAATGCCATTACTCCTTCAATATATGCTAGTTACCTGTAGAATATTGAGGTGGGTGTACGTATGTCATACTTTAGGGTTTTGTATATAGCCAGTGAATATAATATTAAGGCATCTGTCCATCTGTCTGTCAAAATTACACAATGGTGCCATACTTTTTTCATATTGATTCAATTTTGAATTTACAACATGGCAGTGGATGAATGTTACTGACATGCTTGTTTTCATTTGCACTAATAACAGGTACGTCAGTAACACACATCCCTCGGCACGGCTGTTAATTCAAAATTAGAACTTCTAGTACACCAGAAAATGTAAGTGTGACATAAAGACGAATGGATGAACAGACAGGCAGACACTCCTATCCTGAGAATCTGATACTCTCAATAACGTATTTTAAACAATGTCAATACCACGTTTCATGACAAATCGCATAAGCAGTTCTCCAGAAATATGGAGAAATCTGGAAAGTTCGACATACATATGTACGTACTTACACACCTACGTCTGTAAGTATGTGCAGCCGCTTCCACTCTAGTCCCTAGGCAGAGGACTTCATCACCATATAATATAATAGGCCCTTGTGTACACCTCTCACTGCCCCTATAGACTCACAGCAGAACAGCAGCTGACTATTTAAATACAGTACAAAACAAGCATGTTGTCATACAGGGCTTTTCAACAAGACTAGTCCAATAATAACAGCCAGGTCAGCAACAGCCTATACAACACAGGAGGAACAGCTAGAGCAGAAAGATAGACAACAACATATTCAGTACTGCATTGTATTTATATTAGCCTGTTACCTGCTGGTAGTCAATGTACATGTTTACCAAGGCCTGGAAGTGAAAGCTCCAAGGTTGCCATGTGAGGTTCAGTATTAGTTAATGAACGATGAGAGAAAAAGTATAATAAATTACCTTTATCTCCTTAATGAGTTGACATTAATTAGGGTCCCAAGGTCCAGCCAAAGACGTGTGATTTATCTGCCCGCTGTAACTGTGTGGGAATTAGTCTAATTAACAGGGAGTTGAAGTGAGTATTTTACTTAATAAAAAGGCCATTGTTTGAGGAATCATTTATCGCAAAAACACATATTATAGCACAATAGCCGCCTTGCTAGAATAGGAACAAATCGAAGGCATAGTTTATCAAAACCCTTACTTGCATATTTACTTACTTGCTTCCCATAACAATAATAGCCAGGGAATTATGGACTGTATACTGCCGATGCAAGAGATGCAAGGGTAACTGTTCTAATAGTACTTACACATTTACCTGTTCTACATACCCTTATAAGTTTACTACAATAAATTTGCACAGTAATTTTTTTCAATTTTTCCCATGGTTATAGTGTGCATTTACCATAGTTTATAATGGTTTGCTTTTTTTATGCTTTACCGTACTTCTCTAGGCTTACAGTGCTTGTCTATGCTTTTCTTAAACTTTTATTAGGGTAAATATAGTTGTTACAAAGTAATCCAGTTGTGTTCAGAATTTGACCGTGGGGTATTTGAACCCCACCACCCCACCCTAAATTGACTCAAGTTCATCTGCTGTTTCTTGGGAAGCTGTAAAAGGTTTACTTAATTGAGACACAATAAGCCATTTATTGAAGTTCAGTGACATAACAAACAGCCAATAAATAGGCAATAGAGCAATTCAATCACACAGACAAAACTGGGTTCCTGCAACAGTAACTGACCCATATCACACTGAGTGTTGTACCAGTCTTGGCAGTCACTATGGCAGAATACCATGTTTAGGTATAGCTAGTTATTTAGTGGAAGATATCCCACCCACAGCCATACAAAATACATATACCATTGCTCTTGTTTGACAGCTATGTCATATGGAATAATGGAGTAGCAATGCTTGGTTACTGAGGGAATAGTTACACATGGCAAAGGGGAATTACTCCTGAGGTTACCAGATGAAGCTGTTTGATTTCTTTCATGAAACATTTTGGATATGAGAGTCAATGCTTCCTTCCATTTGTGCAGTTTTTGAAGAGGTGCTACTACTGGTCCATGGAACTGAGCTGTATCATGCTGAACCCAGGCACAGAAATTGCATTGAATTTAATTGTGATGTAGGTTTCAGCCAAGGCTATAGTAGGTACATCTTTTGCAATCACCTGGAGAAACCGCTTATTGAATTGGCTTGAAACTTTGTACTAACATTATTTTGAGTAAGTTATTTAAAGCAGCTGATTCTAGGGATAAAGAGGTTGTGTGTCTGTTTGTCCATTCATCCATCCACCTTTGTGTCTGTGACAGAGACAGAATGATTTTTGGTGATAAATCTCGCTCCCGACCTGTGAGGGCGCTGTGTAAAGGGAACAGAGTGCCTTGGACTGGATGGCCAGACAATTCATTCCTAGGTGTGGAAGGGGTGTGGGTAATTCACTGACTAGGAGACAGACAGGTGTACTTGAGAACACCACACAGGTGCCCAGTTTTATTTTCAAACATTTCTTGCTTTTTCCGGCAGAGGGCACTGTTGACCGTGGGCTGCCTATCAACGATGATAGACAGCACCACGGAAATACCACAGCTGGTACGTGAACAGCAAGTGCACTTACAGGTGCTAAAAGAAATAATAATGAAAAGGCAAAAAGAACAATGGAAAATAAAACAGTAATAAAACTACAAATAAAAGGTGCTGCACTCGGCAGCGTTATCCCGGTCGTTGCTACCCGCACGACCCGGATCACCATCCTACTCTGTAGGCTAACTAGCCTGTTCTGTCAGAATACGCCGGGGTCTGCCCAAGGGTTCCCCGCTCTCTCTCTGTCTCGCTATGAAACTCTTTGTTTCACCTGATTCCCGGTCCTGGATCAGTGCTTCTGCACTCTCGTTGCGTCTAAGTGGGCAGACCTGAGGAAACAACAGAGCGTTAATTTATAGGGCTAACAATCTCCCAAGATGCGCCTCTCAGCCATTCAGAGAGGGGGAAAGTCTACACACCCACTTTCCCACCTCCCTGTGTCACTGCCATGACTCACAGGCGGTTGTTGGACGACTGCCGCCCCCTTCCTGCAGCCCGTGAACACGCCAGCAGAGTCAGCACAGATCTCTCCATGTTACACTAGGGTTAGGCGGAAGTCGGCCATCTGGAAAGGGGAGGAGCTACAGTACACTAAATCATTGACCTGGAAGGGAAATGATGTGGAAGCTGTGAGTTGGCGGAGTGGTTGCAATCGTTAACCAAGGGGTGATTGACGGTATATAAGGGGACGTAGCGAGGTGATCTGACCCTTTGTTATGGTTAACACAGAACCGGAAGGAGAACTGTGTTGTCTATCTTGAGTGTTTTGTTTGTTTTGTCATGTCTAATTATACTTGGTTGTTGTTATTAGACGGCTAACATGATCCGGAGCTGTTGCTACAGGCCAGCACAAAACCCAGACAACACTCGACGTGTTTCACTATAAATTGTATTTGCACCACGAGAACTACAGCACTCACTTTGGACTGGTTACCTTGTTTGTATATTGTGGGTGTATTAAATACTGTGTTTATTGTTTCGGAACTCAGCCTTGTGTACTACCATTCATTGTTATTTATCGTGGTCAATTGACTTTGGATTATAAAATAAAACATCTTTGCCACAGTGTCACACTTACATTTCTGCATATGTCTGAATAACTGTTATTAAATGTTAAGTTGTATAACTGCAGTATTGAGGGTCTATTTACATGACTTTTTCTGTTGCTGCATAAATAGAAGTGAAGAGGATGCAATGATCTTTTCTGAGATTTTTAGTAAGCAACCTCCACAAAAAATAGAGGTGGTCCTTGGACCTGAATGCTGCACATACATGCATAGTTATTATTTGAATTCAATAACTCAAATCCAACCTGACCGCTCTGGATCAATACTGTAATCTCTGTAACCCCCAAAACATCACATGAATTATTGTAAAACCACTGTACCTTGAAATGATTGCTGCCCTTTTTTATGAGGATTGGTTGGGTTTTGCTTTGAGGTTGTTATCAGTTCCTCTGTGAACAGGCCCATAGCTGGTTGGTAAGTAAATAAACTGCTGACATTGATGATGATTAGTGTAAAAATGAGCTGCAGGAGAGCAACTCATTTATTACCAAAAGAACACTGTAACACTGTGATAATGACTGAAAAATATGCCCCTAATTAGAGATAACGGCTTTAATGTTCTGTAAAACAGAAAACTTTATTGGTGAGGGATTAATTGATAAATGCTGGGTCGGGAAGGGAACGAGGTTCTGAAAACCATGTGAACTTTTCATGAAAGAACACCTGTCTAAGGGAAAGATTTGCATTCTCATACTACATAAGGTTAAAGAAAGTTATCTGTTCCCCATGCCTGTTCAGAATTCTGTTACACTTACACTTCCTGGAGCCAGTGTCTTCTGAGGTCAAAGCATTTTAGCCAATATGGGAAGTATCTAATTGATTAATAACAGAAGGGGGTTGAAAAGTGGGGGAAAATTCATCCTTCATGTGAAATGTCCAAGGAAGTGCAATACTATCTGAAAGCATGTTTTGCAAAAATAAACCATAATATGAGTTTTTTCTATTTTTATTTTTATTTTTATTTTGCAAGCAACAATCCCTTTAAGAAAATACATGTTAACTATAATATGTGCCTTTCATATAAGAAAACGCTAGACCAGTAAATTAGTGTAATTATATTAATTAATATTTATTTAATACTGTGACGGGGTACACCCCGCCCCTGTGTTTATTTGTATTGTTTGTGTATTATTGCTATTATTTAAATGTATTTTTTTGGCAGGGACGATGTTTGCTTCTCACCATCCTATGAGAATGCGTGGTCGGCAGCTGGCAATTTATTGACAAATTGGTTGATGACCACGTGTACTAGAAATCTTGTGCAGAAGGTGGTCGAGGGATAAAGGGTGTAGTTGATAGCCAGTTAATCCCTTGACCACTATAAAAACCAATAGCTTTTGCTGACCGGGGTTTAGACTGGGTAGGAGTGTAGGGTTGACCAAGTGATCTTTGTGGTATAGTGCAAAAAGGCAGACAGACAGATGGAAAACTCATTTGGTAAACTCCTCCCCTGGGACTCAACCAACATTAATAAAACCCATTAGTGGTTTATCATAGAAAATATACTTTATTTTTTATATCGATAAATACTATAAACATTAAACATTTAGGTCATATGAAAATTATTTCATCAAACCATAACTAGAATTAAAAGATTAATGTATTTAATTTACACCTCCCCTTCCACTGTTGGATGCATCCAGGGACCTGCTATTTCAAACTATACGGTAGATAAAAATTCATTAGTGCTCTCATTTCATCATTTGGGGTAAACCCAAGGTTATATTAGTCTCCACCCACAAAATGGTAAGTAATTATAAAAGTTATTTATTTATTTTACTTTTACTAATAAAATGCTCAAGTTGAACCTTACAACCCAACTAACCCCCAAAGTAACTGAAGGCAAATTAGGTTGTGCAAAATATTCATTTCTTTATTCTTTTAGTGAGTTAATAAAGCCCATTGCATATCAAAGTACAAAATGTGCACCTCCTTCAGTTTGCTAAGTGATTAATGGCATTCAGTATACATCCTTTTAAAATTAACATTTATTTTTCTTTTAAACACAGTGCAGTGCAGCAGTACTGAGACAATGCAGACTGCATCTCAACAATGGTGTTTTTTTTTGTTGTTGTTGCATTGTTGTTTTTGTTAAACAGTCAAGTTGCTTTACTTTTAAAATAGTTATTTCAGAGTCCCAACACAGTTCGTATGGGATGGGACGTGGCACGTGAAAAAGAGAGCGGTGAAAAAGTAAGAGAAGCTCTAAAAATACAGTTGCTACTGGTGCTGGATTTCAACCAGCACAGTACTTTTTTAGTTTGACTTATTGTCCACTTATTTTGGCCACTGTGCCATTTTGTTTTCTAAGTCTTTTTTTGTTTACTTTATTATTTAATAAATACAAACGCATTTGCAACTCACCCGCAGTACTTATTGTGTGTATTTCCTGGTCTGCAATGTCACCACCAAGCCATCCTGTTCACGTATGGCCATATACACTTGGTCGACAGCCAATTTGTGAATAAATTATCAGCTGCCGACCACACATTCTTATGGAATGTAGTTTGGTGAGAAGAAAACATTGTCCTTGCCAAACTAAATTTAACTATAGAAATACATAAATCCCTTTAAATAATAGCAATAATAATACACACATAATACAAATGAACACAGGGGCAGGGTGTACCCCGTCACAGATATTAAAAACTTGGCCCTGCTAAATTCTCCCTAGCCTGACTAAAGGAAAAAAATAGAACAGGAAGAGAGAGTTTTCATAAAGGAACTACATGAGTCAGAATCCAGGCAGTCTGATTGAATCTTCCTGACACCCGCCTTCTTGTGGTGAGAGAAGATGAAGGTAATCAACGGTTCAGACACCTTCATCCAGCCCCATCAGATTAATAATCCCACCAGGCTCTGGGTATTCTTCAGGAGGCCTAGCACCTGTCAGGAAAAGAGTGTGTCAATATTTATCTATCTATCTCTGTTGGTGCTGTCTGTCGCTATGTCTGTTGGGAGTGCTTCTGATGTATGTGGAGCTCTGAGTGAGTGAGGGGTTCTCCCCTGTTTTTCATTCTTCTATTTTATATATGTTCAAATCCAATTTTGAAAATTTAACACAGAGAATTGGAATAAAGATTGTAGTGGAAGTGATAGTCCCTCTTGAGAATTGTGTAGTTATACTTGGAAAAATGAGTAGTGAGACTACTAATCTCCTGAGTAGTGAGAAATTAGTTCAGGAAATTAGTTTTACTTTCTGTCCAGCCTGTTGCGATCCCTGCCAGGAAAATAATAATTTCTAATATTCCTACTTGTTTTAAAAAATGAGCTCATAGTGAGAGAGCTGAGTTGTCACAGACAGATAATGTCAAGTATTACAATGATTCCTCTGGGCTGTAAATCCCCTGATTTTAAAACATGTCGTTTAGTTCAGAAGACAGTTATATATGCTTCTTAATGATCCGAATGGAGAGTTCAATATAGCTTTTAGGTTTCGTGTGGACGGAAATTAATATGTAGTCTTTGCTTCATCTGAACTGATGAAATGTTTTAAAAGTGGGCGTCAGGGGCATATAGAGAAGAACTGCAGGAAGACTGCAGGAGATAATCAAAGCAAGGGGGAAGGAATCCCTGAGGCGAGTGAGAGTGCAGCAGAGCCAGAGAGCCAGGCAGCTGGTCCCTCAACTAGGAGCTGGTCCCTCAACCTCAATGGGTCTGAAGAAATTTTTTTTTTTTTTTATTAGCTGGAGATTTTAATTGTACAATTCAAATATATATTAAATATTGTACAGTTGGGCAAAAATAGTTCAGAGCCTCACCCCAGGTCAGTCAGGGAGCTGGTTACTGTCCTAACAGCGCATGATTTGAAAGATGCATGGAGACCAATGAATCCTGATGCTAGGCAGTACATCTGGGGTAAAGGGAGTGCTGGGAATATCTGTCTAGCTCAACTTGATAATTTTTATGTTTTTAAGCATCATTTAAATTATTGTATCAAATACACTATTCACCCCACAGGGCTATCTGACCATAGATTGGTCAGTGTAAATATGATTATTCCTACCTCATGTGTCTATTCTTCCTATTGGCATTTTAATATTAAACTTTTAAAAGACAGCCATTTTTAAAAATGTTTTTAATTTTTTTGGTAACGATGGAAGAGACAACAAGGCGAATTTATATCAATAAAGCAATGGTGGGATGTGGGTAAAGATCGGACACGATTATTCTCCCAGCAGTACACTAAAATGTTACCAAGAGGACTAGTGAGGCAAGGAGAAGGATATTACTGAACTCCATAAGGCATTGGAGTGCAATTATAGCGACAGGCTTTACCAAGACCTGAAGCTAAAAAAAGAGTAGTTTGGCTGGAATCACAGGTACAAGGAGCACTGGTATGCTCATGGTTTCTCAGTCTCTAAGAAAGAGGAATTATGTAACATCAAGAACTGGAGACCAATAAGTCTTCTCTGTTCCGACGACAAGATTCTGTTGAAGGCGTTGGTGAATAGACTGAACAAAGTAATGAGCTGTATTGTGGATTCAGATCAAGTGACCTCAGCAGATCAATATTTGATAATATTTTTTTAATTTGGGATTTAATATCAGCCTCCAAGCTCTTTAGTTTTAAAGATGGTCTGCTTTCCCTTGATCAAGAGAAAGCTTTTGACCAGGTAGATCATAGGTATTTATTTGATGTAGGTGAGGCATTTGGCTTTGGTCCCAGTTTTTGGGGAAAATTAATTAAATTGCTCTATAGTAACATTTTAATTGGGCTGTACTCTCCTTTTAAAGTCCAGAAAGGAATTCGCCAGGGCTGTTCTCTATCGGGAATGTTGTACTCTCTTTCTTTTGAACAACTAATGTTAAAATTGTGAACGATATTGACTGGGCTGTCCATCCCTAATGTGATGGTGGAGCCTATTAAAGGGGTAGCCTATGTTGACGGTCTTGCTGTTGTTAATAGCAAACAAGAATTACATTCAAACAAGCTTGAGGATGTTTGAAAGTGTGTCCTCAGCTAGGGTAAACTGGACTAAAAGTAATGCTTTCCTGACTAGGGACTGGGAGGGTAGCTGACTACAAGATTTGCCATGAGGGCTAAATTGGAACTGGAAGGTTTTCATGTACTTGGAGGTGTATTTGGGAGGACAAGGAATAGCGAAAGAGAACTGGGACGGAGTTTTAGAAGAGATAAAAGGCCGACTGGTAAACTAGGGTTGGCTTCTAACTAAGCTCTCCTACAGAGGAAGATTGTTAGTCATTAATTGGTCATGTCCATGGTTTGACACAGACTAATGTGTCCAGATTCCCCTCCATCCAATTCAGACATTATTACTCCACTCACTACAGAGACTGTTGTACACCCGTGAACCTCTGTCCTGGAGAGCATTGGCTTTTGCTTTCCTTAGATTGGTGGGGAGGTTAAATATTTATAGACAGTTGTTTTTAATGGACAGTGAACAGTTAAACCTCTCTGTTTTGCTAGTGTTTTATAGGGGGATGCTGAATGCCTGGAAGGTTTTTAAGATTTGAGATTTTATGTCTGTTGGGCTTTTCTGGATGCGTGAAGAGTCTCTAGTTTATAATCTCATTTTAAAAGGCCACCTTTTAGATTCAAATAGTTTTAATTCACTCTTAATTTCTAGAAGACACTTAATTGATTTTGATAATAGAGCCTGGAAAAGCCTTGATTCACTAGCGAATGAGTTGGGAGTGAAGTCAGTGTGTGTGTTGGAGGGGTTTCTAAAGCAGCTTAGAGCTACACTGTCTGGAGAGGGAGTTCAGCAGTTAACCACTTTTTTATAGGAAAAAGTACACTGGAGTCAGCCTTTGTTTGGGGTATTAAAGGAATTATTCAATGCATTGGATTTGAACTTTACCCAAACTACTTTTATTTTTGGGGTGAAGTACACCAAAGGGAACAAAAATATAAGTCTGTTGGCTAACTTCCTACTGGGCCATGCAAAAATGGCCATTCTAAAGAGTAGGAAGAACAAAATGAATGGGGTATTAACTGATGCGGTAGTGCCTGTTTTTAAAATGTTGGTGACAGCAAGAGTCACGGTAGATTTTACATCTTTTAAAGCTGTTTCAGGTAATCTGAGCAATTGAGGAGGTGGTATGTTTGGTGGAAGAAGATCATTTAGTAATGTGTTTGCAATTATTGTAATTGTGGGTGATGTGCTAATTTATTGGTTTGAATTATGTTTAACGTTTTGATATGTGCAGGTAGTTTGACGTATTAGAGTGGAGTGTGAAATGACTGTGTGGACAGTTGTTTTCTGCATTTTGTAATGTTCTAAACTTAACTTGCTTGAAATTTATTTCCTTTGTATAGTAAATGTAATTTTTTTTCTTGGAAAAATAAACAAAATCTATCTATCTATCTATCTATCTATCTATCTATCTATCTATCTATCTATCTATCTATCTATCTTTGGATTAAAAGTGCTTTACCTTGAGTTAGGGTCCTCCTGATGATTTGATCTGCCCTTCGAAATGAACACTACCTATTACCTACTTAACATCAGGGTAATCTACTGCTACTGAAATGGCAAAGATTGGTCTCCCCATTCTGGGTGCCACTTCTGCCCTGCTGATGATAAGAATTCCAGCTGTGGGGTGGGTGGTGTTGGGTCTCTCTCTCTCTCTCTCTCTCTCTCTCTCTCTCTCTCTCTCTCTCTCTCTCTCTCTCTCTCTCTCTCTCTGGTTTCTGTGTCTTCCTAACCTGCCCTCATAATCTTCAGTTCAGTCTATATGCCCTCTGTCAACTCAGACTGTCCTTGAATTGAGGTCTACATTTCCTCATTAATTCAGGCTTATCTGCTGCTTGTCTCACCCTGCCCTTTCTTTGAGATCCAGTGTACTTGCCTCTAATTTCCAACGCTGTCCCTACAATGAGTTCCGCCAGTCCACTCTTGGAGAACAGGTCTACTTGCCCTTTATGCAGTACCTGTTGTAGTTCGTAAAGCAGTAGCAGTTAGACCTCTAGGACAACTGTCAAATGTATCTCTAAATTCACAGCAAAATAATGTGGAACCTATTTTTTATGTAATTCATAAATGGTGGCTAGTGGAGAAAATGCATTTAACACCCAAATTGCGGTAAAACGTTAAGAAGATATGAAAAGTGTTGCCAGTTAGAATATAATAATACGATTCTACAGCTGCTGGGGTCTTAAGGGGATCCCAAGCCCTCTGCCTTTTTTCTGCCTCCCCCTTTTTTTTTGGCAACCAGCCGCCGCTGGTATAAATATACATCAGATAAAGTGATGGAAACATGCCTTGTGTGTTCTGATGAACACAATTGAAGAGGGAGATTTTTTTGAGACAAAAAACTATCTGAGCAATGCCACTGGCGCTGGTCCTGAGTCACATGTTTGGTGCAAACAATACAACATAGTAACAGACAGACAGACAAACTTTCTTCTTTATATATTAAGAAGAAGATATATATATATATATATATATATATATATATATATATATATATATATATATATATATATATACACACACATACATACATACATACATACATACATACATACACACACACACAAACACACACCACCCACTCGATATATCACGGGTGTCGAGGTCCAATATAAATCTGCTATATATCGAGGGCCACGATATAACGAGAGACCCATAGAAAAACAAATCAGCTAATAACAAATACTGTACAACCACTGCCTCGTTTTATCGGGTGCGTCAGGGTCCATTATAAATCCTCTACACAACCTGCTTTTTTAAAATGTATCGTATAAAAAGCAGCACACCATTTTCATTCATACAGCAGTGGATAATTGCTTCTCATCAACTTCAGTCTCTAATTCATTTCATGAGCCTCTCCTTTCTCAAATGCACAAATACGCTGCATTGAAATGATCTATTCCCAACACAGAGGCTTGTTGTTAGGGAGCTGAAGGTCGTGCCTTGTGACCTTAGCTAGTGCACAGCTGGCAGCTGACACCGCTTCCGCAAGTAGATGTTTAATTTGCTTTGTGTTATTGTGCAATGTGTGTATATGATAACAGCATATTAATGCTTTGTTTTTAATTGTTTTATCTATTGTTGTTTGTGATGTGCAGTACAAATATAATATGAACAGTAATTTGAAGTGTATAAATGCATCTTTTACAGACACTGCCCTTTCCTGGTACCTGAGAATAACTGGTATTTAATAATGATTTTACATCAATTTATTTACAACATAGAAAAATACTTCACCTGGCTCTCAGCGAAGGAAATTAAATTAAACTGGGGCCCCTCTCAGTCTATGTGAAAAAAACAGCGCACTGACACACAAATCGAGTGGCTGCTTTTGATTCAATTTAATTTGTACATTTCTGTCAGTGCAGATGACTGATTTACCAGCAGCTGGGCTATTTAAATTACTTTAAAATCATAAAACTCGTGAGGGCTAAATTTGCAAAAGCACTCGCCTGCCGCTGTTGATTTCCCCTGAGCAAATTAGCTCTATATCAGGATGAGCGACAGGCTGTAATCTGCGTTGTGAGGAGAGGAGGTGGGTCCAGGGAGTGTGGCACTGTTCTAATCAGCCTGGGTCAGGTGAGGAACTACAACAACATTACAACAGAATTGATTTCCCTTTTCACTGCTTTTCTCTCTTTTTTTATGTCTTTTCTTAACTCTTGATTTTACTTTACTTTCTTGTTTTGTTATTTGCCCATTTTCCTTTTCTTTATCTCACTATTTCTTTATCATTTTTCTGTAAGGGATAATAAATTAAAGAGTTGAATTCAGTGAAACACATTGTTTTAAATTCAGTTACACATACAAAGTATTTCAGCAGACTGTAAAATGACAGTATTACTGACTATAAATACAGCTAGAAAATCCACCAGTCTGAGGTTGTATGAAGAGTTATGTGGTTAGATGAAGTATAAGAAAACCGCCAAAGAAAACCACAATAATGTATTATTTATGTATTTATCTATTATTATTATTATTATTATTATTTATTATTATTTATTATTATTATTATTATTATTATTATAATTATATATAAAGGACTAAAATAGCACTGCCTCTATGTCTCTAGTCTGCCCTGGACTAGAGGGAGAGAGGGAGCAGCTCTGTCTCCATGCCTCAAGCCTACCCTGGACTGGAGGGAGCAACCTTTCTCTAAGGGAGTGAGGGAGGGAACAGTTTAGTTTTGTTGCCTTTGAGCAGTTGGCTACCACCTTGTTATATCCTGCTGGGCCCCTAACCAGCTGTGCCCCTGTTTAATTAGGGAGGCTCAAGCAGCCTTCCAGGTCATGACAGATGAAGAGGCTGACCAATACTACCTGGTCAAGCAGGCCATCCTCTGGCGACTCAACATCACAGGGGAAACGCATTGGGTATGATTCAGGGAGTACCAGAGGACACAGATGATCCGCCCCAGGGTAGTTGCCCAGCGATTGGTCTTTGTGATGGTGGTCCACTATGAAAGGCGCTATATAAAATAAAGAATGATTGATTGACTGATTGTGTGACATCATGGTGCACTGGTTTAGCCCCCTGCGTAAAATGGGGGTACAAATGGGTGATGTCATTGCTCTGGAATAATTATGGCATGTGGTCGGCGCCGAGACCCAGGCATAGATACGATGTCACGATCCGGCCACCCTGGATGCCGCAATCAAACTAGTGGAGGACTTTAAGGACTCCATGATCTCCTCTAAGACCAGCCTACTGACCTCTCTCTCACCACCGAGCAGCATGAGACTGGCTTTCACCTCCACCACCACCACTGTCATCATGCTGGGATACAAAATCTCCCACACCACTGATCCCAATGGGTAGCCTAACCTCCCCAGCTGGGGAAGCGGGTAAGAGATGGGGAAATGGTCGGGAGGGCCCTTGTATTGTTGATGTGGATGTCAGCAAAGTGAGTACCCATGCATTAGTGGACTCAAAATGTGAGCATACCTTAATTCGGACAGCTCTCTTGGGCGGTGTGTCATGGCAACCACCTGGCCAGGTGGCGATCTCCTGTATCCATGGAGACACGGTTGATTGTAAATTCGTATAGCCTTTCCTATTAATTAATTGACAAATTAATTAATGAATTATTAGATGAATTAACAAATACGTTTACGAATTACGGTTTGAATTGACTAATTTATGGATGAATTGCTGGACAAATTGACCAATTCACAAATTGACTAACAAATTGACAAACTAATGGCCGGATTGTTTTGGCATAAATGGCGCTCCATACTTTTCCAAGGAATGTGTATCGGGCTCATGTCCTAGAGTGTGATTACGCCAAGTGCATGGTTGTCCTGGAAGAAAACTTGCTTCCTTCTGCTCTGACAATGTTTCCCAACTCTGAGGATTGGTTTTTCCAGCAGGACAATGCTCCATGCCACACAGCCAGGTCAATCAAGGTGTGGATGGAGGACCACCAGATCAAGACCCTGTCATGGCCAGCCCAATCTCCAGACCTGAACCCCATTGAAAACCTCTGGAATGTGATCAAGAGGAAGATGGATGGTCACTAGCCATCAAACAAAGCCGAGCTGCTTGAATTTTGCGCCAGGAGTGGCATAAAGTCACCCAACATCAATGTGAAAGACTGGTGGAAAGCATGCCAAGACACATGAAAGCTGTACTTGAAAATCAGGGTTATTCCACCAAATATTGATTTCTGAACTCTTCTTAAGTTAAAACATTAGTATTGTGTTGTTTAAAAATGAATATGAACTTATTTCCTTTGCATTATTCGAGGTCTGACAACACTGCATCTTTTTTGTTATTTTGACCAGTTGTCATTTTCTGCAAATAAATGCTCTAAATGACAATATTTGTATTTGGAATTTGGGAGAAATGTTGTCAGTAGTTTATAGAATAAAACAAAAATGTTCATTTTACCCAAACACATACCTATAAATAGTAAAACCAGAGAAACTGATAATTTTGCAGTGGTCTCTTAATTTTTTCCAGAGCTGTATATATATATATATATATATATATATATATATATATATATATATATATATATATATCGTGCAGGGCTTTGTCCTTCTTTCACAGAAAAAGTGTAGTTTGCACACAAAAACGTGGAATTTACACACCTATTAATCCTAGGAGAGTGTATTTACAATTTTAAAGTAAAGTACAGGCTGTCGAGGTCTACCGACAGCCCTGTGATCCGTCAAAGGAACAATAGACAGGTGAATTATAACGTTGAACATACTTTATAAAATACAATATAATTACAATAAATACAATATAATTGACTAGGTTTAGATACACGAATTATGCGTATGAGCAAACAGTAGGCTACTAGATAGAAACGTATGCCACTCATATTTACTCATTTATAATAAACGAATCATTTCCGTGTTAATTTCACAAATGTGTTATTTTCATTGAAAAGGTATTCGTTTCCTATGTTGCATAAGTTTATCTAATGATGCAAGAGGGTTTCCGCGTCTGAGGATAACCGCAGTGTCTTGGTTTGAAAAGCATGACCAGACCAGACACCCTTTTGCAAACAAGGGGCCAGGCTTTATATTACGTCATTCAACTACCACACTATATTTATAAACAAATGAAATAATAATAATAATAATAATAATAATAATAATAATAATAATAATAATAATAATAATAATAATATTATTATTATTATTATTATTATTATTATTATTATTATTATTATTATTAGTAGTAGTAGCCAAACAACAAAAAACAATACTCTGTTATCCAGCATCCTTGCTTTAAGTTTCAAATACATTTAGGCTATATGCATTAGAATTTGATTTGGGGGCCTTTGCTGTCTGTATCTTGGTTGGCTGAGGCAGTGCCCGACGTTCTATTGGTTTTATAAATAAAGTAAATGTGTTTAAAGTACAATTCTAAATACAGCATGACATAGATATGTGATATTAAATACATATGTATACAGTTGTGTTGCAAAGCAAGAGCGCCTGGAATAACTCATGTAAACCGAAAGATGATTTAAGATTGCATTGAATCATAACAAGTGCCGACAAATTAGTAATAAATCGTGTGATGTCTCAATGGTAGAGAAACAGTTTCTGTGCATTTTCAATCGGCAACATATAGCGGTGCATTAAATTATTGCTGCAGCATTTCCGGAACAGTGTTTTAATGTGCAATCTGGAACATTATTGTATTATTTGTATTATTTGTATAGTAACCTATAATTTCTAGGGTTGTTAAATAAAGTGAGAAATAATAGATACAACGAAATAAGAATGTAGGCTACGTAAGGCAGTAATGCTATTATTCTACCAATCAATAAAGGCACAGGCGTCCAGGGGTGTATGTGTCATGTGTGTGTGTATTTATTTATTTATTTTTATTTGGTTTAATTTGCTTAATACATCTTCAAATCTTCACATAATTACGTCACCAGTGATTTTATTGCATAAATAATTGGAGAAAATGTCAACATTTGTAACAACCCAATTACAATACAACGGCTCTTCAACGTCAGGATGCATTCTATTCTGGGAGTTTCCAAACATGAAAGATTGGCCCAGAACTTGAAAAAGACAACTGGGCGAAAGTCGTTTTTTCAACAGTTTGCTTCAATGTCGATGTGGGCGAATCTGGTTCGCCCATGCCATTAATTTGGGAGAGTAGTTTCGTCCAAAGCTTCAACATCAATCTAGTTTTGTTTATGCGAATTTGGATGAGTTTTGCATTTCTACTCGCAAGGCCATTTGATTTTGCCTTTATCATATGTTTATTAAAGATTATATTAAAGATTTATAGACCATATACAATAGGTACTCGTTTGGATTATTTAAATGTATGTTTCCTCGTCTATAGTCAACACAGATTAGGAAATGTAAACGTTTCAAGAGAAAGTGTAAACAGAGTATAATAACCAAATTCATATTTGTATTCCTTTGTTTATTTTGTTACAAATAATACATTATTTATACATTTATTTTCAACATGCATACGGTTTTCAATGTAAGGAATTTTAGTATTTGACTATTATTCTGATATTTGTTTCTGCTATCTGTTAATGCAACGCTTTTTTCTCTAACATCTATCACATCACAACTCCACAGTCGAGGGTCGGATGCTTGCAAACGACTCATATTACATTCAAGTTTGTAAAAATATATTTTCTGATAAAAAACAGGTGTGTGTGTGTGTGTGTGTGTGTGTGTGTGTGTGTGTGTGTGTGTGTGTGTGTGTGTGTGTGTGTGTGTGCTCGCGCGCTTGTTGAAGAGAAGGTTACTACAGAGATAACTGTCAAAACAGCTTGCAGGGTTTGGTTTGCGTCGTGGGGGGTCTCCGAGTCAGACACCTGCACGCATTCCTTCATGTCGTTAACAAACGCTGTAAATGGACTGATTGTGTTATACAGGGGCGAGCTGGAGCTATGTTTGATATAGGATTTTTCTACTGTGTGCTTTGTAGAAAATGTATTAGTTTACAATGCAAACGCCAGGAGAAATGTTGTTTCTGACACCTATGTGAGCAGCTGGTCGTCTCTATATAGACACAAATTTGAGGGAACCACTGACAATGGATGCCTTGTTTAACATTCCAATGCACGATACGATAAAATACGTCTATTATTATTATTATTATTATTATTATTATATATTATTATTATTATTATTATTATTATTATTAGTAGTAGTAGTAGTAGTATTGTTACGCTATCCATGCATACTGTTATGCCTCTATGCGATTCCTGGTATCTATTTCGTTATAAATATGTATGATTCTAGGGCATCAATAGCCATACTGTTGTCATCATAATCTATAAACAAATAAAGCTATACATACATTAATATATAAATTATGTCTATATGCTATTCTCCATTGCCTATTTGCAGATGAGAAAGCCAAAGATATAGCCTAGTCGATCCTAAATCATCGTCTCCTAATGCGGCCTTTATAATTGTGGCTCGTAAAATTTAATTAAATCGCTATTTTAGTCTCGAATTTTAAAATCAGCAAACCGTTAAAATCATACTAATTAAAATATAAATCATATGCTATTGGGATAACCTGCTGTATAATTCCGTTCATTGGAGACTAAATTAATGTGCTGGCCTATATGGGACAAATATCTATCTATCTATCTATCTATCTATCTATCTATCTATCTATCTATCTATCTATCTATTTATCTATCGAAAACATGCAAAATAAAAATGCAATGTAAGTTTAAATTTAAATACTATAGATTAAACAGATATGGGTAGGGGATGGTTATGATTATTTATTTTCATCTTGCGAAACGGTGGCTTATTAATATACTAAAAAAATGGCAAAGCGAGTTATGGGCCACCATTTGTAAATTCAGGTTATTACAGAATAAATGTAGAGTCTTTGTATCTGCTACTTCGATTTCAAAATGTATATGCACCGCTAACTTTACATTTTACTTGTGTTTTTTTCTACGAGTTTGTAAAAATAGACCCATCAGAATGACAATCAGTGCACTTGCAGGCAATAGTCGAACTAGTCCTTGACATCTGGAACGCGCCGTGCAGACCCGCTGTTGTATATTGAGGGCTGCTGAAAAAGGGATTGTGAGTGTGAGAATGACGTGTTTGGATTTGATCCCGTTGAGGGGGTGGATCAAAATGAGTGTGTAATTAGTTAATTAGAGAGCTGTCAATGGGGTCGGTCCTCTGGGACCGCACTCAAAGCCAATGAGAGTCGATGGAGCGAGGGGGGCTCGTGTGGGACAAAGCGTAAGGAAAAGTTGCCAAAAAAGAGCACAGTTTGTGAGAAGAAGGGGTTAGAGCAAACATCGCTCCGTGACAAGTGGAAACGCAGGGCAGAATAGAGAGTTCAGTCGCTATGATAAAAATACATTTTGAAGGAAATTGCTAACATACAATAGAGAGAATCGAACAGCTGAACGTGGCTAGCAGAAAGGGTTACAGACGAATGCGTGTATCTATGCACTGTATAATAAAGATCACGAGAAGAGTGTTTAATTGCTTCAGCACAGACAGAGAAGTATTGAGAAATCGTACAATGACAGAACAGCAAAAGTTTACTTATCATAACTAGAATACAACGTTTATATCAACTTTAAGAAAAGTTGCAGAACAAATGTGTATTGTCATATAAGTAAGTGGGAGTTGATAGAACAAAGTGTAGGGTTATTTCAGTGAGCTAAACCCAGGTCACAGGACAGACATTCGAAAAATCTCAGTTAAACTTTTGTACCCAGTGGTTTTGTTTTAAAGTCTGTTAACAATAAACAAGCAAGCATGATGGATAAATCTAAAAACTTCCGCATAGATGCTTTGCTGTCTGTCGAGACTCACAGGTCCGTTCCTAACGCTTCCTCTCCGGGTCTGAACGGAGACAGACCCGCGGGGAGCCCCGGCACCTGCCTCCGGACAGAGACGCCGTCTCCCGGGTCTATGGTGCAGCTACAAGCAGCAATCATTCCAAAACCAGGTCTGCTGAACCTGCCGCACCAGGGACTTACATCATTTCAACACGGTGCCATATCTGCCATGTACCCGGCGCCAATGTATCCGATCTCCGCACTTGCAGCCCAGCATCCCGCTTTTGCCTACACCGGCTTCCCGCACCTGGGGCAGCCCCACCCGGAGCACCTGAAGGCGGCTGCGGCGGCTGCTGCTGCTGGATCCTTCCCACTGGAGCACTGGATCCGGGCAGGAATCATGGTACCCAGACTGCCGGACTACAACTGTAAGATTATTATTATTATTATTATTATTATTATTATTATTATTATTATTATTATTATTATTATTATTATTATTATTATTATTATTATTATTATTATTATTATAGTAGTATATCCAATTATTTTTATGATGCTTATAAAAAGAAAAAATGAAATAAAATATAACATAAGAAATTACATATTTTACAATAATATTCTGTAATGTATTTCTGTTATTAGATACATAGTTCCCACCTACCCCCCCCCCCCCCAGTCTGTAGCCTATAGGAGGGGGGGGATCTCATGTACAGTCATTCTTCAATGTAAGTTATTTACTTGATATCGATGTATTTTTTTTCAATTTCATGTGTTAAAATGTATTTTTTCTTCTCAGGTTCTATTAACTCGTTTAAATATATTCATAAATACCGGGTGACTTTTTAAAGAGGACTGTATTTACTACATCTTGTAAAGCGCTTTGTGATGGTGGTCCACTATGAAAGGCGCTATATGAAATAAAGATTGATTGATTGATTGATTTATTGTAAGGTATTGCGTCGATCACTGCATGTAAGGCAGAGGTCCCCAACTCTGGTGTCTTACATCAGTGTCTTACATCATCAATGGCTAAAGAGCAGGAACACCTGTTAGTCTTGACTAATTAAACCATTAACTGGTGCAATTAAGTAACTGAGAACGCGGTTGAAATGAAAACCAGCAGACCCAGTAACTTTCCAGCAGCGGGGTTGGAGACCCCCGATACAAGGCAATATAACCTATTATTTAGTGTTCAAAACTAGAATTGTAGCCGATTTATTTTTCGCATTGGTTTTGGGGGGTCGCTTCTTATTCGTAAAACCCGGTTCCTATCTCAATGCTGTTCTAACATTTAGATTCAACATATTACCCATTCATTGATCACACTAATAACGTGGCATGCATCGAGCTTATTTCTGGAATTGAGGGTCTACTGCAGACTATAATGTATAAACTTGAAGCAGCTATCGATTATATAGATAGATCTGGATTCTAGGTCTAGCCAGGCTTCTCAAAATGTATTTCGGGGACCACTTATATATGAGCGCCCATAAAAATGAAGAACAAAATCGCGCACCAAAGATAAAGTGGGAAATGAAGCTACAGCTGGTTACTTTGTACTGAGCTGGACATTGTGTGTCTGTCAGTCCAGAAGTCTTCACAAATATATGTATGTTATATATATTATATATAGATATATACTATATATATATATAATATAATATATATATATATATATATATATATGAGTCTATTGTTGAAATGCATATCAAGAACACTACTGCCTGGAAATTAATGTATATGTATACTGACTATCAATCTCACCACATGCCATTTTCCATATATTTCTAGGGAACCCCTGGATAACCTCTGTGGACCCTTATAGGTTTTTTTTTTTTTTTTTAATTAAAACGAATACACAAGTAAAATACATGTAATCCTTAACAATTTATTTTTTAGTGTTTATGATATAAACTTGTGTATAACACAAGCTACATGTAGTTATTACATGGTAGTACCACTCACACCAACAACTGGCGCTTGTCGAAACCAAGGGTAAAAAAAAACCCTAACCTCTTAAAAAAATAATGCTCAGGACTATGTGGTAAAATTAAATCAATACACTACTGGAGATAAAGAGAACAGTTAAAAAAAAAAAAAAGATTGTGCTGATTTGTATAATTTGAATACCTATTGCACCCTACAGATAATAAATCACCCACTTTAAAATAATAATTTCACGAGATCCTGGCACAAAAAACAAACACCAAAAATGATTACGCACCAATAATAATGGTTTATAGTATTGTATAAAGTTATGTCACACATTTCATACATTTTAATTGATGAACTAGACTAAAACATGTGAAACAACTTAGTGTTACAATGCACATTGTAGTGTAAAGTCAATACTTGCAAACTTATTTTTAAAATATGTCTCAATTTCAAAATACATTTATTTAGTATTCAAATAAAAAACAACTTGTTGAATAGTGTAAATATATAGTAATAAAAGACCTGTTATTCCTGGGTAGGTAGGCCTAATCTATTGGTGTTTGCAGCACCATTTTTGACATAAGAAAATAAATAAACGTTAGGCTAAGCAACAACTGGAGAGCATAATACAGTAATTTAAAAATATTTTGTTTTTCTAGTTTTAAAATATTAGCACCGTTTTAAAAAATGAGTCCTACTCTTAAATGTCAAACATTGCCCTGGACTTAATACGTTTCAGACGCAGTGCTGTAATAGGCTATTGTCTGTTTTTTGTGAAACATTTTTTTACCTTTCCGTTAAGATAGTCATCTGATATTTCTATAAAACGAAGAATAAAACACATGAAAACCACACTTATTTTGTTAATGGTTAATTTTGGGTAGGCCTTTTTCTTTCTTAAAGAACCGTTTTTCTTAATGACTTACAACAAAGTGTAATGTTGTTAGTACCAAAAAATACAACCTCCTGCTTTCAGAGTTTGTTGGGTTTTTTTTTCCAAATTTAAACCTTGCACGTTATTGCACTTTTGAGTAAATCTGGCCAAAATGGCCTTGTAAGTTAGATCCTCAAAAAAGGGAAGTTGCAGCTATAACTTCCATTTTTGGGAATCTCAACTTTTCAATGTTTTATAGCACTTATTCAGTGCTATTCCTTAAAAAAGGCACAGATAATGTATTACTTTAGGAAAATGCTGATAGAACGTTCTAACGGGATGATTAAACAGCACAAAACAAACGCGTTTTAGAAATAAAGTTAATGGGAAACAAGTATAGACCAACAATACATTTAACTCAAAGTATTACACCGTTGAGAATAATATCCATATGTTATATTTCATTTCATTATAGGCCTACATTTAGAAACATATAGGCCTACTATCCAACGCTTTGTAATCCAGTAAAAAGTAACCTAATAGTTTTAGCTAAGCTTTTCAAGAATTGTTTAGTAATAAATAACTGTCTGGTGTGTGTTTATCCCAACTTTATCCCACCTTTAGAAATATAGGATATATATATATATATATATATATATATATATATATATATTATATATATAGCTCTAGAAAAAATTTAAGAGACCACTGCACGTTTTAATAGTCAAAGAGATATATATATATATATATATATTATATATATAATATATATATATATAATATCTATATATATACTATATATATTATATACGTACGTTTGGTCATAAATGTAAAATTTTCTCAGATTGTCTAAAACTTGTATTTGGCAAAAGTCTAAACATTGTGTCTATTTCTTGTTTAAAGAAACAAAAATTTGCTTGTCTCTCCATGAAATTGCCAACAAAATAAACATCACCGTGTAAATTCAAAATCTCTTGAATCTCCATCAGATCGATTATAAATGTCCATAGTCTTCACAATAGAGAAACCTGCATAGCAATAAAAACATTTAAATAAATAAATAAATAAATAACCATAAAGCGCATATTAATGGGTGATTGGGTACCTGCAGAACATGGTGAGAAATACAAAATCAACGGGGAAATAATGCTGTTTTCGAAATTATTCGTGGGTGTTAATAATCAAATAAACTGATGTCGGGTTTGTAGCGACTGCAGGCAGTGCTCAAAGCATTGCAGTGCTACATTTTGGAAATCGTACGACAGCTTTTTTTATTTTTTTTATTTTTATTTTATTTTTATTTTTTTTAGACTGCTGTTACGCGGTTACACAAGCTGAAGGTCCTTTGAGGAAAACAATAAAGAAATACACCTACTATTTAAAGAGGATTACACCAGTTAATGTGTTACTAGGATTAAATCGCATTTATTACCGTTAATTCGAAAATGTATTTCATTACAGTCAAGAAAACTGAGGTAATAACGCTTATTCAAGATTAATGAAGCCGTTGTTGGTATTACTAAACGTCTGAAAATGCAAGGAGGAAATTAAAACCTTGGAATAAAACACCTGGTTGAGATAGTGGCGATATTGGCACATAAAAGTGACAATTAAACGACCGCAGGCTATTGCAACAGGTGCGTTTGTGTACAATGCACCATGCAAATCGAGGCTGCAGATTAAAACAGTAGCAGCGCGCAATCTTTCTAAATTCCGTTCGTTGTCATGTGCATTGCATATGCTTTAGGCTTTGGTCCCGATGTTACTGTATTTATATGATATCATTCTATCTTCAATGGCAGTTAGATATCAACTAGTCATTCTAAACGAACAAAAAAAAAAGAGATATTTCCTAACTTCGTTTTCAATGTACTCATTTTTTCAGTAACTGTATATGCCTTATTGCCTTGTACGACAGAATCACATGCGAGTGATAGTAATTAAATCTCACTGTTGTTAATGACCATTTTAATTAGCATTCAAACATCCGTGGGAACACAGAACACAAAATAATGCAATAACAAAGCACAAAATTAACCGTAAGCAAGCTTCTGTGCTCCTCTCTTCCTGTGTGTTTGTGGGCCAGTCCGCTCGCCCGCATGCGGTTCTTGTATAATATCCCAAACAAGGCAAGCTCATGGGGTGCGGGGGCGTGCGGGGCAATTCTGTTGGGGGTCCTACACTATAGCGTAATTTATGGATAGGATAATCTGGCTCTGATCATTGGTGTTGCAGTTTATATTATGCCAACGTTAAAATTCGTCGAGTAGAAAGGGCTTGAACGAGAACTCATTCAAGCGTGGGGCCGTTCTTTAGCTAATACTGCAGTATATAGCGCCTATTGGTCAATTTGCTTCAGACAACAGCGTTGTTTACTGATCATTAATCAGTTTTGTGGGGGTAATCTTATTAGTCACTGCCTGAATGATTGGACAACACGTTTTTTATCCGTGGTTCTGTGTGATACAGATGTCCAGTCACTGCCATTTCTTTACATTGCTGTAAATCATTAGCACCTTTTATAAATATTAAACTTTTCAATTTTGTTTTCATCATTAACTATATAAGGTACATTAAATATTACAGTCAACGGCACTTACAGACTAGGTGTGTGTATGACAATTAATTTTGAACATAGACCTGTATGTTTGGAAATATAACCCTTCAAACACATGTAGGAATAGATATATACATATATTACAGTATATTTTCTATGCCCCTTATAATAAAACACGCTCCTATAAAAATGTGTAGGCCTATGTGGCTTGCTTAAAATATAATATTGAAAATAACAATATGTGCATCTCATGAGGTATACTGGAGGCCACCTGCAGTTTATTCAACAGGATCCCCAGGTAACCTCTGACATACAGGTCAATTGATAGAGCAGGACTGTCTACGCCTGCAACAGCACAGAGTAAAGATTAAGTTCAAATTATTCCTCAATAAAGAGCAGCTACACAGGTGACCTCCGGCTGGTGCTTAACGATTCGATGGCTATTCTGGTTCCTGCTCTTAGTGCTCGATATCCAGGAGGTTGTGGACTGGTGGTTAGCTACATCAATATGAAGGCAGATTGAAAAAGCCCCTGTGTCACCTTCTTTGTGTCAGCCCTCCATTTTTTAAATGCATACTGTACAACAATAAAAATCTAGTATTATGGTAAGCAGCAATGCTGGTATGTAAAAGATGAGGATTATATATATACAGCTCTGGAAAAAATTAAGAGACCACTGCAAAATTATTAGTTTCTCTGGTTTTACTATTTATAGGTATGTGATTGGATAAAATGAACATTTTTGTTTTATTCTATAAACTACTGACAACATTTCTCCCAAATTCCAAATAGAAATATTGTCATTTAGAGCATTTATTTGCAGAAAATGACAGCTGGTCAAAATAACAAAAAAGATGCGTTGTTGTCAGAATAATGCAAAGAAAATAAGTTCATATTTATTTTTAAACAACACAATACTAACGTTTTAACTTAGGAAGAGTTCAGAAATCAATATTTGGTGGAATAACCCTGATTTTCAAGTACAGCTTTCATGCGTCTTGGCATGCTCTCCACCAGTCTTTCACATTGATGTTGGGTGACTTTATGCCACTCCTGCCGCAAAAATTCAAGCAGCTCGGCTTTGTTTGATGGCTAGTGACCATCCATCTTCCTCTTGATCACATTCCAAAGGTTTTCAATGGGGTTCATGTCTGGAGATTGGGCTGGCCATGACAGGGTCTTGATCTGGTGGTCCTCCATCCACACCTTGATTGACCTGGCTGTGTGGCATGGAGCATTGTCCTGCTGGAAAAGCCAATCCTCAGAGTTGGGGAACATTGTCAGAGCAGAAGGAAGCAAGTTTTCTTCCAGGACAACCTTGTCCTTCACAAAGACAAATCTGCCTGATTCCAGCCTTGCTGAAGCACCCCCAGATGAGTCCAATTTTCAGCTTTGCCCAACACCTCATCGTCTAATGGTTAGACGGAGACCTGGAGAGGCCTGCAAGCCACAGTGTCTCGCACCCACTGTGAAATGTGGTGGAGGATCGGTGATGATCTGGGGGTGCTTCAGCAAGGCTGGAATCGGGCAGCTTTGGCATGAATCAAGCCAAGTACAAGGTTGTCCTGGAAGAAAACTCGCATTTTTAGAAACCTTTCGAAATCTTCTTGGGAACCGGTGAAGTGATTGATCTGACCCTTGGAATATATCATCAGCATCCAAACCCACATCAAGTTTGCGAAGCAGAAGTTTCTGCGATAAATTTGAATGTCAAAAAGGCTGCCACAAATCTTCTCGAAAGCCGCCCTTAACAGCAAACTGCTACTATTTGAACACCGTTTGACCAACAAACTCCAAACATGGTAGTTATTGTCCCAGTAACAATGGAATACAAATATGTGAAAATGGTTATGTTTTATAAAACAAGATGGCTGTCAGGTTTATGTTTACGTCTGAAATATAAAACTGCCTCAATTGACAAACGGTTTACTTGACAAACTCGAAACTCCACAAGCATCATCCTTGACACTGTAGCAATACAACTGACTTTTAAGAAACTCCCGTTAAACAAGATGGCTGCTGACGCATTTTTGAAAAAAAAAAACTTTCAAAATCTTTTTCTGTGGAACAGTTGAAGTTGCTGATTTTAAACTTGGCACATTGAGAACTAAACAGGCTTAGACGGGTACTGATACTGGGGTTTGGGAGCCGTGAAACTGCCTGGCAGTTCTAGTTATTATTATTATTATTATTATTATTATTATTATTATTAATAATAATAATAATAATAATAATAATAATAATAATAATAATAATAATAATAATAATAATAATAATAATAATATATCAACAGATTCTGGTTAATAAACCATTTTTTTAATGCAATGAAGAGACTAGGTATGTTATGTGACAGTTAAACATGTATTGCTCATATGCTTTTAAATATGCACCTCAGACATGCATAAATACTGAAACAGCCTATATGAAGACAATAACCTCCCTATATTGTTTTATTTCTGATGTTGTGTGTTTTGTTCCCAGCAGCCCCGCAGTCTGGCCTGATGGGGAAGTGTCGCCGGCCCCGCACCGCCTTCACCAGCCAGCAGCTCCTGGAGCTGGAGAACCAGTTCAAACTCAACAAGTACCTGTCTCGACCCAAGCGCTTCGAAGTGGCCACCTCGCTGATGCTCACCGAGACACAGGTAGCATCACCTGCTGTAATACATTACATGTACCTTATTATACCTTATTATACCTCATTTCTTTTACAAAATACCATAATAAACCACTCCCTTTTTAGAGTACACATTGGACTAATGTTCTTCATTGGAACACCCTGAAACCTTTTAATTATACATCGAGATTCTGAGTTTCGGTTTTAACCGATAAACCCGATAAAACACCCCCGATACAAAAAAAAATAATTAATCGGTGGCTAGCAAATAAAAAGCTGTGGAAATAGTTAATCAATTCAAGTTGACTTTACCCTTTTTCCATTTCCCAGTGCTGCTAGGCAATGTCCCGCCTTCCTGACTTGCATTTATCATTGATTCGTTTTGAATACTGTAAACCCATCCCAACTACTCAGTGACAACAATTTAAAAAATTTAAAACAGAATTGTGGCGAAATGTAAAAAAAATGCCTACACACGAAAACCCCAGAAGAATGTACCCATGACCATAGGGATTTTGTTGTTGAAGACAGCAAAAGAAAGAAGGTACTACTTTAGGGTGCAAGTACTGTCGAGTTACTACTATACATATTTTGACAGAAAAAAAAAACGCTCAATCATTTTGGAAAGTAATCAAAAACAATAATTTCATACAGTGTATCAAAAACGAAAGACCCGAAAAAAAACGATTAACGTAAAACTTGAAAATAGCTAAAAATAAGCATCAAAAAATACAATTAATAAAACTGAAAAACAGAAGCCCTAATTATACAACTGGTTTCCCCCTTTCAGTTTATGAGTTGTTTCTGACTGGCTAATCTGATGACATGGAGTGACTGAGGGGGCTAAGTTTCTGACTGGCTGAGCTGATGACATGCAGTCTCTGAGGGGGTGCAGTTTCTGACTGGCTGAGCTGATGACAAGCAGTTACTGAGGGGGCGCAACAATAGAAAGGTGTCCGGTACCATTGACACCTGTTTCATTTGCAGTGATTCTCCTTAGCTTGGATATCTCCACAACGACCACATTCGTCAGCTGTTGGTCAGCAGCAAAGATTACATTGAAAATGATTGGAGAAACAGTCCCTGGTGATTTTCCTCTCCAAATCGTGGAAGTGCCAGATCCAAGGCAGCTCCCCATGCAGTAACCAGGAAAATGTCCTTTGTAATCTCTGACCCAGAAGTATAAAGACAGGTCAATCAAATTAGCATGGACCATGCATTTGCACTGTATGATAGTGATGATCTCTTTAGAAAGGAGACACCATTAGAATTTCATTTGACTTGTTGTGCAAAGTCGATAAATGTGCTCTGTGTTGGCAGGTGAAGATCTGGTTCCAGAACCGACGGATGAAGTGGAAGAGGAGCCGGAAAGCCAAGGAGCAAGCAGCGCAGGCCGAAGCTGAAAAGCAGAGAGGGGGGAAGCTCACGGACAAGCTGCTGCCTGGAGAGATCCGGCCCAGTGTGGGGGGAGACGAGGAGGATGAGGAAGATGAAGAGGAAGAGGAAGATGAAGCCCACTCGCACCCCACAAACTACCTGCAGCATGCCTCTGATCTCAGCTACAGCCCCCACAGCTCCTGCTCTGAGGACGAGCTCGGCATGACTGACAGGAAAATCAGAGCTGGCTTGTGAAGAAACCCCATTGAAGAGACTGGGGATTTATTTATATGGGGAGGGGCTCAATGTGGAGGGTACTGTTTTGCAATTGCTTTATTTAAAATGGGGGGCATAGCTCAGAGGAAAGAGCTTCTGGACTGCCCCACTGTCGGGTTACCATTATTTATAAGTGTGAGTTAGTGTGTGAATGAATCAAGGTGTCACAGTGGGTTAAAGCCCCAGACTATATATACTAATATAAGTAAACCAGTAGTAGAATATCATGCTCCTTCCTAATTCTGAAAGTGCAGCACCTGAACAGATATAATATATCAAAATCACAAAATTTCCATGGTTATACTTTTACTTCATTGAATGCTGCCAGGTAGTTACTGGCGATTAGGGTTTAAAACCGCAGACATTTGGGGATCAGTTGGCTGAACTTTTATATGTTCAAGATCAGATAACCCCAAGTATAAAAACACCAGCAAAACGAGTCTCCCAGCTCCTCTATACAATTATAATTTTTTTTTTGTGGGCGGGGGGGGGGGGGGGGGGGGGGGGTGTGTGTTTTTGTAGTGTCACTGCTGGAGTTCAAAGCATACTGAGCTAAAACTCAGTCAAATATAGACCACCTCCCATTTGTTTTACTCCTTTTAAAACATGTTTCAAGATGAGGTGACCTGAATTAAAACAGACAGCTGGTTCACTATTCTTTCATTCCTGGCTAGGGTCTGAGTGCAGCTCAGGTCACAAGTGAAATGTGTCCCCACTCGAAAGATGATCACAACTCAGGGGCAGGGGGTGTTCAGGCCAGGATTGAGGTGCACTTGTTTGCTAAGCTGCCTGACTATAACCAGCACCATTGTACCTCACCTTTTATGAGTGCCCATAAAAACGAAGAACAAAATCGCGCACCAAAGATAAAGTGGGAAATGGAGCTACAGCTGGTTACTTTGTATTGAGCTGGACATTGTGTGTCGACAGTCAATGTATATATTATATATTATATATAATATATAATACATATTATATCTATATATATATTATATATATATATATATATAAGATAACGATTCATACGTTCTAAGTATTTACACAAAAGGATAATTTTGTATCGTTGTCACATCATTGCGTAACACTTTTTGTTCCATTTAGATATCCTTCGACTATTGTTACGTAATATTTTTTATGAATAGGAAAGCATTATAAATAATGCATGCTAAAAACCATGGCAGACTATGCTCTTATGGTAAATTAATACAGTAGTATAACCATGGGAACCTCCAAAAGTACCATGGAAATAGAGGTTGTCAACTGGAATTAAAACCTGTCCATTGCTGTAATAAGATATCATGAGCTTTAGTGTGTTAAGGTACACTGCACAGTACTTCAGATATGGCAGTAACAGTAATTGATAGTGAATGTTTATTGGTCCATGCTATTGTGATGCAAGTGGTATGCCAGGATATGAACATGTTCTCTCTGTGCTCTAATTGATGGCTGACTCATACCATCCTAGCTGCTCTGGGGTTGCTGTTATCCAGTAGTCCAGAACTATCACATTGGCATTGAAACTCAATGAGGAAGGGATGGGAAATGCATTTATAAACTATTGAGTCCACAACAGATACAAGGGTCATTTCACTAGAACATGTAGAACCACCACATACAGCAAGTTTGTATAAGGATGAATGGAGAGAATACATTTCAGACTTGATGAGATCACCAAGAGACAAGCCAGATGTGACGTACAGCAGGTCTGCAGTCAGCCAGGACAGAATGCTGTTTTCTCTGTGTGGTATCCAATGATCCATGAAGCCTGGACTTTTTACAGAACTCACAACAACTGTGAAACATTTCATGAACTCTTTTTATTTGAACATTTTAAAGGTCGGAACGGCTGCATTATTTAATTTATTTGTATTTTTGAGATCTATTTATCTCTTAATTATTCTGTATATGTGTGTGTGTGTGTGTGTGTGTGTGTGTGTGTGTGTGTGTGTGTGTGTTGGTGGAAAATGGAAATGCTGTCCATGAGTAGATAACGTACTGTTTCTGTTTTCTTATGTGAGAAATTAATCAAACCTCAAAAATAGACCGGAGTAAATAAATGAAATAAAAATGTGTTTCAGTGTTGATATAAATTCCCAGCAGACTCTCAAAGTCATGAACTAGTCTCCATTTCTGCCTAATTATTATTTTAGCAAGTACACTACCACATTAGTAAAATAAAATACTAAACCAAGGCATGCAGGCAACTGGGCACACCAATAGCATTCAAGTATACGTAGGGGTAGATGTACTAAGACGGGCCAGTCCCAGCGCAAATATACCGCAATTTGCATTTTCGTTGCGGCACTTAGCAATATAAACATTTTGTCCTATGCGCTAAACTGAAATATGTTAATGAAGAGAGGCGCAATATACTATTTGTTGCGTGATCTCTATTAAGAGAGTCGTGAGACATTGTTGAAATAAAAATAGCGGGTTGTTGTGGTTTGCTGGGTGGGTGTGGGTGCCTCTACATGCAAGGGTGCAAGAATCGAAATAATATTGTTTTTGTTAAATGTAAACGTCATCTGTATAATGCATTCTGTTCCGTCTTCATTGTACCAATTTTAATTCTGTATATATTGTAACGTACTCGGGAATCACAGTGACTAGGAGGCTGGACAGGGTTGAATGCCAAGTTTTTTTGACACTGACAAAGGTACGAACTGTATCAAAACAAAAACAAAATGCTATGTGCTGTCACAACAATTGCTGTCTACAACCACGACGTACCAAATCGTTTTATTTAGTTCTGTCTAATACACACGAAGCTCCTTAATCCCCCCCCCCCCTCCTCCCGCAATGTTTGTCCGACATTAGGAGGTGTCGGGTTTAAAAACAAAATAAAAAGGGTACAATACATTTAAAATGTAAACTATTGCGCTGAAACAAGGCTGATGTGTTTTGGACAGGCTAGACATTACATTAGGTAAACATGTAAATCTCTACAGTAGGCCTATACAGCATACAGTACAGTAGTAAAATCTAATGAATACCTAGCGCACTTTTTTTTTTTTTTAAGACTATCGGTAACACAAAATAAATCATGCTGCATTATACACATTCTGTACAATGCAAATAAAAGATTATTTGAAATTGAAAGTAAATCATTTTAGCTTTTTATGTATGTATGTATTTATTTATTTCTTTTATTTTTAACTTAGCCTACTAACCTAGATAATTTTCACAAAATAGGTCATGGTCCTATACAGATGCTCAGAGTGAGCTAGTGGGATTAGTGGCACATGTGTGCAGTCTATTGTCCTCAACATGCTGGGGAAACCAGAAATGCAATAGAAATGTGTTCTCAAGGCTTATATATCCTGCCTTTCATGAAAATTAGGTACTTGGGTGTTCACTTCAAAAATGCATTGAGCACAACTAGCAACGCATGAAAAAAAGCGGACTGGGAAATGCCAGCAACAATTGCGTCCGTTTAAAACATGCTTTCAAAAGTTCTTAATAAATTCATGCAATAGTAAGTGTCACAATTGCCATCAGCTTTTATACATCTCATTGTAATATTTGAGAACCCTTGTTCTACGCCCCCTTTTTTAGAATTTATGCAGGAATGGCCATAATTACATATTCATCTAAGTTTGAACAGCAAAGAAAAACTGCTGCCACAAAACATTCCGTAAAAAGTCACAAATAGCATTGTGCTTGTTTAGTACATTTCACCCAAGACTTCAGATTTATTTGCAACTGGTTTGCAACTATTGTGACAGGAGCAACACTTTAGTACATCTACCACTTATGTTATTATTCCACAGTATATTAAAAATAATATTTCACTGAAAGTAATTGTAGCTAACAAAATAATCCCATAAACATTACACATTTTACACTTCCATTAGCTATACAAGTCTCAAATGTACAGTTTTTAAAGAAGCATGGATTATAGCAAACATGTATTTTTATTATTGTAATAGATCACATCTGGTAGTACTTTAGGTTTTATAGCCTTGCCTTCCAGGAAGTCTATTACTGCTTTACTTCCTTGACCATTTCACCCTAGCAGTGTCTTCTGGGTTAAAGCGTGTGACTGGCTGAAAGCATGTCAATCAACAGGGGAACTAATTGACTGGTAATAAACAAGAAAGTAGCCAGTGGGACAATTTCACTCTTCTGGTGAAATGACGCAGGAAGTGCAATGCAGTCTAAAAGCATGACTTGCAAGCAAAGATTTTTAAACCCTGCTACTACATATCATGTTTAAAATGAAAATACAAGTTTGCTATAACACGTGTTTCTTTCAGAACTGCACATTTGAGAATAGATGTGTAATGAATGGATGTGTAATGAATGGATGTGTATTGAATAGATGTGTAATGAATGGATGTGTAGCACATTATGTTGCACATTTATTTTTATCACAAATGGATTGCTTGATGAGTCACAATGGATCTGAAGTTAAATCTTAAAAACCTCGCCTGACACTGTGCCTAGGAATTTTCTGATCAAGTGATACTCATGAGTTACACTCAATTACAGTATAAGAACTTTCCAAGTTCATTTGTCTGTATTTTTGTTATGATCTGTGCAACATTTGCTTGGAACATGTTGTTTAATAATCAACTGCTTCCCCGGAGACACCAATTGCTAATAGTTCAGCCTCCCTGTGAGGCCGATATTGGGGTCATGCCCTTTTTTTATTGACAGATTTTTTTGCAAAGCTGCACCACCACAGTGTCCCAGACTTACATGTTACAGCCTTTAACCTCTTACATGCCCTTGCTTTTATGGTTGGCACAATGCTTTATTCAGCGATTCTCTCAACAAAGTTCCATTGTAGGTGGTGTCCAGTAGATATGAGCTAGTGTACTGCCACATTGTTTCAACCTCTGAACACGCAGATTTTTTCACATATCTATTTTACTTCATTTTTACAAACCATTTGATCGGCTTCTCTCATTATGCCCTCTGATTATGCCCCTGGGGATGCTTTGTTTTAGTTCCCCAAAACTCCCCTTTCTAGTTTCAATTAAAATGAAATATTATGCTAAGACAGCTAAGGGAGTAAGTGAGAATTGGCTCAGAGTTCTTTGTGTGTATATAGTGGTCTGTGTAAAAATGATGATTGCACGGTTCTTAAGACAGACATGAATGTTTGTATTGTTAGTGCACCCCCTGCACATGACAGAGGATGGTGTATTGCTTCCAAGACAAGAAGCTGATGTGAAATCAAAATAGCTGTGCAAAATACCATTGTGTTGAAATAGATATTGCAGACATATGAATAACACAGCAATGTTAAGTAAAGTGTTTTGTTGTAACTCTACAGTCTGTTCAAAAGCAGTTCAAGGTGTTTGAGTCTTTGTGCTGTTAATGATACAATACTGCCCCCTGCAGTTATACTGTATTATTGTTTTATTAAACTTGTGCAAAAGCTGCCGACTCCATGTATTACAAATAAAGCTCACTGCCTTTATTGTGATTCTCAGCAAAAAAAAAGTAACATGTTATACACAATTTTGTTCCACAAATGATTGATAACTGCGTACATACAGGTAGGTTGGCATAAGGTCTTTTATTATCAATTGTCTTCTGAGTTCCTATGCGTTCTGCATTGATACTGCCTGTACCTTGTCTGGTTACTTTTTAGGCTGGACTACATTGCTTTTGCTTCTTAAAGGAACATACCTATTACAAGGGAAAAAATCATCACAAGCTGCATGACGACAATGCTGTGAGGTTTATTTTAATGCAGGCAGCTGCATTAGGATCCACAACTATTTAGATAATTAAAATACACCCCATTGGCTTTTAAATAGGTCATTTCACGTAATAATGCCCTACGAGTTGCATTGTCTATCTGGACACAAATTCCTGTGCCCCTCATTTGCTACATGCCCAGTTTTGATAGAAACAGAGGTTATAGTGTTTTTTTTAAAACATGATATCTGGCACTAAACCAGCTTGAACAAATCCATGATTGCAAGCCATGCTTTCAGTTTTGACTCTACACTTAATAGAAGATCATTCAAGAAAACATGTTAAATACAAGCATTTAGTGAACATTAGCCACTAATTAATATGACAAAGACCAAAATTCACAATTTCAGGTAGTTTAACAAACAATCTTTAGAAAAAGTTATCATATTACAATCTTTAGAAAAAGTTATCATGTTGACTGTGACAGGTGGACAGATTGACATTGCAAAAGGGTCCACATTTAGTGCGAAGATGCAAATCTGTAAGCGATAGCTGACCCTGTTGCTGTGACAATATTGCCATTGATGTATTGTACCCATCACTGCCAGGGCCCAGTCTCTGTAAAGGATAGCTAACCCCATTGCTTTGACAGTATTGCCATTGAAGTACTGTACCCATCACTGCCAGGGCCCAGTCTCTATAAGGGATAGCTAACCCCATTGCTCTGCCAGTATTGCATTGAAGTACTGTACCCATCACTGCCAGGGCCCAGTCTCTATAAAGGATAGCTAACCCCATTGCTTTGCCAGTATTGCATTGAAGTACTGTACCACTGCCTGCCCATTTATTGCAAATGGTGAGTTGTGACAGTTAACATGCTTCAAGCTTTTTCCTGCCATTTTTTTGTGTAATTCCTAAAGTAGCTGTATTGAAGTAATAAATCTAATCTCATAATTCTTCCGATTTTTTTCTCCAGATTGTTAAGGATCTGCGTGGCTCTTAAAACAATCCCGCTGTCAGTATATTTATTGGCCAGTTCAGAGCAACTGGTCTCACTTTTAGTTCCCGTATCCACGGGTTTGATTCATAGCCACAGAATGAGTCATGGTGTAAACACAGCGGCACACAAGCCATCACAGAGAGATTTATCCCAACACTGTCTCCTTAATTAAATACGTTTAAACGATAAGAGCAGAAGCTTTTTGGATGGACAGGAGGATGCATTCATGGAGTTTGACAGAACAGCTAGTCAACCTTTATTATCCTCGGCCACAAAGTGAGTTTGACATTTATCTAGAGAACCAAAGGAAGAAAACTTGCTCTGAACATCCTTTAGCTCAAGTTATTGATATTATCAGAATCTGGGGTTTTCTGGTGGCTGTTTTCTCTCTTTTCTTTGTTTTTATCTGGCTGTATGTCACACTTAGATGTAAATATATTTCTGGAGAACTGCTTGTCCAATTGTGATTACACCTGCTATGGATCGCTGTTGATGTAGGGAGCACTGAATTGCGTCCCTGCGACAGGCTGGCCAATGAAATACGAAAATGCTTTGGAACACCCACTTCTATATTCTAGCTTGGTCCTGTAAATCCTGATATGAGTCTGGTTGCTTTCCTTTGGACTCTTCCCAGGGCCACAATGTCTCTTTTTTTCCATAAATTTTGTCATCATCAATGGTTTTTACCCCGGTTTTCTCCACAATTTGGAATGCCCAATTATTATTTTTACAGGCTGAAACACGCATCCTCTGAAACGTGTTCCCGCCAATCCATCATTTTTCACACTGCGGATCCACAGCAAAGCCACCAGACCATTGCAGACCCGCAGGAGCCCTATCAGCCACAGGGGTCGCTGGTGCACGGTGACCCATGGATTGCCCTGCCGACCTAATCCAATTTTTCTTTCGTCTGTCTGCAGCAGACAGTGGTTTTATTCAGCTCTTGTTGCAGTATATGCCCCTACACCAGAACATGTGCAGTACAGCAGATCTTCCTTTTGGGTCTGATAATCAAAGTTTACATGACTGAGAAATCAATTTGGAAAATGGCTTGAAATGGTTACCCAGGTCCTCAGCTAGGACTGTAAGAAATCACATGCCTTGACTGGATTCCCAGGGTTCATAGCACAGTTTACATGGACACATTTCTGACTCTTGATTGTTCATAAATCCAATTTGAACAGGATTTCATGTACCATGTAAATATACTGAATCTAAGCTAATTAAACTCTACTCTAGGAAGCCTGTTGTGTGAAGAGAAATATCCCTCCCTAAATTAAGTGTTTGCTTATTTAATTATGCTAAACACATAGACAGGGTACCCCCGCCCCTGGGTGTATTTTCGGTTTATTTTGTATAGTTTGGGTTATGATTAAATGATTAATTAAGGCTCCAGCCACAGGTGGATAAATAGGGTCATCACGGGTGAGAAAGGGGTTAGTGTGTTCGAAGGCAGAACATACATGGTGAGGAGGAGTACAAACTTAAGACTAACAATTGCTACAGTACGCGTGCTGGTTATAAATCAGCATGATAATTGTTTGTTTGTTCCGTGTTCTGTTTGTTTGTTTTGGCCATCGTGCCTTTTGCTTTGTATCATATTTTTGTTCAACCTTTTTATTTAATAAAGAAATAAGTGCATTTGTGTCTCACACCACAGTACTCACCTGTTATGGTTTGATTTCTGGTCTGACGTCATCCACCCAAGCTATCCTGCCACACGTGGTGTCAGAACCAGGATAACAGTGCCTCGAAGACGTAGGCCAGCAACAGTACTGTGGATACAGGTTTATTTATATATATATATATATATATATATATATATATATATATATATATATATATATATATATATATATATATATATATATATATATATATATATATATTGCAAGTACTGTGGCAACTGTGGCAAGGAGAACTACCACCAGTGGAAGGACTGCCCAGAGGTCCAAGATTGGTGTGGGCTATGTACACAGCATGGCCATTTATGGCAGGAGTGACCGCAGCCTGGTGGGTTCTCCAGGGAGCAGTTGGAAAAAGAAGGGGGAAGTGGGGACTCCCAGAAGAAAGGGAAGAAGTATGGGCCCAAGAGGGAGGAGCCTGAGCGGACAGCGGCCATGAGGGAGGAGACAAAGCATCCCCACCCTCTGAGGAGATGTGGGACTGGATGATGGACCGTGAGGGGAACTTTGAGGAGGCCCTCCCGATGGCGGTCGACCTGCTGTGGGCTAGAGATGGGGGAGAAATAGGAGGCATGGGGAACTTCACCACCCAGCATCCTTCTCAGATAAGGCAGCCGTAGTAATGAATTACTTGGCTGCAGAGATGGGAATGTCCCCACAGATTTGATTCCCACCAGAAGGAGCCACGCCTACTTCACCTCCACAGGCAGTAGGCACGTCCATGCCAGGACCTAGAGGAGAGCCAGGGGGACACTACCTGGTGCTCCCGCCTCCACTGCCAGGGGGAGACAACCTGCTGCTCCCCCCTCCATTACCAGGGGGAGACTACCTGCTTCTTCCCCCTCCACTGCCAGGGGGAGACTACATACTGCTCCTGCCTCCACTGCCAGGGAGAGACAACCGGCTTCTCCCCCTTCTACTGCCAGGTGGAGACTACCTGCTTCTCCCCCCTCCACTGCCAGGTGGATACTACCTGCTTCTCCCCCCTCCACTGCCAGGGGGAGACTACATGCTGCTCCCGCCTCCACTGCCAGGGGAAACATCCTGCTGCATCTACTTTCACTCCCAGGGGGAGAAGAGCTGTCGCTATCACCTGTAGCTCTACCTAGGGCTGCCGAGCAAGTATCGCCATCGCCCGGGGAGGCCTGCACGTCACCCCCCTGGGGATGCCTACAACACACTGCCCAGAGTTGCGCTGCCGGAATTTCTGGGGTTGGAGCCCAAGAAAAGGGAGCCGCCAGCTACAGAGAAGGCGAAGAGAGGAGACGAGTCTGCTGGAACTGCCAGAACTGTCCACTGCCAGAACTGCCTTGGCTGGAGGAGCCAGCTTTGGCGCTGTCGGCATGTCTGCTGACAGCATGGCCGTTGTCAGCATTGCCGCTTCCAATGCTGACCATTGCAGCATTTCTGCTGCTGGAATGTGCCACCCCGCTGTCAGCATATCCACTGACAGCATTACCAATGGAGGAGGATCTAATCCACTGTCAGCACTTCCACTGACAGCATTGCTGCTGTCAGCCTTGCAACTGCCAGAGTTGCTACTGGCAGCATGTTCGCTGCCAGAATTACCTAGGGTGGAGGAGCAGGTGCTGGAGCTGTTAGCATTTCCGCTGACAGTACTGCTGCTGGCAACATCACTACCCATGGGCCCCTTGATGCCTCTGTTCCTGGCCCAGGACTATAGGCAAGACTTTGGGGGTTTTAAGGGGGAGGTGGCCTTTGAGGCTATGTGTGTTGCACACTAGGAGGAAATGTGTGACGGGGTATTTTTGTTTTATTTTGAATAGTTTGGGTTATGTATCAAGGTTGGAGTTAATGTATATTGGTATGTGTGCATGGGGATGTGGGTTTATGTGTGTGTGTGGAATAGTGGTGACAGGGATGTGGCTGGAGCTGTCAATTGAATAAATGATTAATTAAGGCTCCAGCCACGGGTGTATAAATAGGGTGATCACGGGTGAGTGGTTAGTGTGTTTGGAAGTGGAACGTAAGTAGTGAGGAGGAGAATAAACTTAAGAATAACAATTGCTATACGTGCTGGTTATAAACCAGCACGATACTTCTTTGTTTGTTCGTGCCTTCTGCTTTGTATCAGTGTTTGTGTTTTTGTTCAACCTTTTTATTTAATAAAGAAACAAGTGCATTTGCGCCTCACAGTACTTGCCTGTTATGGTTTTATTTCTGGTCTGATGTCATCCACCCAAGTTTCCACAACATTCTTCACTGGAGAAATGAAGACTGCACCATACATTATCCAGCTCATTACTACCCAGCCTGTCTTGTCACCTTTGATTCCTCATTTAGTACAGTACTGGGGTAATGGGGTATTTTTGCAGTGAATTACTCCAATCAGATCAGTGGACTTTATTGATTGTATAGCTCCTGATTTCGATGCCTCATTTTGTAAGTCATATTTAATTAATCAAAGCTGTTTGTTGTAAACACAAGGTGAAATAGAGGATAGTGCGTCTCGACAGTTACTGCAATACAATTGAATGGCAGCGGTCTGGCAAACTAGGGCTCGGCTGTGCAGCTAATGCTTTATCCACACCATGAAACCAGTCTGTAAATTCAATCTCATTACAGTATCAAACTGGAACTGTAGCTGGTTCCATTTGCACTCTATAACCTACAACTGGACATTAGTTGATTTTACAAAAGTCAAATCATTTTTTTTGTATGAATGATGTTTATTAATATATTCAACAGCCTCCAGTATTCCTCTGACATTCTAATATATTCACAGCCTACATTCACAACCTGCCTCACGCAGTCTTTGTATTGGACACTCATTGGGGTAAGAGATCGGATTGCTAGCCTGGGGTTGACAGGGTCCCAATTGAAATCCATTTGATCTCGCTTCAAATGGAAATGAAGAAGGCTGATTTTAAATTATATTATATTATATATTATATATTATATTAATGCCTTGACCTCTGGGAAACAAACGCCGACTCAGGACACATGTTAAATGAAGTGGTATAAAGTTAATCCCCAGTGAACATAAACTGTAATCACATATAAAAGAGCGTATAACAGACACACACAGGTAAAGAGCAGCACATATACTTAGTGTTTGTTTAGAAATCAACGAGAAGTATCAGTGAGATAAAGAGGTACGTAGGTATTGTTTTATTTGAAGAGGAGTTCAAATAAATTTGAACATAGCTAGAGTTTAAAAACTACACATATCCCTAGGTCACAGCATTTCAGCTAGACTATTAGGTAGAAGCTGACCTACAGCCAGGAAGGAGCTGCAACTTTGAATCTAAATATATGTGTATCCTGAAATAATGTCAAGGCCTACTATAAAATTTATTATATTATTATTATTATTATTATTATTATTATTCTTCTTCTTCTTCTTCTTCTTCTTCTTCTTCTTCTTCTTCTTCTTCTTCTTCTTCTTCTTATTATTATTATTATTATTATTATTATTATTATTATTATTAATAATAATAATAATAATAATAATAATAATAATAATAATAATAATAATAATAATAATAATAATAATAATAATAATGAAAACACAACTATTGCCATGTTGTTTTGTCATGGAGAATAGTTGTCTGTATTCATAAGATACCATTATTATTAGTAAGTAATGTTTTGCTTTGTTTAATATTTCACTGTTTTTCATATGTTTTGCTCTGTGACAGTGTAGTTTCTCCATGTCCAGATGGAAGAAATTGCTTTTTTTGTAAATACTTTATCATACAAATGTAACCATATGTTCCAGGTTTTACTAGGAGTAGTGTTGTGGTATTGTGAAGTTTATGCAATTTTAAATATTATCTTGCACTTAAAATTATCTGATCTATTTTATTTTATTTATTTATTTACAATTTTCTGTTCCCTTTCGCTTGTATCCCCACGTGCGGCAAGTCCCTCTTCGGCCGCCGTGGTTGCTATGTAAACAAAGGTGTCCATGGTGACAGCAGTATGGAAGTTTAGAGTTTGTGTCAATTTCTGCGGAAGGGGAGTCCTTATTTATTTGGAAAAAGGTAAGAATATCACGTTATTTTAAGCGTTTTTTTTTTTTTTCTCAGCGAACCTGTACATGTTGTATAGGCAATAAACAGCACTAGTAATATAATAATCATATCGTAAAACTGGATTCAATTTGGAATTGCAATAGCCTTTTCCTCTATTTATTTACTACTTTATTTTTCCTATATTGTTTTTATTATCGAATGCAATTTCAAATACCACTCCATTGAACAAATGTTCATACGGTATTCAAAATCTATGTAATATAATTACAACATAATAATAAAAAAAAAGCTATACCGGTGGTGTATCTATATATATATATATATATATATATATATTTATATATATATATATATATATATATATATATATATACGCACAGCTCATATATGTGTCGAGTTGAAACTGGTGGCGAACTGGTTTGTAAGTATACAAATTTACCAAACATTTGTGTGTTTAATTTATAAAACCGTAAACACACAAATAAATCAACTTCTTGGCATTATGTGCATTGTCTTACATAGGAAAACTGATTGTAAGAGAGAGAGAGAGAGAGAGAGAGAGAGAGAGAGAGAGAGAGAGAGAGAGAGAGAGAGAGAGAGAGAGAGAGAGAGAAGAGAAAAAAGCCCGTTCATGATTGTATGAGTATTAATTAAACACAGATCAGGGTTGTGTCACACAGATTTCTTCCTTGCTAAAAATAGATAGGTGTTGTTAAAATGTTAACCGTGTGAGATATTAAACCTGGTTGAATAGACCCATATAACAACGTGGAGCTGAAATCGGTCATTCACACTATTCACACTACGGTACAGTTCACAAATCAAGATAAAACTATGGCCTCTTTTTATTTACTATATATTACTATATATATATATATATATATATATATATATATATATATATATATATATATATATATATAATCTCTCCAAAGAAGGTTCTCTCCAAAAACGTATTGAAATAATGGTATATTCCTATATCCCTGGCAACACTGTACTAAAAAAGTACTAAAACTGTTTTTTATATTTTTTGTTTGTTTGTTTTAATTTAGTGATTCCAGCCGATTTAGGATTATTGAATGCAATGTGTTACTTTTATGCGGAGCGAAAAGGCTGTGACAATCAGAAAACGTTTTTTTTTTGTTTTGTTTTGTTTGTTTGTTTTTTGTGAACAGTGAAGAACGAGCACAGATTAGAAATGAAAGCTCGCCAAAAAAAAAAAAAAAAAAAAAGTCTGTAATTTTGACAAGACCAATGTGCCTTCATAATGTGTAAGTTCTTTAGGTAGCATTTGTTTCACATTAGAAAACTGTTTCAGTTCTTGGTGGCATTTAAAGTGATGCTTAGTATTATTGCATCAAAGGGAGCTGTAATATACCACCTGGAAACTGGTTCCTTATTCGCGGTGTAGTTGACAAAGCAGCATGTCCTTTTTCTGTGTGTTTTAACTCACTTATACATCTTGCTCAATTAATATATTGCTACTATTTAAAAAATAGCCGCTCCTTCTTTAAAAAAACGAAAAAAAAACAAAAAAACCCCGAAAATATTACTAGAAAATCTGTACCAGCAGCATATCGGTACACTATATTATCCACTTGTTTTGCCCCATTACCCTCTTAGATGCCTTGCTTTCTATATACCGAAGTATCCCTATCCTAGATAGTTTATCGCCTCCTCTTTGCAAAATCACTAATGATTTTAGTGAGCAAGCCATACCCCATAAACAGCGTCCCCCCAAAATGTAGCCCATTAAAACCAATGCAGAACGCATGGGAGCACGTCTTTTGATGCCCCATTTACGCCCCTCAGACGCCTTGCTCACTAAATATCGAGCCGTAACCCACGAGCAGAAGCACCCCAAAGTGTAACTAATAAAAATCCATAGGAATCCCTTTGCTCTTGTTGATAAACGGGGTATTTCAGGAGTTAAATAGTTTTGGGCTACTTATTTCAAAGCTGATTCTCACACAGGAGGGATCGCTCTACCTCATTAATGTGTATTTATCCCGACTCAAAATGGATTTTTATACAAAAACAGCAAAAATCATACAATAATCCGGGACGTCATCATTTGCAAAGACTGTCACTCAGTAAGTGTTTGAGCGCTTATCTAGCCTGCAGTAAAGAGGTGTGAAAAAAACATATTACTATATCTATGTGACCATATGAAAATATATGATTTAAGATTAGATTTAATTATAACACATTACTAATTGTTTTGAACTGAGAAGACAGTTGTGCTTATTATTATTATTATTATTATTATTATTATTTATTATTATTATTATTATTATTATTATTATTATTATTATTATTATTAGTAGTAGTAGTAGTAGTCCTGGGGGATTTTCCAAGGACAGCTCTTTTTTTAGGTAGCATGTCCTGGTGGCCCACAAGTTTAGTCAATGCTGTTTAGGTATTTTGTATGGGAGTTCAAATATAGGCTATTGAATAAAATGCTGAACAACAACTAGAGCTCGCAGGGACTCTTCTAGACACTCTCTGCACATAAAATATTATTAAACCGAGGGGAGGAAAAGTTTTAATTGAAAGAAAACTTAAAATTCTTTGACTTCAACTTAATCCGAAGAAGAACTTCGAAAAGTGTTCGAAAAGTCATTGTTTTTAGAATGCCTTATATATTAAATAAAAGTACACTTTCATTTTATTTTTCTTACAACAGGTTTTGAGTTCACACCTCTTGGATGAGCGCGGAAACTCTTACTGAGTGACAGTCTTTGAAAATGATCACATCCCGGATTATTGCATGAATGGATCAAAATCCATTTTGGGCTGGGATAAATACACATTGGTGAGGTAGAGGGATTCCCCCTGTGTGAGAATCATCTTTGAAATAAGTAGCCCAAAACTATTTGACCCCTGAAATACCCCAGTTACTTATTCAATTTGTGCTACATTTGCGGGATGCGATTAAGAAGCTGGAATGCAAATAACAAGCTGGCTGAATAAAAAGCTAGCGAATAAGAAGCTAGCGAATAAGAAGCCAACTTTAGCATCATACTTTGGACCCCGTTTATCAACAAGTAAAAGCAAAGGGATTCCTATGCAGTTTTATTGGTTACACTTTGGAGTGCTGTTGCTCATGGGGTACAACTTGCTCACTAAAATCTTTAATGTTTTCTCAAAGAGGGGCTGATAACCTATCTAAGGATATCTCGATATCTAGTGAGCAAGGCGTATAAGATGGGTAAATTAAGCATCAAAGATGTGCCTCCGATGCGTTCTGTTTTGGTTATAATGGGCTACATTTTGGGATGTTGCTACTCTTGGGGTACGGTTTTCTCACTAAAATCGTTAGTGTTTTTGTAAAGAGGAGACAATAGCCTATCTAGGGATACCTAGATATTTAGTGAGCCAGGCGTCTAAGGGGATAAATGGGCAAAACAAGTGGATAATATAGCGAACCGCTAAGCTGCTGATACAGATTTGTTATTAATATTTTTGTGTTTTTTTTTTCGAAGAAGGAGTGATTATTTTTTAAATAGTAGCAGTATTTTAATTGAGCAAGATGTGTAAGTTAGTTAAAACACACAGAAAAAGGTCAACTACACTGTGACTAAGGAACAGAGAATAAGTAACCAACTTCCAGGTGGTCTGTAATATACAGTATATTCATTTATAAACACCCGTACTAAAAGAAAACAGATAAAGGGGGGAAATGCAGACTGCATACATCTCTTATAATTGCATATCACGTGATTAAAGCTATTTGTTGTGTTGCTTAGTAATAGTAGCAGCACAGCGTGTGATTGTGTAGAAGTGGGGTTTTGCGAGAACTGCATAACTGAATTGTGGGAGTTGTTTGCAGACCACCTGGAGTTTACTGACAGAACCACTGCCCTAATACAACATATGGGTGGCTTATCTGGGGAAGGTAAAGTGATCAAGTAGACATGCATTCCTCCTAAAAAGTGTTAGAGGGTACTGTAAAAAGTGAAAACAGTTACTGAACTGGATATTCTGATATTGGAACATATTTTTTTATTTGTGTTTGCTTTTATAAGATGTGTAATAAAAGTACATCTTTTTTGAAAAGACAAACATTAAAGTTTATTTAGTAATTTTATATTTATTTGTGAACGGCCCCCACCAGAAAAAACAAAACAAAAAAAAGGTTAATGCAAACACAAATTGAACAGTAAAACACTAAAACTGTTAAACTTTAAACGGTTATGAAAATAAAGGTGCAAACAATAAACATAATAGTAATTTTATCATTTCATTCAAAATGTACTGTTGGGGATCTCACAGGTTGATCTCATTAAGGATATCATTTTTAATAAGCTTATTATTTTATACAGTACAGTTATGGTAACATATACTGTATTTTACAACAGCTTAATGTAAGTGAAAGTGAATTTTCCATTTAACATAAAAACAATTACCTAACACAGAACAATTCATCATACAATCTTGCAAAGCATGACTTAAGTTTAATGGATTTCCTTAAAATTGAATAGTAACCAAGTACTTAACCTACTGTATTTTATTCAAATCGGAACATTTGTTCTCTGTGACTTTGAGATAGATGGAAACAGAATGGGCCTATTTTTTATGGATATATTATGATGAATGCTGTTGGACCAAGTTTACCTAATGTTGGAGGATTAGTTCTACTACGGTGAGAACGATAAAAAACAGAGGATTGGACTGGTATTCTGTGACCATTGTCCTTGTATATATCCCAGTGTACCACATACAAATACACTGTGTGTGTGTGTGTGTGTGTGTGTGTGTGTGTGTGTGTGTGTGTATATGAACTTGTATATGAAAATGTAAATGGTTTAAACGTTTAATCTATTATACACTGATTTACAGCCTTCTTGTGTTCTTCATTTATTGTCATATTCCTATACGGGAATGTAAAAGGTTATAGTATGACCAATATTATAACACATTTTTTATTTTCGCACGTGCTTTGATATAGTCTTTGAAAAAATGCTATTGAAAGAGTTTTACCGTTAAATAAATAAATTTCATTCCATGGATTATAAATCAAGAACAATAACTTAAGCTGCACGACCCTGTAAAATATTTATACTTTGCTGTTTAATCAATCAGGAAATGTCAGACTCATTACTGAAATATGAACAGATTGTGTGATCTTTTAAAGTAATCACCCTTATTGGTTTAGATTTTCCCCAGCCTGCGGTGTCACTTAAGTAAATGGGAAATAAAGAAATGAGCACAGGGTACAATAAATTTACATCCAGTCTGCTCCAGCATTGTATAATACATGAAAAAAGCCAAGTTTAAGTAATAAACTTTATGGAGTAACTGTTTGGGTGCCGGTTCCAGTACCGTGCCCTAGTGGTCAGCGCTTGAACATGCTCTTTGAAATTCTGTCCGAGTGGTAATAAAAACAGGCTTGGAAGGGAAAAGCTTTCGACCTCAGTTTGAAGATATTTATGCTGGATAGATCCATTGACATTCAACATGGGGAGCAGAGATTATTTGTGTATCATGACATAACAAAAGCATAACATAACTACTTGTAGATGGCCAAATGTTTCTTGAATAATGAGCAAAGGTGATTTATAGTTGGTATAGGTGAAATAAATGCTTCCCAATCTCACCTTAACACAAGACTCCATCATTAACTATTATTTAGGCTACACATGCTTTTAGACGTTTAAACTTAAACATATTTTTGAATTTGTGTAACCTATCAAAATGCAATCATGAGAGTGCTGTCACTTTTTTCTGATTCATTACAACAGTAATGTGAATACTAGACTACATGAGTACAACATTTACAGTGCCTATTGAAAGTCTACACCCCCTTTTAAAATTGTCACCTTTTATTGCTTTATAGCCTGGAATTAAAATGCATAAAAAATTTTAAAATGTATTTATCTGCACATCCTACCCCACAACTTCCAAGCGAAAAAAATATTCTAGAAATTTGTAGAAAATTAATTAAAAATAAAAACTGAAATTGTTTGGTTGGATAAGTATCCAGCCCCCTTGCAATCCTAAATTAGCACAAGTGTAACTAATCACTTGTGCTAATTAAGTGGCCTCCATCTGTGTTAACTTGTGGTGAGTCACATGATTTCAGGATAAATTCAGCAGTTCCTGTAGGTTCCCTCTGTTGGGTAGTGCAAAGACTTAACCATGAGCACCACAGCGCTTTCAAAAGGACAAGGACAAAGTTGTTGAAAGGCACAGATTAGGGGATGGGTATAAAAAAAATATCAAAGGCCTTGAATATCCCTTGGAGCATGGTCAAGACGATTATTAAGAAGTGGAAGGTGTATGGCACCACCAAGACCTAGTCTAGATCAGGCCGACCCTCCAAACTGGATGACCAAGCAAGAAGGAGACTGATCAGAGAGGCTACCAAGAGGCAATGGCAACTGTGGAAGAGCTTTTTTTATGGTCAAGACTGGTCAAAGTGTGCATGTGACAACAATATCCCAAGCACTCCACAAATCTGGCCTGTATGGTAGGGTGGCAAGAAGGAAGCCATTACTCAAGAAAGCCCACCTTGAATCCCGTTTGAAGTATGCAAAAAAAAAAAAAACACTCAGGAGATTCTGTAGCCATGTAGCAAAAAGTTTTGTGGTCTGATGAAACCAAAATGGAACTTTTTGGCCTAAATGCAAAGCGTTATGTTTGGTGCAAACCCAACACAGTACATCACCCAAAGAACACCATCCCTACTGTGAAGCATGGTGGTGGTGGCATCATGTTATGGGGATGTTTCTCATTGGCAGGGATTGGGCCACTTGTCAGGATAGAAGGGAAAATGAATGGTGCAAAGTACAGAGATGTCCTTGAGGAAAACTTGCTGCTAAAAGCTGAAACTGGGACAGAAGTTCTCCTTTCAGCATGGCATCAATCCAAAGTACACAGCCAAAGCTGCACTGGAGTGGCTAAGGAACAAAAAGGTAAATGTCCTTGAGTGGCCCAGTCAGAGCCCCGACCTAAATCCAATCGAAAATTTGTGGCATGACTTGAAGATTGCTGTCCATCAACTTGACAAAGAACTTGACAGAGCTTGAACAGTTTTGTAAAGAAGATGGTCAAATATTGCCAAAACTAGTTGTGCAAAGTGGGTAGAGACTTATCCCAACAGACTCACAGCTGTAATTGCTGCCAAAGGTGCTTCCACCAAGTATTAACTCAGGGGGGTGGAGACTTATCCAATTATGGTCTTTCAGTTTTGTATTTTTAATATATAATTTTTTTCTCAATAAAAACTTTTTTCCCCTTAACAGTGTGGAGTATGGTGTATAGATAAGTGCAAAAAATCCTCATTTAAATGCATGAAACTCTGAGGCACTGACACAACAAAATGTGAAAAAAAGTACAGGGGGGTGTAGACTTTCTATAGGCACTGTATGTGTATACTGTATGGAAAATGTTTAATACATTACCTTACACTGCACACATCCTGCTCTTTTTTTCAGAGCTACAATGCTGGCACAAGTTCCCAGATATCCTGTAAGTCCTAATCCCTTCCAGAAACTCGACCGCAGCAGTCATGACCAGGTACAGTATCCCCGTTTGAAAATGAACAGGCTGGAACAGCAATTCTGCATCTGTACAATACCAGCGGTGTATCCAGTGAATTCAAACAAGAATCTAAGGGAAATTAGCTTACTGCTTATCACCCCGTTGGATTGAGTGTGCAAGATTTCAAACCAATAGTGGGGCAAGAGCCTCCTCTTAACTAGTATCCTCTTCATGGCGTGTCCCTTATAAGAGTTTACCACAGTAATTTTGCAGTTTTGCCATTCTCTTCCTATGGTTATAATATGAATTTACTACAGTTTACCATGGTTTGCCTTCTCTGGGGTTAACAGTGCATACATATGCTTTACCATGCTGTCACTATGCTTTATTACACTTTGCTATGCTTTTACTGTGTTACATATTTATAACTAACATAGTAAGATCCCCAGCACTATGTTTCATGAAGTTGTGAAGAAATGACTGTTTGTAATTATTTTTAAAATCAGTATTGCTACTGTCTGTATGCACCATTGCCTCCAGGTCACTCTTGTAACATTAGTTTTCTTACCTGGTAAAATAAACAATTAATATAAATAGCACTGCATTTTCAATGAGTAAAGTAGAGTACATTTATCCTATTTTAAAACTATATTTTCCTCCATAATTGTAACATATGCATATAATAATTATATGAATATGCATATAAAACTAAACTTTTTTTTTCACTTATTATCTTGCAGCATAATTTTATTGCCTACAACCTACTGTAGGAATTTCGCTTATCATTTTATAATACATTGGTTTCACCTGAGTAATTTGGTATAGTACTCCAATTGCAATACTGTACCTACTGTGGGGGATTAGCTGTCACTTACAGAGACTGCAATGGGGTATTGCAATGTTGCAAAGTGCGACACATTTGGCTTTCTTTTTATCATCAGCCTTTTACCTGATTAGTCATTTTCAATATTTTGTTCCCACAGATGGGAATGCACATTTTGGCAGTGCCCGAAGGCCCCAGTAGACAGCGGCCAAGAAAGAGCTGCTTCTTTGGCATCGAGGTGTCGGAGCAGCTGGTCTGGGAGAACTGGGAGCTGGGTGGAGAAATCACAAAAGTCCTCAAGCTGAAAAACATTCAGGTCAAAATGCAGAAACTCAGATTCAGGTGTGTCTGCTCACATGCATTGATGGACACATCAGGTGTTCTTTATCTGCACCCTCTACAGGTTTAATGTTATTTTATCAGGCACATTGACCCTTCAGTAGCAGGCAAGAAGTAATCCTAAAGTCCAGGGGTCCGTTTTTCATTTGGTATACTGGTGGCAGTCAATAGCAAAAAGGTTTTGATCCAACTAATTAATAGGTAAAATCAGTTTTACGCTTAAAAGCTACTATATTGAATGTGGCTAACAAATGTCCTAATAATTATCGGCACCGACTTTAAACCTAATAAAGCCAAATTTCTACCCTGAATGGGATTTGTTTAAATGAACCAGTTTTCTCGAAATTGTCAAAAATAAATGTTAATAACTGGACAAGACCGCATCATTAATATTGTGTATTTGATAAACCATGGATGCTTTATTAAATAATGATCAGTATCTTTTTTATTAAAACAGTTCCATTGTATTAAACAGAAGTATGTTAAAATGTAAAGCTTTTGTTAAAAGTAAAATAAAATAAAATTAATTCAACCTGATTTTTTAACAAGGAAATTAGAACAGGTATGGATAACATAGTTGTCTTTACTTTCCACTGATCCAGAGGCGTATTCATTCTGATTATTATGTTGTGTATTGCAGTTGAACTGACATGATGATTATTGTTATATCTAAAAAATGTGATTGGGAAAACAGAGCTTTTTAAAAAGTTAAGGAATGTGTTTTTTTTTTTTTAAAGAAAATTAAAAAAACATATACACTTTGGATTAGTCATTAAGGAAAGATAATGTGTCTCAATTGTTTTAATGCTTTCTTTATCAAATAGACCTGAATGAGTGATATCACACAACACAAGAACAGTTTACAGTCTGTAGCGACCAGGTCCTTAACAGGCTTACGCAGCTGGGCAATGAGCTACTGTTTCATCAACACAGTACTGTATTGAATTTGTTCCTATTTTACCAGTGAAGTGAACTTTAATTTTATTTGTTGTGTCCAAAGACCTCCCTCTACCAAATTCTTCACCACCTTGTTTCCTCAAACTATCATCTTGAGTCAAGGGACCTCCTTCTCACTTCCAGTGACCTTCCGCCCTCTTGAGAAGGTAAAGTGAAAACTAAAATGACTGCAGAACACCCCTGACATTAAATCTGCATTGGTATCTTTGTGATCGGTGCAATCAAAAACAAGCATAGTTAATAGACGTATAGAAATAGTCCATTAAAAAATTGTCCATAATGCATAGGTAATAAAAGTAATCCTAAATTAGTAGTCATCTATTTTAGTTTTTCGGTAATGGCACAAATTAATCTAATTAATACCTAATTAGATATTAGAGTAACTTAAAAATAAGTCTTTAATATGGGTAACAAATATTCAAGCAAAATAAGAGTGATTTCTAATTTATTCCAAAGTTTGTTTTATCACAGTAAATATTGTACCTTCTTAACCAGCAGTCTAGAACATAGCATGAATATTAAACTATTTTATTCATAAAAACAGATGAAACATTCTTTAAACAATTCACAATTTAAAGATTTGTGATTAGGGCCCTCTATATCATGTCATTCTTAGTTTGTTTAAAATTATTTTCAAGTAATTATGTTTGCATGTAATGTCAGAACAGCATTTTGTATGTTTTCCAGTTTGGGTAGGGTGTCTATCTAGATGTCTGTTTCTATGATATCACAACTTAAAGACTTTTTAAATTACACCTTAATTCTGTTACAACAAAAGAATTCCCCCGAAACAGGGAAAACTCCCACCCTCTGTCTTTTAATAGATGTATGAGCGTAATCATATGTGCGTGTACATTGGTGTGATTTGTCGCATTGGGCAAAAACCCTTCTGGTTTTATTTGATATCATGTAAATAATAAATAATGAAAGCATGCTTGTTTCCTCTTCCAGCGTGAGCACACGGACAGCATTGTGTTTGAAACTGGAGAAGATGCCTTTACTGTCCAGCTCTTTGCTGCCCTTCCTCACCATGACTTGGAGTTGCCTGAGTCAATTGAAGTGCCAATGTGTGCTGCCTATGATAGCTCTGAGGCTAGCTTCCACATCCACAATACTAGGTGAGCATGAACCTCCAAACAAGGAAATACAGTGGCTCTCAAAAGTATTCACCCCCCTTGGACTTTTCCACATTTTATTGTGTTACAACATGGAATCAAAATGGATTTAATTAGGGGTTTTTGCCACTGATCAACACAAAAAAAGTCCATAATGTCAAAGTGAAAAATGAAATCTACAAATTGTTCTAAATTAATTACAAATACAAAACAGAAAATAATTGATTGCATAAGTATTCACCCCCTTTGCTATGACACACATAAATAAGCTCTGGTGCAACCAATCTTTAGAAGTCACATAATTAGTTGAATGGAGCCCACCTGTGTGCAATTAAGGTGTTTCACATGATTTCAGGTTAAATACACTTGTCTCTGGGAGGTCCCACAGTTGGTTAGTACATTTCCTAAGAAAAACTACATCATGAAGACGTTCAAAGCAAATCCGGAATAAGGTTCTATTAGAAAACAATTTTTCTCATTATTTTCTTTAAAACAGCACTTTGAAACGTAGATTTATCTTGAACTTGCAATTATTCATCAGTTATACTTCTGCTGAGAAAGGATTTAGGAAAATAGTCCAGGAAATGTTCATAAAGATCACATACATATTGAAAGACAAAAAAAAAAAAAACTTTTATTAAACAAATTACTTCTTACTTATCAGAGTTGCTTATGGTTTATCTGTACAGTGCCAGTTATCTGAATGGATCAATATTACTGAACTTTCTGTGTCTCGGTTTGTTGTTGTCAAAAGATGCTGGGCTGTGATTGGCTGATAAGGCAGTGGCAGGTACAGGACTGGTTGCTGTCTAAAGCCCCTTTCACACTTTCTGGCTACCAGGGTCACAATTCCACGTAGTGTGAAACCATGTACCCGGGTCGTACCCAGGTTGACCCAGGTCACAGCAACCCCCTCTGGGTTGTGCGAGACAAAATGCATGACGGCCGTTTGTGAGCCAACGCAATAGCAAACAGCCATGCCTGCCTGAAGGTTTCACTTCTGCAAGGAACATTTCTGCTTATTTTGTCTAGCCATATTTTTATTGATTGAGACACACCATGAGCCAGATTGCAGCAGTGATGAAGAAACATTTGCTCTACTCAACATCTGGACCAACGGTTCAGCACAGAGAAGCTAGGATGGAAGTGACCATAACAAGCTGCTTCCGGGGAATTGATACATGCATTGTGTATTTGCATCTGTCACGCAGGTCAGCCCTGCTTTATCAAAAGCAGTGTGAAATCGCATAGCCGACATTGATGATACCGTGTCCTGACATGAGTAGGTTCCGTCCAATAGATGTGAACCGTGCTTTCAATACAGCATGTCAAAATGAAAAAGCTGCTATTTGTACAGATTCATTTTAAATGTAATTCACATTTGGTGCTGTGGCGTAACAGCGGGCATCTACCATCTGATTGAAGCCTGCTAGAGCTGTAAGTTGATTGGCTGAAGGTACTGTATAATTTTGTAATAAAAAAAATACTTAAAAATATTACCTACATTAGTAAATATAACCCTTCTAAACGTATACAAAAAAAATATTGGCAATCGTCTTTATAACAAAGTATTTTAAGCTGTTTCAGAAACATGCAGTTATACACCCCCCAGTTGCTGTTGATTTCCTTTTCAGATAATTTTTTTTTTGTGTACAGTGTTAAGTAATTTTATTTCCATAAAAAATGTAGAATAGCCGTTTTTAATGTGGCACAGCTGGAATACAAATGTTCTTTTTACGTGGCAGTCAAAAATGTATTTTATGTTTTCTAGTATGCTTCCCACTTCATTCTCCTGGAACGTACCAGAGCCTTTCCTGCTGAGCCCAGCCAATGGAAGCTTGGATCCTGGGTCACAATGCAAGATAAACATCCTCTTCCGACCTGAGGCTGCCCTGATGTATGAAGATATTGCCACATGCTTATTTGGAAGTGAAGGCAAATGCCAGAAAAATATCTGTTTGAGAGGAATCGGTAAGGGCTAATAGACTTGCAAGCACAGTTTAGTAAGTTAGAATGGTTTTAGCACTTCTTGTTTTTAGGTCATGCTTTTGTTTATGGTTATTAATGGTTTTGACAGTAAAAATTAAGGTATGCCAGTTTATTTAAAAAACATTATAATGTCACTGTGGCAGGATAGCGTCACGGCCCAAGCTGTTACTGGCAGGAAGGAGACTCAGAGTCAAGACTCTGCAGTTTAAGTGCGTATGCGCAAGTTTATTTAACACGCGAACAGTAAAACAAATAAACAAGGTATGAGGGCCAAAACAAAAGGTTTACACAAAAACAATACTAAACAAATTCTACTATTCAGACTGGGCAATGGTCTTCACTGAATGGACTCCAAAAACACGGTACAAACACACTCACCAACACTACACGCCAACTATCCCCAATTATCACTCAGTTACCTAATTAGGGAATGACCAAACCTGTGATTGCAGGCAGGGGCATATTTAACCCCATCCCTGCCAAACTTACCCCTGTTTACACCTTTTGCCCTGCCACAGTCGCATTGTGCAAAACTTTATTTAAAGTAGTTACAATGTTTCATATAATTTCTATTGTATACCATTACTTTATAGATGTGTGTTCTATTTACTGTATTTTGCTTTTATTCTTGGATTCTTGGATCATGTGGAAGATTATTTTTCATCTTAAACTAGTTCCATTTTATACACTGCAGAAAGAAAAGCTGTTGTGTACCATGACACTGGCAACGGAGCGATCTGATTGGGTGAAAAAGTTATGATGGTGTATAATATTACAGCATATTTAAAGATGCATTTTTGATTAAAAACAGAATGTTAAACTGAAGCATTTTTTGATTATTTAAATTCTGTAAAGTGATTAAATGCTTGTTTTTGGATTTTGTACTGTAAATGTGCCATGTAATACTACTTAATCCTATTAGAATGTTGTCTTTTTAATGACACAGGATATTGAGTCCAATGCTCTTAAGCGGTTACTCAGGACATGCTATTTGTTCCATATAAATGCCAGTGCACTGTGGCTCAGTCTAATTGTTGTTTGTGTTTCTAAAGCTAAATACCCGCACCTTCTGGTGAGTGCAGCTGGTTATCTGTCCCAGACGTCGGGACAAGAAGACACGCAAAGTGTGCTGGATTTTGGCTGCGTTGCTGTTGGGAGCACTGTGGAGAAATACATAGACATTCACAATCCATCACCGGTCAGTTCACAGAGAGTTCAGAAGAACTGGCTACTGAAGAAAGTTGTCTAATTTATGAATTGTGTTTGCTGTTTACTACATTAAAACATTTAAGATGCCTTCCTAGTGGAAAGCTGTATGCCTTTTTATATAGTACCAAGTATGTCAGTAACATACCTACCTCGCTACGGCTGTAACTTTTAATTAGAGCTATCAGTAATGAGGAAAAGGTTAATAACCATGACAGTACAGTATGTACGGAATGGTATCGAATACGAAATGGCAATGAAGAGCCTACATTGTTGTATTGAAGACCTAGATTTCATTAGGATGCAAATGCTGTGTTGGTATTCAAGTAAAGTGAATGAAAATGACAGATTTATATTATGACATTATATTATATATATATATATATATATATATATATATATATATATATATATATATATATATATATATATATATATATATATATATATTATATAAGACAGATACCACCAGAAACTAATACTGTACCATCACTTACATGTGCTAAATAATGTTAAGACCAAGTTTCAATCCATTTTTTCACAATATATGGAAAAATGTAAAGTATGACTTACCTTAAGTTGAGGTACACAGTGGTGTAACACTGCATTGATATAGCCTGCTATAGTATTGTTTGTAACTGATTTCTCTCTCGTTTGTGGTGCCAGGTAAGGGCTCCCTTCAGGATTGTTCGAGTTCTCAGTCCAGCCCTGATGGACTCTGCTTTCTCCTGTGACATCCAGCAGGCCCTGGCGCCGGCGGAAGGGAAACTGAGGGTCCCGCTGCGTTTCTCCCCGCAGACTGTAGGTGTTGCCAGCATTGAATATTTCTATGTGGTTACTGCCGGAAACATCAGCAAGTCCATTCTCAAAGCAGTTGGAACCTGCAAAGGTAATGAACAGCTGTTAGAGAGTCCGCAAACTGCAATTATGGAGTTGTATGCATTGCGACACTGTGGCAGTGCTTTAACAAAAATAGAAAACTATACTCAGCATTTTTACCTCCACCTTTTGCATCTAAAGGTCTCCTCTCACTTGTAAATGTTCTTATGAACTTCTTATAAGAACTCCACACCCTTACCCAATTTGGCATGATGATGGTTTCTCCTCTCACCTAAAAGCTGGGCTGCAGTTTATTTCTTTGAATTTTAGTCTTTGGCTCGGACCAAATCAAAACTTTGACAACCCGCTAAACGCACTTAACAAAACTGTATTTAATAGCATTTTCTTTTTTTTTGTAAGTATCTTATTTCTTCTACTCATAAAAATAAAACGCCATTAAGTACAGTTTTGTTAAGTGCAATTAGCAGGTTGTCAGTTTTGATTTGGTCCCAGCCTTAGACTGTTAACTAACAGGCATTGTGCTAATATTTTTTTTGCTTGATCTCATTATCAGTCTGCTCACTCTGCTTCCCCAGGCCCTCTGGTATCCCTAGCGAGCTCTGTGGTGAATTTCGGCTGTGCAAATCTTGGGGAGACTGTTCTACGTTCCCTGGAGTTCACTAATACCTCGGATGTGCCTGCATACTTCCAGTTCAGCATAGACTGCAGCCACAGTGTCTTCTCCATAGATCACAGCTGTGGCATTCTTCCTGGAGAGACATCCCTGACATTGAATATAGCCTTTCAGCCAACCCACCCCATGAACTATTACAGGAAAGTGGCCTGCCTCATCCATCATATGGTAAGAACTGTTGGCTACAGTTTAATAGTCCTTTCACAGAGCTTCAAACAGCATTTATTCATATCCAATTCCTTTCAAACTATAGTCCAGCTCTCTAACCACTGTGCACCTCAAACCCACTACCTTCCACACTGCAGCCCAACACTATAAACACTGTGCTACTCAAACCCACTGTCTTCCAAACAGTAGCCCAGAACTCTAAATACTGAGCTACTCAAACCCATTGCCTTCCACATTGCAGCCCAACATTGTAACCACTTGAATTACAAAAAAACACTATCTTCCACATTGCAGCCCAACATTGTAACCACTTGAGTTACAAATAACAAATACTGCAGATCGTGGCAGTCATGGGATCAGAATAGGAAAATTGGTCATCCATAACACAGCACCATCTTCACAACGGGCATTGAAACACAAAAGGGACTGGTGCAACTACAATCCATACTGGATCTGAACTAGGTCTAAATGACATTTCTATGATGCAAGCCTGCTCTCATAACTTTCATAACATATTTGTGCTTTTTCCAGGAACCTGTCTACTTGGATTTCATTGGCACCTGTCATTCAGAGCAGTGGAAGCCAGCAATCCTGCTCCCCAAACACCTGCACCTGTACCACACCAAACTGGCAAGGGGGCTGACCTGCTACCCCCCAGACATCCTGAGCAGCCTGCTGGCAGAGAACAAGTTACAGCTGGACCAGGGTGGAGCCCTGATGCTTCCACCGCAGGCAATGGGCGCATTCATTCTCTTTGTATCAACTCACTTGAGATTAAGGATGTTGACAGTGTAGATTTTAAACATTAGACAAAGGTTTTAAACCAGTGTCAGATTTAGTAATCTAAAATATGGACGTTTGTGTTTATGAAAGCAATAACCAACGACAGGGTGTGTGGTAAAACGACTGGCAGTCGCTAGGACTGAAGGGCAGTAAGACTAAAGCGAATATAACTAGGGGACCCCATTGGAGGGACTGATTTCAGTGAGAATCGCAGAGAGAATCGGGAGAAAGAAACGGAAGAAAAACTGGTAGAATCAGGGGAAATATTTGGTAGATTAAGTGTTTTTATTTTATTATAACTTTATTTAGTCCATATAGTGTAGCTTAATTTTAGTCGCATTTGTGCTTGCTGTTATTTGCATATGTTTTATGCTAATTAACACTTAATCTACCGGTTGATTATATCATGCTTATATTAGTTTTTAAAATAACTACAGCACAGTTTAAATCCCATGAATTATTGAAACGTTTGTATAAGAATAGCGTATTCACAATTTAGAAGTAAAGGTATTAATTTAAAGTCTGTTTACAGCAAACTAACTTACTTCGAGTGTATATTTGCCAGTAGTTTATTCAGAGTTAAAAAGATAAAGTGTACCAGGTGTGAATATTGAATGTAGCCATTGAAACTCAATTAACATTCGCTCAGATGTAAGACATTCACATCACTCTCCCACCATGAAGAACAGACCAGCATATATGAAACCAAGCAACAACCAAGGTCAGTATGACTGGAGGGAATCTATCTGTGGAAATTCTGGGGAAAACAAACATGGATCTAACACTGGTGAAATACATTCCTTTACAATGTGGATCGTCCTGAATCAGGGGAATGTAGTGGAGGATAACAGAGCAATAACAATTGTAAGCAATTGTCTCAAGCAATCCTAGACACACTTGGTATAAATCAGAACTAAGTACTAAGAGGACTGGAGGCTCTCAAAGCTAACAAATCCCCTGGTCCAGATTCAGATACCCAAGAGTGCTTAAAGAAACCAGGGAGATCATCACCAAGAGTGCTTAAAGAAACCAGGGAGGTCATCACCAAGAGTGCTTAAAGAAACCAGGGAGGTCATCGCCAAGAGTGCTTAAAGAAACCAGGGAGGTAATTGCCAAGAGTGCTTAAAGAAATCAGGGAGGTCATCGCCAAGAGTGCTTAAAGAACCCAGGGAGGTCATCGCCAAGCTACTGGAAAAGATTATTCACAAATCAATCAAGACAGGGCATGTCCCAGCTATCTGGTGCATTGCAAATGTAATACCCTTGTTTATAAAGGGAGCAATCTCGCCTCCATAACATGTAGAACCATGGAATCAATCATAAGAGGAAAACAAAAGGAGTATCTACACAGCAATGGCATCATAGGAGACAGCAAGCACGGATTCAGAAAAGGGCGCTCCTGCCTGCAAACCCCTTTGACTTCTTCAAAGAAGTTACTGCAATGATGGGCACAAAAAGAGCCTATGATATCATATTCTTGGAATTCCAAAAAGCCTTTGACAAGTGCCACATAAAGGCTAATCCTCAAGATGTAATCCATTGGAATACAAGGTAGTGCAAGCAAGTGGATACAAAACTAGTTAAAACACAGGAAGCAGAGAATACTTGAAAGAGTGGAAACCTCTAACTGGAGCAATGTACTCAGTGCCTCTGTGCTTGGACCACTGCTGTTTCTTATCTACATCAACTGAAGTATAATTAGCAAATTTGTCAAATTTGCAGACAACACAAAGTTTGGGGGAGTCACAGACTCAGAAAATCCAAAAAGATTTAGAACGCATACATACTGGCAGAAACTAAGTTATTGCATTGAAATTCAATGTCAATATAAAGTGTTATACACCAGTCACAAAAACATTAGATCCAGAGAAAGACCTTGCTGTGGTAATAGATTCATCGCTGTCAGTGGGGAAGCATCCAAAAAGGCAAACAGAATGCTTCTGTATATAGCCAAAAGTGTAGAGTACAAATCCATGATGATGAGGTTGCATAATGCACTGGTGAGACCACACTTTGAATACTGTGTCCAATTCTAGTCACCACAACACCAAAGGGACATTGTGAACCTGGAGAGAGCTATGAAGAAAGGATGAAAGAACTGCATCTATTTAGCCTGGAAAAAAGAAGAATCGGGGGAACATGATTGAAATTCAACATTTTAAAAGGCATTGACATAGTTAACCCAAACCATTACTTTAAGCCCTGTACATAAACCAAGACCAGAGGATAGAGTTGGAAATTTAGTGGAGATAGACTTATGACAAAGGGAAGGAGACACTTCAAGTACAAATCCTACAATCTTGCATTGTATCTTGGTGGCAGTGCTGGCATGTCTAAAGTGAAAGCTGGGTCAGTGTAGGTCCAGGCTTTGGTCTCCTTCTTCTAGTAACTCTCAATACAGACATAAGAAATAATGACAACTGTAGGAATCGTTCAAGATAGCAATCAATTATCATTAGGTTTAATTTCTATCAGCATTAAATAAACAAGAAATACTGGTAACTTATGAAGCTTAAAATTCATTCAAGATATGATGGCAGTCAACAGCACTATAGAACGCTCAGGGGAGGTCTATACTTCTCAGTGGAACTGACTGTCCCTAGTTTTTTAAATGAAAACAGTTCAGCATTAGCACAGACTTCTTAAAATTCACAAATAAAACAATAGATTTTTTGAGAACGTTGCAAAAGATGCCACCCAGATAATTAAGCCAATACAGTAGATAAAAACCGTAATAAAAGAACAGAAGGTTTCAAATATTAAGGAAGATACAGTGAATGGGTGTATAGTTATGATTAATAGTGACATTCAAAGAAACTCCCAATATGAAAATAACTGGGGTAACTGAACCAAAATACACCACTTGCTATAAAATAATCCCTGTAAAATGTAGTCTGTCATGTATGCATTGAAGTGACTGACCAATCTATAAGTCAATCAATCAAGCCTTTATTTAACCAGGTAAGACACTTTCAATGACAACCTGGCTAAAGGTCGCTACACATCAGGCTCAATGTGATTTTTCATCAGGCGACAAAATACATTAGTAGCAACATGACCATACACATACATGAAGCGACACAGACATGATACAACAGATTTGAAAACTGCCAGATCTATAAAACTATAAAAAAAAATTACAAAATTGCTATTAACAAAACTGTGATCAAGAGTGGAACATATTTGTCAACATAATGTTGAAATTATGAGTGTCTTCTCTAACGGTGTCTCCCTGGTGTTGTCTGTCGTGTCACCTGTGGTGAAAAGTATAGATTCTATTCATTTTGTCACATCACATCTGGTGTGTAGCGGCCTTAAGAGGCTCACAATGCTGCAGCAGCTTTCATAAAAATTACAAGCAAATATGACAGCTAAAAAGCAGTATCTAACAATACAAACAAATAACAGTGTGCTTTGTTCTGTATGAAGTACAACACTGGTGCTCACTAATTTAACAAGTACAAGTATGCACCAGCATTGAGTCTACATTATGATTAAAAGAGTAAATGGATGCAAAAATAATTAATTTCAGCCTCTTTGAAAGAGTATTCCAACCATCTGAGAATTCAGTAGGGTGTCTGTCTTGAGACCTTAGGATTCGATTAAACTGATTCACAGTTGAGGAAAATCTCAATCATTTCTGAAGGTAACCAGGTGTTTTGCCAATCTATGTTCTATAAATTAGCATGTACTAATGCTTAAGAAATATTTAGGGAGAGCCAATTCAACAGATTATATAAAACACAATGACTGTTTCTATAAAGCATACCAGTGACAAATCTAATTGCAGTGATCTAAAACATCCAGTTGTATTCACCTTTCTAGGACCATGAAAGCAACCCAGCTAAACCCCAGCCTGTGGTGGACTGCTTGACTGAATACTTTGATGACGGGTACAACACTGATGCCAGCCACTTTTCGGCCCATGTCACTGCTGACACCCAGGAGTTCCTGTTCCACAGTGCCCCCCAGTCCAGCCCCCTCTGCCTGACCAATCACACCAAGGGAAAGCTGACTGTGGTGTGGACCGCTCCGAAGGGGAGCCCCTTCAGTGTGAGCCCTGAAACCTGCGACCTTCCTCCACTCAAATCAACAGCCTTCCGGGTCAACTTCACACCAAGCAGGGGCAACTGGCTCTACGGAGCACAACTGGAGTGTTTTGCCTCTTATAAGGTGTGTGCTTATAGCTCTATTAAAAGAAAGATAAAATAGTGGTCATATATTGAATAAACAGTTAATTTAATGACTTTAGCTAGGAAAATAAAGGAAATGATGGGACTCAATTGACCTAAATTTTGTAGATAAAGTTAAAAACCCTACAGTGTTTACACGAAATGCATGACGTTACTTTTAACCGACACATTACTTCAGATTTAGCACAGAGTAGGACGAGAAGGCATAAATGGAAGCTAAGTTTATGTTCAGTCAAAAGATAGGACTCACACTTTTGCTTGGAATAGCCTATCAGTAGGATCTAAAAGAAAAGGAGAATAAAAAATTTTAAAAAAGAAATGGATATCATAGTAAATTAGAAATTTCATGGCATCAACTGTATGGGGACGGGAGTAACCAGTCCGAATGTATCTAACAATTATGTTTTTACATACGATGGCTGTGTGGAACATGGTGTTAATTTGTCAGTATCCTAATGGCTTAATTTTAGACGCACAACTTAATGGGGATGTAAGTTAAATATTTGTTTCTAATATTGTATAACATAATGCAAGTGACTGTTTCATAGACCCTGTAGTTACCTCACAGTCCCCTTATCCAGTCTCCTTTCTCTTGTGTATTTTCAGGTAATGCAAGACCACCGACATATAAAGGACTGCACTCTCTGCCCACCTTGGTGCCTGACAGTGAGGGTTAGCGGACACACCTTCCAGCCAGGACGAGAGCACTTCATTCCCCACTACTCCCTGCTATCTCCTCGAGTGGTAAGTGGCAGTGGAAACAGGGGGATAAGAAAGCCAACTAGACGATTGTTTTGGCTAGTATTCTTCTTGTGTGGTTCTGTGAAATGTAAGCTAACAGTCCTTATAAAGGTTTCCCATTGTAAAATCATAACAAAATTTAATAAATCATAGTGAAAGCATTGTAAATCCCAGATAAGTATATTAAAGCCTATTAATAAACATTGCAAACCATAATCAACCATGGTAAAGACATAGTATAATCATTGGTAATGCATGGGAAAACTGTGCAAATTTACTGTGGTAAACTATTGTCAAACATCAACAAATGTGCAAAACAATACATCCTCTCATCAGTAGTTCTTTTCTGTCACTATGTAGCTAGCCTCACTGCCTATGAGCAATATACAGTAAACAGAAAATTCACGTCAGGTGCAGCAGCATACACAAGTATGTGCTACATGTGACAGGACTTATATTATTTTTTTTAGGTCCAACCCAATCGTTTCAAACTTTTTTACTAATGAATCCTGAAAAGTGCTTTTATTAAGGACTCTTACGTAGTTCTCCACCGAGCCTCATGTTTTGACACTGACCCTGTGTTCATGTGTAAAGAGACCTCTGATTTATGCTCTCAGGTGTTCCCAGCTGTGCCACAGGAAGTTACAACTTATAGATCCCTGCTCCTCCAAAACACTGGGGACTTGCCTATCACCTTCAGCTTAGATGCCCAGCATAGCCGCACAGTTACAGTCAAACCCACCAGTGGGATGGTCCTGCCAGGGGCTCACGAGATCTTCACACTCAAGACAACACCCAATGAGGGCAAGATTCACAAACTCAGCATCCCACTGCAGCTAAACTACTCACCGAGATCCATACAGGTACATCCAGCACTTCGACAGCAGAGGAATTATCATGGCTATGATCTTAGTACCAGCAGCCTTATTTTAAAGGAGTCATTAGGTAAATTATAAAGGAGTTTTTGAAAATGCTTTTATTTTGTTTTAATTCTGCTTGAACTAAGAGATACGCACAACTTTGGAGCAGCCTGTTCTAACTTACTAACATAGGTGGGGCTCGACTGGCAGTCTTCTTGTAAAACATCTCTCTTGCTTAACTTTCTAATGTCTCTGTTTGTTCCAACCTTTAACAAAAGCATTTGAAATATGCAATTAGTTTGAACTTTGTTGAAGGGGACGTGCAGTTCCAGTTCTTTACACTGAAGTTAAAGGACTCTGTGTTGGCAAGCCATACTTTCAGATAGTGTTGCACTTCCTTGATATTTTCTGCTAGAGGAAGACATTGTTCCAATCCCTTCAACAGCTTATTTTTTGTCATTGAACAGCCAACTGCCGCCGTTATTGACTGACATGCTTTCACCCAGTATCACGCTTTGACCCCATGCATTACTTTAAGGTGAAATGACCTAGGAAGTGCAGGAGTAACAGATTTCCTGAGAGTAAGGCATGGAAACTGAGACATTTCTTTAACCTAATATTAAATATAAAATGCAAGTACATGTTTTCAAAATGTCACATTTGAGGCCTATGTAGCTAATGTTGCAAAACAGACAAGATGTATGGTATGATTGTGTAAGTTACAACCACATTAAGGGAGTTTAATTTTCTTTGATGCGAAGGGTTTTTGAAATGCCTTCCTCTCTTTCCCTAAATGCTCCAGGAGATCATTGTCCTGAGTTCAGTGGAGAAACCAAAGATTGCCCTGGAGGGTGATGGGACTCTGTTCTTCAAGCCAACGTGCGTTGGATCTTCATCAGAGCGCACCTACATTATCAAGAATGTAACAAGACTGCCCTTGCGCTTTGAGTGGAAGATACCGAGTACAGACTCCACGCTCCTCTCTGTTACTCCACAAGGGGGCATCATTCAACCCAATGAATCCCTAGTGAGTATCACCATTAGACTCATGATACCTGCCCACCTGGCTTGTGACTTCTGTGAGTTTTAAGTTTGTTGATGTTGGTACAGTACAACTACTGAGATACCTGAAGTATTTTGTATTGGACATTATTCTCTGATTCTTGTTCCAGGTCCAGGCTTGGTGCTTCTCACCCCAAGAAGAGAAGGAGTATGTCCTGAAGACCAGCCTGACATTTTGGGCGTCAAGGAAACATTGTAGCCCCCAACCCAGCAAAAAAACACGCCTCTGCCTCAAAGTCATTGGTATGGGCTCAAAAGGATCCATTGCAGTGAGTAATAATTTATCTTGGACTTTAAATGGGATTGTTTTGATGGAGTTGCTTTACTGAGATTCCAAAAGAAACTTTGACAATTGACAATGTCTTTTTTAATGACTTCCATTTTTTGTTTCTATTTATTTAGACAGTGCGTCAGGAATATTTTAAAGACAGTGGTCTTATTTCTGTTGAGTTCCCGGGGTAAGAGGCAGCACATTACAATGCTTCCAAACAACAGAAAAAAAACATACTTTTTAAAATGCATACAAGTAAAAACATAGAAAATCTACTGAAAGTCAGCAACATTTAGCACACTATACGCTGTTTTTAGAGAGAGGGGAAGATAAGTTTGCATGTAATTATTACAGCATGAACTATGTGTTTTGCAGAGATCAGACGCTAGTGTATAGTCCTGACCAACCTTGTTCTGTATCTGTGATTGTGCTGCAGGCAGAGCAGTCTCTCTTGGGTATGGGAGATGTGCTGGTAGCAGCTCTCAGTCCTGTTCTGTATCTGCGATTGTGTTGCAGGCAGAGCAGTCTCTCTTGGATATGGTGAATGTGCTGGTAACAGCTCTCAATCCTGTTCTGTATCTATGATTGTGTTGCAGACAGAGCAGTCTCTTGGATATGGGAGATGTGCTGGTAGCAGCTCTCAATCCTGTTCTGTATCTGCGATTGTGTTGCAGGCAGAGCAGTCTCTCTTGGATATGGGGAATGTGCTGGTAGCAGCTCTCAATCCTGTTCTGTATCTGCGATTGTGTTGCAAGGAGAGCAGTCTCTCTTGGATATGGGGAATGTGCTGGTAGCAGCTCTCAATCCTGTTCTGTTTCTGTGATTGTGTTGCAGGCAGAGCAGCCTCTCTTTGATATGGGAGATGTACTGGTAGGCAGCTCTCAGTCCTGTGACCTGGTGCTGCTCAACAATGGGTGCTGTGCCTTAGATTACACCCTCACTGTGGACCAGGACATTAACGGACATTGCGACCTGGAAGAAATAAAAGGGGACCCCATAGGTACCGGGCATTCTTTTAATATTTTATTTCTATTATTTGTTTTGTAGGATTCTTTTTTATTTATCTGAGTCAAAGGCACGTAATCTGCCTGAAATATATGTTCTTATTAAAGCTCTAGAGTTGGAGTTTTCAAGTGGAATGATCCCTGCAAGGTCAAAGGTTATCATCAGGGCCACTGCCAAGCCAGCAAGGAGAGTTCACTACAGTTGGTCAATCGGCTATCAGATACTGACCCCTAGAGGTAAGTCAGAGCATTTTATTTACCCTTTTTAGTTGTTGTTGAATTAAAGACTTTCAAAGCATTCACCACATAGTTAATTTCTTAATACATTTTTTAAAAGTCATTTTTATAGAATCAGATAGTATGATGAACGAAGTATCTTTGTAGCTTGTAGTCTTTTTTTTTTAAATAGGCATCAAAGTTCAGAACTGAAATTATTTAGTTGTTGCTAATGTTTTTTGATTTTTTTTTAATTCTGGTTTTCTTCCCAATTTGGAATATCCAATTGTTATTTGTATTCCGGTTAATCACTGCAGCCCCCTGGCGACTCAGGAAACGGAGGCTGGAACACACACCCTCCGAAACGTGCTCCTGCCAATCCGTCATTTTTCGCACTGTGAATCCACAGCAAGGCCACCAGACCTGTAATGCCGGAGGACAACACAGATCTGATGGCTCCAATGCAGAACTGCAGGTGCCCTATCGGCTACAGGGATCGCCGACCTAAGCTCTCCCTACCCAGGCGGCACTGAGTCAATTGTGTGCCGCCCCCTAGGAACCCCCGGTCACGGTTGGCAGTGACATAGCCTGTATTTGAACCTGCGATCTCCAAGCTATAGGGCGCATCCTGCACTCCACGCGGAGTGCCTTACTGGTTGACTTACATGCATAATAAAAAGTATGGAAAGCAACTACAGTTATACATTTGAAACTTCAGCAATATTTGGTCAGTGGGTCAATTGTTTGGAAAGAATCCACTGCCTTATAGCAAAGATTAAAAGGTTTGTGGCAGAGTTTTTTCTGTACTCCCTCGAGATTAAGACAAGATGGTCAGTAGTCAAAGAAGTGCACTTCCCACATGGTAGCGTGTACATGAGACACAGCCCTGGTCTCCCTGTGTGTTTGAAACTTCTGGGAGGGGAGGTGCCTCACAGACATGTGCTATTGTGTGTTGATATGCAGCATGTTTGTGTGTCCTCAGCCCTGCAGCAGGCTCTGGATGGGCAGGCGCTGTGTAAGGTAAGCGTGGAGGGGGTGTACCCCAGCCTCTTGGTTAGTGATGCCCGCAGTGCTGGCAGTGTCCAAGGAATCAGCAAACTGCAGCTGTGGAAGCTCTTCTCTCTGGACACCCTAAACGCCTACCTGCAGCGGGACCCAACCCCAGCTGAGCTCACTTACAGAGTGCCGACCAGACACAGGTACAGACATCTCCTACAACTAACCATGGCTGTTTTTTGTGTACTCCCTCGGGATTAAGACATAATAAAAAAACTAACCATGGCTGTACAGTTTGGTATGCTAGCCAAATACTACTGCCACTCTGAAGTACAGAATGATTTGAAAGAAAGTTCTGACTATTTCATGGTGTAGCAATAAATGGCCATGCTGTTGAAAATGGAAGGAACTCTGTACCATTCCGACAATTTCTGAGTGGAGTTATCTGGCAATTAACTCCACATCCCCAGTTGCTTTCCTAGATAAAGGCGAACATTTTGGATACCATTGTACTTGTGACAAGTTTTCCTCGTTAAAATATTTAGTATATTTAGAGAATTATCTATTCAGAGATACCAAAGTATTTAGTAAGTAAGGGGTCTGACTGAGAGAAAATGGGCACTGCAATCCCCACCCTAGTCTTGCTGTAAATCATCTGTTGTTTTTAAAGTATTGAACACAACTGTATATTAAAGAGTAAGCTGGGTTCTGAAAAATATAGTGTTCTACATCCCCATGTGCTGCTGCAACTGTTTAAATAATGTGCCTGTCATTTTTCTTTTCATTGTTAACATCCTGACAGCTTTTTACACTTACGCTTTTTAGCTTCTGTTTTGAAGCTCTTTCCAAAATGTCTGCTCTTGTGCACTAATAGTGTAAGGATTATTGCCTACATTGTCAAACAGGTAATACAGGAATACGATCCATGATGTGGGACAGAACAGAGCACTTGTTATGTTTTTACAAATGCAGACATTTTGAAAAGAGCTTTGAAACAGACGTTAAAGTTATACGTGTAAAAGTTGTCAGGATTTTAACAATGAAAAGAAAAATTACAGGTACGTTATTTAGATAGTTGTAGCAACATTTTTTTGAATATTGCTACTTACTCCTTAAGTAAGATGTTCTGGAATTCTTCTGTTAGCTGGATGTAATATTTATAGATCTTTGAACACAGGATAGTTCAGTCTGCATGCCAACCCAGCCAATCACTGGCATCATGGATACCCTTCGACAGTGCCCATTAGTGTTAATTGTGATGGACATCTTTCTGTAAAGTGCTGAGAGAACCAGAGCTCTCTTCACACACACTCAGTCCGTTGTTCCAAAACAGCTGATCTCAGCTGAATTATCTTTGCCACACGTCTAATACTCTGTATTTAATATGCAGTGCTTTGTTTGTCCTGCAGTATTCGCAGATGCCCCTCAGTCTTCACCCCTGTTCTGCTGGATTTTAACTTTGGTGCTGCACCCCTGGGATCAGAGCCCTCCTCTGTCCTGCTGATGTTTGAGAACAATGGGACGGTTCCAGTTGAGTGGTATGAACGCTGAGTTTTTATGTGTTATGAAGACAGGACTGAGACATTTTGAGTATTTCAGTGTTGGAGTTCTTTTCTGTGTGGTACCAGGTTATTTCAAACTCTGCCCCCTCTACTCTAACCCCTATCTTCTATTCATTTTCCACCAGAGAAAAAGATGGGGAGCTAAATGTTGTTTTCATTTCATCTGGAGGTGAAATTGTCCCCACCTATTCAGTAACCAACCAGCTGCTTCCCCATATGACCAACATGCTTTGCACCCAATAAGATTATTTGACCTCAAAGACACTGCTGGGATGAAATGACCTAAAAAGTAAAATAGTAACAGGTTTCCTGAAAAAACATTCTTTAACCTAGTGTAGTACCAGAAGTCTTGTTTTAAAATGAAAGTACACATTTGCTATATTATTGGTTTCTGTCAAAAGTGTACCTTGAAAGCCTATCAAGACCCAGCCTTTGGTTTCTGCCCCCAGGACATTCCTGTTCCCCGCTGACCAGCAGATTGAATTGGAGTACTGGGCTGAGAGCGGGGAGTTCGACCACCAGGAGCTCCATGAGATGAGGATCCAGGATAATAAACTCTTCAGCGTGTCTCCCAGGGCTGGCAGGCTCCTTCCAGGGCAGCAGAGGAAAGTGCAGCTTAAATATAGGTAACTGGCTGTGGCAAAGTGGTTTGCAGTGCACAGGTGTAGAGGTGATGTGATTACGAAACAGAAGACAGACAACAAAGATCACAATCCAAACAGAACATGTATTTTTGTAAATACAGTATAATTGTAAATCTCGAAAAACTACTCACTTCTAAATCTTTTGTAGTCATTTTTGTATTACTTTAGTATAAATACATGTTAATTTGGATTCATATGTTGTTTTTTCTGACTTTATGTGAACGAAAAGACACACATTTGCCTGTTTTCCCATTGGAAATAGTGATATTTTGAAATATCACTGTCCTGGTCACAAAAGCAAAGTTTGTGGGGAATAATAGCCATTTTCTATACTTTTGAGGCATAAGGAATTAGGAAATAACACTTACTACCCAGGAACAAAAAAAAAAAAAAAGAACAATTTGTTACACGGTGTAATCACATCTTCATGGTGCAAAAGTTATTCTACTGAAAACATTTACAGTGATGTTCGTTGCTATTTAAGGAATAACAGCATTTGCATGTACCCTCAGCCTGCTTTACATTTAATGTATTTACTACAATTTTTTCCTGCTCTTCCAGACATGAATTTCCTGGTACAGACCGCCTCCCTGTCCTTCTGAAGCTATCCCATGGGCGTGAAATACTGGTAAGGAAAATGTAATTCCTTCTATTGTATAGTTTGGATCTTCTCTGCCGTGTTTAATATTTCTTGAAAATTAGATCAGAAGCACATTTCTCCTGGTGAAATATATTTTAAGTAATATTATTATAATTATAGTTTTGGTCTTCTTATTATTCAGTAGTTGTGACGTTATTCAACGATATGAAGAATTTGCCAGGGTTGCCAAGCTTCCTATTAACTGAGAAAGTTAAACAAACAAATAACTTGTTACTCCTATACTTCTCAAGTCTCAATCAGTGTTTCATGCAATTAGACTTTTTGTAGAAACATTTGGAGAAGGTCTTACTAAGTTTAATTTTAGTACATCTATAAAAATGGTCTTGAAATGTAATTTTTAACAATCTTATTAATTTAAAGGGTTAGGTTTAGGGTTACTAATATTTTGACATGTTTCATATATGCAATATTAGACACAAGTGGCATTATACTTTTGCATATCACACATGTATTATTAAATGTAGGTTATATACCATATTTGGCAGTATAGGGTTAAATGATACATTTAACAACATGGTTAATCCACTGCTGTTTTCCTCCACTTACTGAACCTGCGTGCTTGCTGCTGGGACTTTTTTTAACGAAATTCCAAGGCTTCATGGATGGCCTACTATGCATTATAACAAATAACAGAATTACAAATTACAGCTAAACTGTACATATCAGGCTGTAATACCATCTTCAGTGTCTTGACACTGATAAATGACAAGGATTCGCTCTTGACACCAGCAAAACCCTGGATAACAATGTCAGTCTTCTTATGAACAGCTGGACATACTTTAGTACTTATATTTTATTATCATCTGCAGCTGAATTTCATCGGTGTGACAGTTGAGAGGGATAGGCACTACATTCACTTCACCTCCAATAAGCACACATTCGCCCCTGTGGCAATCGGGATTTTTAGCCCTCCAAAACAGGTCAGTACCACTAAATGTGTTTGAACAAACTTAGGTTCGGGGCTGACTTAAGTTGATTGGTTTGGCAGTGGGAACAAAGGACTACTGTAGATCACACATGCTTCATGATTCAGAAAGGAATCATGCAGGGTCATGTGGGATCACTTGGGTCAAAGCAATAACAACCTACAAGCATTTAAATGACAATATCTTTAGTTCCTGGCGTTTTATAGTTTTACACAAAGTGGAACACATAAAGGCATGGAAGTGAGAATGGATAGCCTGCTGATAGGGATGTATAGGACTCAGAGGAATGAATATCAAGGCTTTAAAATCAGTTTCTTTCTTATTAGCACTAACAACTTTATTTTTTGTAACCCTTTTCTTGTGCTGACCGAGGATTTTATTTCCTGAATTCAGAACTAAAAAGACTAAAAAACAGGATCTTCAGAACAACAACAAGGGTAACAGAGACAGTGTTGCTCATCAAGCTTAGAAGAGTTCATATTTGAGTTTTTAAACCATGGTTACCCCTTAAAAAAGTGTCACATAGTCAAAGCATAGTGAAACAGCATAGTGAAAACATGGTAAAGCATAGGTAAGAAATGGGAAAATGCTAAGTTGTAATCTAATTTAGTGCAGTAAACATGGGCTGTCACTCGTTAAACCCCATTCTCAAAGTTGTCGTGTCTTGTTTTTCTCATAGTTTTACGAGCTGTACAATGGAGGCTCTGTGCCTGTGAGTTACTACCTTGATCTAGACCCTCTGCAGGAGCTGGAAGAAGGGAATTTCAAGCACCCTGTCTTCCAGTGCCTCAACCCCAAAGGAGAAGTGCTCCCTGGGAACACAGCTTTCATTGAGTGGATCTTCTCCCCTCTGGAAGCCAAAACATACACGGTAAGAGCCAGTAGCACAGTTGGAAGTTGGTAAACCATGTTGTCATTTCAGGCCAAGATTGTTTCATGGGTTCTCATGGTCTAACAATGACTGGTTGTGGTGTACGACCAACTTGTGAACTGGTTTGGTGCATAGTGTGGCTGCGATGCCATTTATTGGTTCCACCAATAAATAACTTCCACCAGTCGGGAAGCTCCATTGCAGGGCACTACCACACAGTAATTGACCATGGAACTTTCAGTTAAAAAGTCTGGCTTTAAAAGCGGTATGTAAGGAAGCATTACAAACTGTGCTGTTTTTCCTGATGCAGTTAACTACCCCACGGTAATGCGCTCTGATCAGGGTTATTTTTCAATTGGTCAACAGCAGTAAATGAGGGCCAAATCTGGGTTGACCAAGTTAATGCTTCATGGCTGAACTATTGTGAAAACATGCTGCAACAAGGTTTGAAAATTATATGGGTAGGCTGAGTTCATACAAGATAATGGATTTCTATGAGGCTCACACCACATTCTAATCTGTTTGTATGTTTAATTTGGAGGGCAATCTGCGGCAGAATATGTAGCTTGAAGGGCTGCTTGGTATTTTGCAAATACAGGTTCAGAGGTACACAGGACAAAATGAAAATCAGTACATAAAAAACATATACAAATATGGGGCCCAATCTTCGAAAGGTTTGTGAACAACGCAGAGGGGTATGCGCATCGCAAATGGCCATTGTGCCAAAATTGTGCCAAGTTGCCATATTCGAAACGTCCTTTTATGCATCACTAACCATTCTGCACTGTGCAGAAATAAAATGTATGCATCGCACAATATGGGGGGAGTGGCCGACAATATGCTTGATCCTGGTATATTCGAAGGTATGCGCCAAGCACAAAACCAGGTTTGTGACGCACAGAATAAGCACTGTAAAAGGACTGCGTTAACTCCGCGCACACTACCATTCCAGCACTGACTACAAACAGGCAAAAATGGGAAACGTGTAGCATGCAGCATCTCCGTCGACATTTGGATGTGAATGATGCAAGGCACACCCAGAAACAGCAACCCCAAGATAGGTGAAGATATGCTGAAAGGGTGTACTGGCCTCGGCACACATATGAGGAGCTCAGCAATGAGCAAAAAGGGCTGCTGAGGATGTGGTTGTAGTGGAGGCATACTTAACACTTTAACACATCATGGGGATCCAGTTTTTAATAATATTGGGAGCTCTTATTTTAGATTTATAGCCTTGGATGGGGATCTGTATTATTAACATACTTGTTATAATTTGACAGACCTTCATAACACAATAACTACTTTCTACAAAATGACCATTGCAGTACAACATAGCATTGCAAAATGGTGTTGGCCTACCAATAAATGAGCCAAAATGATTGAAGCAGTTGATTTGAAAAGAAATAGGGTAGGTATGATTTAATTTCTCTGACTAAAAGCGCTACAGTGGTGTGCTAGGTCAGTGATTGTTTGGCAACCCTCCTGGAATGTGGTCTGTGTTTGTAATTTTACATCACCTGTTTCCGCTAACAGGTGCTCATTCCGATCCACATCCTGGGCGGAGACTCTGCTCTGGTCTCGTTTTGTGGAGCGGGATATGATGCGAGAGCACTGGGAGAGGCAGCTCCTGTCAGTGGGGACTGTGCCCCATTTCCAGTGCCAGCTATCCAAAGAGTCCCGCTCCCAGGGCAGGTAAGACAGACAAGCAGCCTTTATGGAGGAGTCTTACTTTATGCTCCTACTGAATATGTTTCATAGGTAATTAACTGGGAAACTGCAGTGGGTGCATAGCATGCTTTTATATCATTTATGGCATTTAATTATTCTCTGGTTGAAATGTTGCTTAGGCACTCATGGTTTAATTACACTCAGATATTTCAATACATGTAGCAAGCCAACATAACAAATCATCTTCAATACCATCCATGCTCAGCACAGCACGCTGGAGACATCATACAGACTTTTACAAAATGAAAACACTTTTGAAATCCTACCAACGTAAAGAATACATTCCAAAGGCAGCTGTCAAACTGACTGTGGAGTCCTGCTTGCAGGAATACTACTCTCTCAATCTAGGTTCTTATACATTGTTAGTGGTCAGAAAACTCAGTTGCTTCTATCTTCTAATTATGTCTTTTTCTATTTCCTCATTACTACTGCATATTATCACTCTTTACCTTAATGAAGATTCAGGCTGCTTGGTTTCCCCTAACCTACTCATCCTGGTGTGGTGAACTAAGGACAAAGCTTGAAATCAGGAAAAGGACTTCCATAAATGAAACTAATATTCTATACTATACTGTGTGTATATATATATATATATGAACAACATCTTACCCTGTAAGAGCTGATATTTCCAACATGAGCTGAAAAGTAAAAATAAAAAGGAGGAAGATATAACACAAGGCTGCTTTAGGGAGTCTTTTCATGAGCAGACCCAGGGGTTGAATTTCTGCTTGAATAATTAGTAAGTATGCAGGAACATCAATAAAGAACAAAGCAAAATAAAGAATGAGAGAATAGTGAATAGACATTCAGTAGTAGTTTATTACAGGCACGACATTACCGGTAAATATGAACATGTAGATGGTATAAAGTAGCCCTTAAGGCAGATTTATCCTCCAGTTTCAAGCAGTTGACTGTTTTGATTTAGAAACAGTTGCCTAAAAGTTGCCTTTTAATACATGAATATCATTGGTTATTGACAAAGAAGAAGAATTAGTTTGTAAAGTGCACCTAACTAAAGCTGTGTCCTGGTTTGTTTTTCTCTGCAGCATGTCTTCCTTTCAGAAGAGCGGGTGTCATTTAGAGATTCCCCAGTATATTCCAAAAGAAGCCAGATAATCTTCTTGTATAACACTTCACAGACGGAAAGGGTGCTCTTTAACTGGCAAAGTGCTTGGGAAAGCACTAGCGAGGTCAGTATTCTTGTATGCATGTCTTTATGCCACAGTATAAAAATACATGTTAATTCATTCATGAACTCTCATTCATTTATTGCTAGGTTCACCTAATTGCATGGGCTGTGAAAAAAAAAAAAAAAATCTAAAGGAGAAATTCCATCTTCTGCATACTTGTTTGTATCTATGTGTATACTGTATAACCTTCATTATATATCACATATGAGAAATCAGTCGATCACTTAAAGGATTTATGCACGTTTCGCCAGTTGTATTCCACAATACATTATGGAGAAAGCCAATTCATTACATTAATGTACCATTTATTGTTTCATATCACTGACCTCACAATCTCAGCAACTTAACTATATTCTCTTCATCAGCCTTTATCCTCTTTTCAATGAAAATGAAAATCGTCTAAATAAAGGATGGTAAAGATTAAAAAACAAAAATAGTTTTACAATTTATATCATTTTTTTATTTAATAGTAAAGCCATATATAATAGTTACAGGACTGTGAGCGTCTTTGTATGGGTTATATTGACACTCGAAGCAAGCAGACAGACCTCGGCTCTCGGCTTCGGATATTAGCCACAGATACAGCGCGTGGTGTTCTATATCCCTATAATATGAGCTGCACATTCTCTTCTCTGCTTCGCTGTCCTGCAGGCTGTACTGATATCCCCTCAGAATGGGGAGCTGGCACCAGAGGAAAGCACTCCATGTATCCTCTCTCTGGAAGCTTCAGGCAGCCCTGGCTTCTACTACCTGGACCTCGTCTGTCAGGTAAGGACAGTAGTCGTGAGCAGAAGGTGGGATCCTATTACCTTTAAAAAGTAAGAAGCTTCAGATTCCAATTCTTACTATTTTTGTACCCTTTCTGTTTTTCAATGTTTGCAATCATTCTGATTCTTGCTGCAATTACTCAAATAATGTCAAGGTGCCTTCCGCTATAGTAAGAGCCATCACAATCTATTGATCAGGATCAAATTTCACTGTGCACTAGAAGGCGCTGGTGCATCCTAATTTAAAGACACTTTTGCTGATCTAACCTATCATGTATGTCTACGGAAGGCAAATAGACCAGCTCCTGAACTCCTAATCAAAGCACCTTCAAACAGAAATAGGGTAGCTATGATTGTAAAATAAAGAAACACATTAGTGCTGTGGCTCTTTCAGACCTTTTCAGTCAATTAAATAAAGACCTGGTTAATTCATCTCCAGACTGCTCAGTTCAACAGTTAAGAGTATAGTTGGAATAAGGTTTTGTAGTGGAATGGATTGAAAGAGCTACAAGCCAGTACCACCTCAGTGCATTGAATTGTGTGTCCCAGTTGTTTTTTTTTTTTGTTCCAATTGTGTTTTTTTATCTTCTCGTTCTCAAAGCTTGACTAGTGGCCTTTCCACAGTCAAGCACGTGTTCCCCTCGCTTTTTTTTTAAGTTCTTTTTTCCACTATATCTATTACTACTCAATGAAAAAGGATAAACATGAATGCAGGATTTATGCCTGAACAGGATATGGTTAAATCTGGATCGCTTATCCAATTGTCATGAAACTTGGTAATTCTGATTTTGTACTGTATGTGTCATGGTCATCAACGTTTTCATCACAGTGATAGCTCTTACTGCTGTGGAGAGGCATGTACTGTATGTTAATGACATAGTAAGTGACACAAATAGTTAGCAGTTAAATATAATATCAATCAACACATTGTTAGCACATTCTGGTAGCTTCTAGAATTCGGCTGAAATCAGGAGGGGTGAGGGGGCCTTTAGTTGATTCTGGAACTCTGTCCCAAATCATATCAGGAACGCTGGTACAGTTTAAATGTTTAAATCAACTTTAAAAGTTGCTTTGAGCTGGATTGCTTGGCTGTGGGTTCTCTTTTTCTTTTCTGGTTCAATTGTAAAGTGTACTGGGATGCTTCACATAAAGAGCATTATATAAAAGTAAATTGTTTTCTATTGTATGTAGGTGACCTCTGAACAAGCTCTGATGCAGTACCAGCGAGAGCTGCAGGAGTGGGAGAGGGAGAGGGATAAGCAGGCATCGGAATTCACTCTGACTGACACCAATGCTGCCTTTGATGGACAGCGCGCAGTCTGCACCAAGGTAACGTATTGCTTGTCAAATTTATAAACAGAATGTGGAATGGACGTTGGGAAATTCTATGATTAAATACAGAAATCTAAATCTTATGTAGCAGCAGCACAAGGGGCAGTCCATACAGTTGCTGCTCCTGGGAGATTCAGACTTTCAATTCCCACAAGCCTGCTAATCCTGGCCACCCGAGAGTCAGCTCCGGTTTCATTTGCAACACAAACAAACAATGAGGCAGGGACACAGCCCCTGTCATCGTCCCCTTTAGCAGCAATAAAGGGACTTTTGCTGTATTTAAATGTATTTTTCTTTGTGTAGGTTTCAGCCGGTTCAGTACAGAAACCAAGAAAATGCAAGGTAAGGCATTAATCTAGCAAAAGTGTGTGTGTGTGTGTGTGTGTGTGTGTGTGTGTGTGTGTGTGTGTGTGTGTGTGTGTGTGTGTCTACACATTTGTAGTTAAAAGTTTACATACCCCAATGGAAATTTATAATTTCTAGAAATTTCTCGAAAACAAATAATTTTAGGAAAACTTTTGTAGCAAAAGTTTTGCTTTTGTAGATGAGGAAAGAAGTTACAAGAAATAGATGTCTACAATTATTTATTTCAGCAATTTTTTTTGCAAAACTCCAAAAATGCTCATTCAGAAGTATTCATACCCTTTGATGACATGATAATATTATCTACAAGGTGCTACAAATTTCAATATGATAATGCAGAACCTAAACCTAGAAAAGTCTAGAAAATGCTGGTTTGTAGGTGAACATTGCTAGAGAGTATAAAAGGGTTAGGTATAGGCTGATTGCTGTCATTACCAATAAGTCAATAAGGGAAAAAGTAAAGTACTAACTAAAGACCTTAGGCAAAACATGATTTATTGTCATAAAGCTGGAGAAATATGCAAGAAGATTTCCAAGCATTTGAGTATCACAATTTCAACTATTGTTTCTATTATCAAGAAGTATAAGAATCATGGTACTGTCACAAAGCTCTCTCAATCCAGAAGAAAGAAGGTTTCTTTCACCAAGAACAAGTAGAAGTGGGGTATTCATTTTAATCATAGGTCGAGTATTGCATAGTGAAGGTCTCAATGGCCGCAGGAAAAGGAAAAAGCCACTCTTAGAAAAATGTTACAAGGACAATCGCATAAAGTTTACAAAACAGCATTTTAATGATGGATATGACTTCTGGCAAAAAGGTTTTGTGGAGTAATGAAGCAAAAATCGAGCTATTTGGTCACACTGATAGTCGTTACGTTTGGAGAATGTCTGGTGAGGCATACAAAGAAAAGAACACCATACCTAATGTCAAGCATGGAGGTGGTAATATCGTTGTATAGGGCTATTTTTCCTCTAATGGCATGACATTTAATTCCAATACATGGTAAAATGGATTCCATAGCATAACAAAAGATATTGGCCAATCATCTGAAACCCTCCGCTACAAAACTTGGTTTAAAGCGCAATTGGAAGTTCCAACACAGCAATGATCCAAAGCACTCATCAAAATCTACTTCAGAATGGTTAAAGAATAAAATGAATGTCCTGAAATGGCCCAGTCAAAGTCCCACTCTAAATCCGAATGAGAATCATTGGTATCACTTGAAGAAGGCTGTGCACAAAAGAAGTCCTCAGAATTTGAATGAACTGGAACTATTTTGTGTTGAAGAATGGTAAAAAATCACTTAAGACTCATGCCAAAAGCTCACTGACAAATATCCTAATCGTTTAAAAGAGGGTATTATTGCTAAAGGTGCCTCAACTAGTTATTAATTTCATTTTTCCTTTTCAGGTTATAAGTACTTTTTAATTAGCATTTTCTGAGTTTTGCTAGAAAATTGCTGAAATACTGTAAATAATTGTAACTTTGTTACAAAAAAGGTTTTTCCTATAATTATTTGTTTTCAAGAAATTTCTAGAAATTATAAATTTCCATTGAGGTATGTAAACTTTTGACTACAACTGTATATATATATATATATATATATATATATATATATATATATATATATATATATATATATATATATATATATTAGGGATGCACCAAATCCAGGTTTTTGGAATTCAGCCGAATACCGAATCCATCTCAAAAGATTCGTCTGAATACCGAACCGAATACCGAATCTACAAAAACTGTCAGGAAAATTGAAGGTAACTGTTGAATGTAAAACAGACTGGCAGCTACTAACAAGGGACACACACAAGCTATAGTTTTGTGCCTTTTAGTTAATAGTATTTTTATTACCGAATGGAAATATATTGCTGAATAAGATTTTAGTACATTTACAAGAAAGGAGAGCTGCATCTTTGCCATAACCCTATATTCTTCTTTAATGACGTTTCAACCTGTGTCACCTGATCTAAAAGCTATGAAGAAAAACTTACTGTGATGAGTGACCTAACTCTCCCTGCGACATAAAACCCACATTGATTTAAATGCTCTGTTTGTATAATACTTATCAAATAGGCTACGAAATAGTTTAAAAAATATTTTAATAAAACACAGCAGTTCACAAATGGTTCAGCTTGTTTTGGCACATTACAATGACATAATTTAATTTACTAAAGCATATAGTTCAACAGTGTCTTGCGCATCTGACAGTTGTAAAGTTATAAAAAATATATATTATTTTGTGTACAGGTTTACTGCATAACTTTACTCCGTGAAAAGTGTGATGTGAATCTGTATACGGGGGTATGTTTGCATTCAGCATCTGAGTGACATGTTTAGTGCGCGCACCACCAGTAATTAGGGAGTTGAGAGCTGCGACGGAGTTCATCAAACGTGTTCTTGTTATTAAATACCACAGTTACGTTCAATACCGGATTTGTGTCTTTTAGTTAAAAAACTGCACACATTAGAGGGGAAGTTTTAAAATGGATGTGCGTCTAGGCGGATATAGGATTCAGATTCAGTTCACCGAATCCTAAGTATTCAGCCAAATCCGAAACCGAAACCTGGATTCGGTGCATCCCCCTTATATATATATATATATATATATATATATATATATATATATATATATATATATATATATATATATATATATATATATATATATGTGGTGGCCGTGGCAATTTGGCTAGTGATTGTGAACAGGTGTAGAGATGGTGCAGTGCAGAAGAAATCACAAACAATTGTAATCCGGTAGGAAACGGGGGTTTTAATTATAATCCGGGTCTGATGACCAACAAAAGAAAAACGCTCCGGCAATACACAACAATGTGTAAAGCGCAGAGCCAAACAAACAGGTTTACAGTCCCAAACAATAAACGTTATCCGCCCCACAATACTAAAACATGGTCACCAGTCCCAGATGCGTGTAGTCGTGCTCGATAACAGGCTATTTGGTGACAGTTCGTGCAGTGCAGTTCCGGCTTGTGCTGGCCCAAAAGCGACAGCTCTGGAACGTGTTTAGCTGTCTGGTGGTACAATAAACAAGACAATTACTAACACTCAAAACAAACAACCACTCATGAATATTCTTCAGCAGTTCCTACTGCAGCTCTCAGTCCTTCCAGGTTTACTTATACAACCCAAGCGAAGGAAAAAATTAGCATTTCTCTGGCCCTTTTATTCTACCCCTCCTGATCCATTGTAATGCATTGTATTTCTGTCACAATGGCATTAAAATGTTCTTGTTTTCATGTTTCAATTAATTGCTTCAAATTAGTGGAGCAGTATATCTAAGTATAACACATTATTTGTTTTCTCTCTGTTTCCCTGTTGCCTTGGACAGGCTCTGCCGCCAGTACAGAGGCCTTCAGCCGGGGGGCTAAGCAGGGCTGAGCGAAGAGCACAGCGAGAGGAGGAGAGGGTCTGGAGGAAGCCAGAGCCCCCCAAACCATTCCCTCTCCACCTGGGAGTGACGGTGCGCTCCCACTGCCTTGAGGAGTTCCATGCCAACTTCCCATTGGAGTTACACAAGCATTACATACGCAGGTGAGACAGGAGCCAGCTTCCCATCACAGCTGCACAAGCATTACACACGCAGGTGAAACAGGGGCCAGCTTCCTATCACAGCTGCACAACATTACATACGCAGGTGAGACATAGGGTGGAAGACTGGTGCATTGGAGCTATGGTAGACAGAAAGAGCCGATGAAGGGATACGGAGGAACTGAAAGAGGCACAAGAGCTGGGGAGGAATGGTATAGGCTCACAAGAAGGGCTAATAGAGGTTAAAGGTGCAAGAAGACACATTTACAAACTACAGATTATGTACTAGTAGTTTATGTGCTAGTAGTTTAAGATGCTTTGGCATGGTGCTGGCATGTTATATGCATGTTTTCCATTTAGCTGACTTTCAGCTAAATTCACATCATCTGCTGAATGCTTAGTGCACAAGGAGTTATCTGATTTTCCTGATGTGCCACACTGACCTTTCAGTTCGGTTAACTCTACCTGCAATACTGTATTTAAGAAAGGTTTACAGGTCAAAGTAATTCCATTAAATTTTGGTATGAGGAAAGCCAGTGGGGACTAAGCTGTTGCATTACAATAAATACTGTAAGAAGTTGTAATAGGAAAATTAATAAATAATACCATATCCTGAATTTTAAAAATGACTTATTTTTTTTTATTTAAAAATACTAAAATAAACTTAATAAAATCAGTGACAAGACCTCATCATGACATAATGTATTAGGTTTTTTTTTTTGTATCTCTAAATTCAACACTAATGACTGTTCAATAGTTATTGATGATTTTGTTCTTCTCAGAAATATGCTTGTACACACATACAACTGGCATATACAGTACAACACACCCTTACCCTGCTTGTGCAATTATGTGGGAATTGAGAGGAGTTTGGGAGTGAGGGTTAGGGTTAAGGTTATATGTGGAAGTTGAGGAGAGGAGATTGGGAGGGTTAGGGTTAGGGTTAGGGTTAGGGTTTTATGTGGGAGTTGAAGAGAGGAGATTGGGAGGGTTAGGGTTATATGTGAGAGTTAAGATTGGGAGGGAGGGTTAGGTTTAGGGTTAGGGTTATATGTGAGAGTTGAGGAGAGGAGATTGGGAGGTAGGGTTAGGCTTAGGGTTAGGGTTATATGTGAGAGTTGAGGAGAGGAGATTGAGAGGGTTAGGGTTAGTTTTATATGTGGTGGTTGTGGAGATTGGGAGGGAGGGCGCACAGCAGATCTTGGAGTGACTGCTTCAACTGTTTTGACTGCAGTAATCCTTTCCTTCCAGGTCCATGAAACAGAAAGGGGTGACCACTCCTCTGGAATCTGTGGATACAGTGGAACCGGAACCTGAACCTAAAGACCTCTGTGTCACTTGTGCCACTGAGAGAGGAATTATAACTGATGTTCTGACTTATATACTAAGGTATATATAGTTGTTTTTTTTTTTTATTGAACTGGAATTTTATCGTTGAACACTTGAGATGAGACAATGTAAAATGCTGTGTGTGTTTTGTACGGTATCAAATCCAGCCAGAATAAGCAGATTGTTTTGAAGTTAATATTTCAAAAAGCTAATTTGTTGAAAGTAGAAAGGGGACATTTATATTAGGCAGTCAATAATGAGTTTTAACAAAATGCTTACATGTGTTTAATGCAGTAGTCTGTTCATGTTAATCAGCTGCAAGACAATTAGAGCTTGTTGCTGGGCACTCGCTGTATGATATGAACACACTCAATAGGTCTGGAGTAAGGAGTCCAATTCTGGACACCCGATTTTTTTAATTTATTTTTTTAATCACGCAATTCCATTTTTGTAATAATAAAATATTGTGCTCTTGCTTTTATTGATAATTACCGGTGTGGAGGAGTAGGGTAATGCACTTACACGACAAAGGAAATGAAAAGCACATACAAATACTGCAAGTAAAGATGACAGTCATGTCGCTCCAGCTTCAGCGGAGAAAAAGTGAGTGATTTCACTCTCTAAGTAGGGTGGCCTAGCTGCCTGTTCAACTCAATAATAATGCTATTTAATATGTAAAGGTAGATAAAACACTGAAATTGTTAAACTACTAACAATGAACATATCAACTCCTGAAAGTAAACTTACCAAGTAAGTACTACACATTAAAAAAAAATCAACATCATACAATGACAATCTGAGTTTTTTTTCTTTTTTTTTTAAGCCCACAGACTGCAGTCACCACTGCCGTGCTATTTATATATGTAAATTAGCCATATGTGTGCGCTTAATGCTCCCTCACTGTCAGCAGCTGGCTGGGTGTTTATAGAGTTAACCTCGTCCAACAGAAAGGAAACGTACACCAGTACAGCTAAGGTTTTATTTGAAAGGAGATTCAACATTGTTGATTTGATTGCTAAGTCACAGAATACTACAACGGTAAAAAAAATGCAACCCCTGACAAGAGCTCACATACCCTAGTTTGAAAACTGCTGTCTTAAACCATTTGAGGTGCTGGCTACATATTTTCAGTTATTTTTATGCCATCATCATTTAAATCACTATGTATAGGAACATATTTTATACATTTTACAGACCACAATGCACAATGAATAGGTTTAGTTTGACCTAGCATAGCTGCTGTATGTACTGTGTTGTGGTTTGTGGAACGTTGCCTGTAAAACATGTCTCTGCTTTTGCCTCTCCAGGAGCCTGCTGGATGACACTCAGTTCCAGCAGAGTCTGATAGAGAGTTTGGCTGAGCCGGTCCCTTATTTCGCTCAGTTCTGCAGTAAGGGCATTTCCAACGTGGCATCCCTCCCAGAGGGGCCTGAAGGGGCTTCTGCTGCCCATTGTGTCTCAGCTCCCACTGGGGACAGGGGTCCCCAAACCAGCCCTGCAGCTCAGAAGCCCAATGTGCACCTTGCAGGCAGACAGAGCAGTGAGTCATACACACAGGAGTCCATCCAACAGCAGCTACAGCTGGAGATGAAGAAGAATATTAAGAGGTACAGTTGGGAGGGGGTGGAAGTAGTAAGAGATACTTTAGAGATAATGAGAAATACAGAGATAGAGGCAACAGCACTGCACAACTCTTCTGTGTTGGATGCGTTCCTTCAATGAGAAATGCATCTCGGAAAAGAGTGCAAGTAACCCTCTTTAAATATGATGCGATGTGTAGCAGAGCAGGGAGGGGGTTAAAATCCTCCCTGCTAAACACATCTGAAAATGTGTGCGTAATAATGTGTTAATTGTTCTGGCAGTTGGCCACAACTGTAAATTAGTACCAGATGCCTGTATTTTGTTCATTTTATGGAGAATAAAAACCCACAGATCATTCATTCAGGGCTGACGAAGGAAGAACCTGCTCATGAACCGTTATGAGAAAAAGGTATTCTGTGTTACTTTTGTGTATCTGTGTTTTGCTTTACAGGAAAAGGGCTTAGCTGTCCTGTTTATAGTGAGGTTGCTGTATGCTGAGTTAGTGCCCGAGTAGAGCTAGGTTTTGTTTTGTTTATTTTTATTTGTTGTGTGAAAATATAGTGTGTGCAAGCCCATTAAAAAAACAAACACATGTGGTCTTGGTTTGTACAACAGTGCTGAGAAAGAACCCAGAAGAGAGCAGTCTTCCAAGATGTTTTAACTTTTTGTGTAGCAAACAATGCATGTGAAGTCCTATTGATAGGTGTGGATGTGTGGCAAAGTGGTTGATTATGTGTAGGTACAGGTGATTAAAGAACAGACAGACAATTGTAATCCAGGTGAAAAGGTTTGTTTTATTTATTTATAAGTCCTGTGCAAATACATTTAACTGGTAATGTGCAAGATGAGACAATTACAAGCAAACAAAAATGCAACACTCACAATCTTAAATAAGAATACACTTTTACTGTCTTTCTGGCTTTAACTCACTACAAACCAATGTGAAGGAACAGATTACGATTCTCCGTCCCCCTTATATGCTGTCACGCATGACCCCTTGGTAAACAAATGCAGCTGCCTTTACAATCTGTGGCTGCTACATTGTTTCCCTTCCAGGTCAATATGTTCTTGCAAACGAGTCTTGCCTTTTCCAGACTGACCTACTTCCCGACCCAGGGGAAGAACTGTCAAGCCAGCCCATCCAAAAAAACTCTGTCCTCGCTTAGTACCCTCACAGGTCGGGAGGGAGATTTACAACCAAGGTTCATTGTATTTCTGTCACAGGATGTTTAATACAAAAGCGCTGACCTTTGTTTTGTTTAATATTCCCAACTATATCTAATTATTTTTATACATATGCATTAATGCCAGAATGACTGGCTGGACTACAAATGAATATTATATGTAAAGGAACTTCATGTAAAGTTCATATCTGAATCTTGCTGTGAGCCTTTCAACAGAAGGCATAACAATGCTTTGTGATACAAGGTGCCCATACTTGTATATTCTAGTCATGAGGCTGTGTGGTCTGGTGGGTAAAGAAAAGGGTTTGTAACCAGGAGATCCCAAGTTCTACCATACAGGTATATAATGTTGCAGAGCCACGACTCAAATTTTATAATGTATTTTTTAAAAACAAACAATATACTGTATATAAAGCTTTTTTGAAAAGAAAGGGTTACAGAGAGTGAGTGTGTACTAGTTGTGGAAATGGAGAGAACCAACAACAAAATAATGTCAGATAGTGAAAGAATGGGTGCATTACATTTTAGCGATCAACACTTCAGTTGAACCTTTAGAATGAAAAAAACATGTCAAGTCTTTCATTTAGAAATCGTAAGGGCACCAAGGTTATGAAGTATTTCTCACAGACTGCTGGCCTTCACTGATTTGTGGCAATGGAGGTTGGACTGTACCATATGCAGCAATTAATACAATTGTGGAGCTCATTTGAACAAGTTAGTGACACTACAGCTTTAGGGAATAAAAAAAAAAAAAAATGAATATTTAGTTTGGTGCTGCTGTGACAGCACATATGACTGAGGAGCGGGCTTGCTTTCATACTTTACTGTGTCAGTCAGGAAACCTGGTCTTATAAAAAGAGATTAGTACATATCTTTCTATATTTTAAAAAGGTATTTCATAAAATATAAAGTGTATTAAAAATAGCGATTGTGTTTATGACTCCCCTGAAGAACACTTTAAATGTAAGTCTTTATAATGAAAACAAAAGCAGGTTATTTGCATGTAGTCAGAATCTTGCAAGTTGCTAAACCTTAACATTTATTGAAGCCACTCTGTTAGGCCTCACTATCAAATTCATTGTTTGCAGATCTCAAAAAATACAAGATAAAATACATTAATATGCAGGTTTCTTATTTAAATAATGGCTATTTTAGACACAGGGGTTGCAGAAGGTCTTTATGTGCCTGAAGGGATGTTTGATCTGTTTGTCAATAATCTCTGCGATACTTTTTTTTTTTGTGCACACCCACCTGATCACTAAGGGGTCAATTTGCATGTGACCACCGTGGCTTGGTTTAGGGTCAGAAAAACAACGTGGGAGAAGCTTAAAATAATTTACATGATAAAATTGCATATACGAGCCTAAATATATGATTCAAAGTGGGATATGGGAATGAGAATATGGGGTTGAAAAGGCAGACATGTCTGTAGTAACCCAACCCAGTTTTGTTAACTAGTGTGGAAAGAAAGATGACCATTCCTGAATGATTTCTTTAGTGAAGCTAGCTGTTGGAATCGGCAGCAAAAAGAACCTAGAATTGCCCCTAGAGTCATCACTTTTAATTCTACTATCCATTAATCATCAGTAATTTCTTGGAGTCTTGGAAGCACCATTCAACCCCACTATCAGTCTGTCAGAAAGTCACAATGGGGAAATGCAACTTTTCTATATAACCGAATAAATGTCTAGGATGCCGACAGTTGAATTAATTCTATGAGAGAGATAATTTACATGTGTGCTGCAGTAGATTTTTGTCCTACCCCTGTAGTTCAGATGGACGAGACCTACTTGCATTTTGTTTGTTTAAAGAACACGAGACCCCTCATGTTCCATGCTGTGTTTTATGATTTCACTGCAGGCTCCCTGAGTTCTGTAACCTGACAGAAGAGATCCTGGTGAATACACTGCAGAACATTATCATTGAGGCGAGCTGTGGAGAGGTGGTGCTGACAGCACGGCCCAGAGTGATTGCACTGCCACCCGCTACTTCAAGGCAAGCACATCCCAGGTCATCATCTGATCATTTCAGTATCTCACCCCCTTGTTCTTCCACTATACTACATTACATTACTCTTTAAATAAAAGCTTTGGCAGTAGTGCCCATAATATCATACTAAATAGCTGTGGATAGGTTCTTTAAAGTCAAATTGGCCATGATATAGCATTAGACAACAAGTTCACAGCTTGGTATAAGTGCATCCATACATTTAATTATCATTGTCTGCAGTCAGTATTATATATATATATATATATATATATATATATATATATATATATCCCGAGTATATATTATATATATTAGACTATATATATATTGTCTGTTGAAAATTTAATATAAGAGGATCCTCACGAGCCGGTTCTGCAAAGATACCGCACCTCTCTCCTGTCCCAGCCGGTCACAAGAGAGAGCTGAGTGGGCAATCTGCAGCAGAGCAGACAGCAGAAGGTGGAGCCGCGAGGAGGCCTGCTTCAGAGTCTGGAACTGAATCAGTGAGCAGAGCAGAGAACAACAACACCTCATAGCCTGCAGGCTTTAATTTATTGGATAGCCTAATAAAATGTAGCCATGCACTGTTTTTAATTACGCTTTTAAAGGATGTATAATCTCCTTTTAATTAATAATAGATGCAACCACGTCATGATATTGGTATTAAACTTAACTGAATTAGCAATCAACAGTCATAATGCAAACTTGGATTAAGATTAAAAAAGTAAAAAAAAAAAAAAAAAAAAAAAAAAAAAAAACATTAGATAACAGTAATAGAGAAATTAGAGTATATTTTTATAATCTAAATCTGATCTAAATATATCTGCCCTTTAACTGTATATTTTTCCTGCTGATGTTTTCCACAGGGGCAATGTATTGACCAACTTCATGTTACCCTCTGTACATGCAGTAAATATAGGAAAGAGGTTTACAAAATGAGTTTCAGGGCAGCTGTAGCTGCATCTGCCACTGTTGAGATAATAATTAAAAATAAGACCCTGCGAAATTGAAAGTCACATTGAAATGATTGCAGTGAACAAAATACCGCGCCCGACTGTTCAATACATAGGTTTAAAATGTGTAGCTGTTTCCCCTAATGACATGTTTTGACCCAGGAGACACTGCTCAGGTGAAGCTACCATCAAATATCTAGTGAATAAGGCAACAAACTTTCTTTAGCCTAAAGAAAATACATGTGCTTTCAAAACTGTACACGTGAGACCATGCAGCTAATGGAAGTGCAGAAGTGCAAAAAAGTTCACTGCAGTCCTGTATACTGCTCTTTTAAGAGAACTCTTATATAGACTTCAGACAGCTGATATAGTGTAGGAAGTGTCAATGATGATCACAATTACCACTGACAAATGATAAAGGCTGCATTGCCTGAATGCCAGCCCATGTGCACCGATACTTTTAATCAGCTCTTCTAGGAAGAGAAAGGCATTTAAACTGAACATCCAACCCTGAAGTCAGCAACTTAACTGAGGTGTTATCAAAATGTAACCATTACCAACAGCACAGTGTACCGTGGTAACATAGAAAAATATAGCCAATCATAATACTTATTGGCTGAGCAGCTTTCAGCCAATGAGAGACCCAGTTCCACCTGCTGTTTGCCACATCCCAAACAAACCCCACTCATCACAGTAGCATATTGAGTTTCTACTGTACTTTATTATCAAGATCTCTACGCTTGAACCTGCTTGAAAAATCATACTTGCAGCACCCCTTGGAATTGCTTTTAAGCCAATTCATCAGCAGAGCATGGTAAATCATTTGAGGTATGGCATCATGTACTAAGAGAAACCAGGTAATGCTGTACATTCCTAGTTTAAGCACAACAAAAGCATGGTAAGAAGAACCACTCAGAGTTACTGTAAATGGCTGTATTACTAATTCATGTGTTTATATTTGAACAACATATTCATTGCTGTGTGCTGTTTTGGACTAATTAAAGTTTTAATGAACATCCCTAGAAGATTCTCCTTTGATTACTACTTATTGATTTTTTTAAAATTGTATTAATTTATTCATTTCTCACTTGATATATAAAAGCTGCATCTCCCTGTTGTGTGGTTTATGTCCCATGCAAGCAAAGGGCAAGGCAGCAGGTCAAGACTGACAGAGGGCTCATAGTAGGTGCTCGGTTGGTTGGGGCTTCTATATGATATACTGCACACCTTCCTGATGTTTCGTGCCATCTCAAAAGTTATGACTCTGGGCCATTGTGTAGAACACACTGCCACAGATTCCCGATACCTTCCTTGGATTTGTATTCATTGAGCATGCACTGTGTCACTTCAGATCAGTGCTGTCCTGACTGCCCAGTGACATCATCGACAGTGTTTGTAATATCTGTTCAATCCTTAAACTGATTACCAGATTTAGCTTCTGAGAACCGATATCACTGTTTGATGAGAGAGAGACTGTCTTGTTCAAGGGGTTGGAAGAAATCCAAATTGGAATTGACTTTCAATCTTTCATGCGTTTGACTCTTCTGCAATCTTATTTTTGTGAATTCCAAAATAACGTATATTTAAAAGTATTCACTGGCTCAATTGTGCTTGTGGATATTGTATGGGAAGGAGGAAGCAGGATAATCTGTGGTGCAGTAGCTGAAATCAGTGACATGAATAGACCTGACTGTACACATCATGAGCAGGCCTCACAGTAATTTGCACATATAAAATACTGTGTTGTTAAGTGCTTTGTAATGGTGGTCCACTATGAAAGGCGCTATATAATATAATGATTGATTGAAGGGCACTATAGCGGTTAGGAAGTAGCACCATCTTTCACTTGTTCTCATTTCTTCTGATTTCTGAATAGTACCTGTAACAAAGATGTTGTATTGGTACTATGCAAAAGTTTTAAGCAGGTGTGAAAAAATGCTGTAAAGTAAGAATGCTTTCAAAAATAGACATGTTAATAGTTTATATTTATCAATTAACAAAAGAAAACAGAACAAAGTACAGAGAAGTCCTTGAGGAAATCCTGCTGCCCTCTGCAAGAAATCGGAAACTGGGAAGGAAGTTCTCCCTTTAGCATGACAACGACCCAAAGCACACAACCAAAGCTACACTGGAGTAGCTAAGGAACAAAAAGGTAAATCTCCTTGAGTAGCCCAGACCTAAATAAAATCGAAAATTTGTGGCATGATTTGAAGATTGCTCTTCATCAACTTGACAAAGAGCTTGACAGAGCTTGAACAATTTTGTAAAGAAGAATCGTCAAATATTGCCAAATCTAGGTGTGCAAAGTTGGTAGAGATCTATCCCAAAGACTCACAGCTGTAATTGCTGCCAAAGGTGTGTCCACCAAGTATTAACTTAGGGGGGTGGAGATCTTTCAGTTTTGTATATTTAATATATAACTTTTTTCCCCTTAACAGTGTTGAGTATGGTGTGTAGATAAGTGGAAAAAAAATCATCATTTACATGCATGAAACTGAGGCACTGACACAACAAAATGTGAAAAAAGTTCAAGGGGGTGTAGACTTTCTATAAGCACTATATATATATATATATATATATATATATATATATATATATATATATATATATATATATATATATAATTTTAGTTTGGGGTGAGTTAAGTGGTGGCATGTTCTGATCACTCATTTATAATTAAACTTAAAACAAAACCACAAATATTTGTGTATGTGCTTTAACATACCGCTCTGCTTTCACTGTGTTTTATATTGCTGTCCCTTTATTATGGTATTAAGTCAGACTGTCGCCCAGATATTTGCACTGTCTGGGGGTACAGCTGTTCTTCATTGTATCCCACAAAAATTGACTTCTGCAGCCTGCCAAATGACAGAAGAACTATTTCGTGCAGCACACATTTGTTTAAAATTGTTGCACTTTAAGAATATCTTGCTTATTATCGTTAGCTTATTATTCAAGACGGGGCGTTAATATATTTAGAAATATCAACATATATAATCCATAGCAGATGTAATAGCAGTGTTTATTCTGAGCAACAGTAACAAACCCGCCCCTAGTGGAGGCGAGCTATTGATGTTGTAATAGCGGTAGGTCCTTTTATTTGAGCTCATGTTTCCTGAAGGAATTGTAAATTTGCCGGAGCAGTAGCACAGTAAGTGGAGTAACATAATTTTGTTTGAAAAGGTATTTCAAAATATTTATCATGCTATGTGCAAGCGTTTTATTTCTAATACAAACAAATGTAGTGTTACATAGTTGTTTAAAATATTACAGTAAAGAATGACTATCCTGTACTGGCAATAATAAATAAACCAAGGTCGTGTTTGTTTATATTCGTTGCTTTAGGAAGTTTACAAAACACATACCTGGCTGTATGTTTGGATTTGTTATATTGTGTAAAATAAGGTTTCTTTTTGAAAATAAAAAGAGAAAAAAGTTTGACATTGCAGGTATTTTGTTTAGAAGAATAACTTCCTATGGTAAGCTCCTCTACACCGATACATAGTATTGTAATTTGCATGCTGTTCAATTTTAATTTGTATATATTGCGTTTTTTTGTTTTGTGTAAGGTTAGTTATTCCATGAATACCCTATAATAGCACACTATTCCATGAATACCCTATAATAGTACACTGTTCATCTGTAAGACGGTAATCTACACCTGTATTGTAAAGAGAGTAGCAAAAGAGCTGTTATTTAGGGCACTGCTGTGGAATATACTGCACTGTGGCTCTACCGTTTTGCTTTGCCCTGGTTAGAAATTCCACTGTGTAATCCTTTTATTTTATTTTTGTTTTTAACAATACAGCTTGCTGAACTGTTCTATCATATCACATTATGAATGAAAGTACATTCACATATGCCTGGAATGAGGAAGTTTGTTCAGTACTGGCATCTCTGATTTTCAGACAAGCTCAAAGCCAGGTAAAGCAAGATTTAGAGAGAAGTTATTGCAACTATTAGAAAAACACAACATAGAGCCTCTCAGAATTATGTCAAATATGATACACAGCATTTTGACCATGCCCATAACACTAAAATAAGTGGACAAACACTTTTGACGAAGTAACCAATTAAATTTCAGATACTTGACTGGGTTGTATTAAGGCCGTAGGTGAGTTTGAACTTGAACTCTGTTCTGATGCGGCTGATATTGCGGTCAAGTTGCATTTGTTTTTTTTTACGAGTGATCAAGACCAAATGCTAGAAGATTTTAGCTTCAAAATTGGTACACAGGTTCTGTAAGTCTGATTACGTGAATGCACTTTACCTCGCCCATATAAGCTGTGTGAGAGTTGTGTGCAACTATTCTGCAATAATCCTGGCAAAGCAGAAGGATGCTGGTGACTTCCCAGGGGGTGTAATCGTGGTGGCCTGTGCAACCTGCTCCTCTTTCAACACTGTGAGACCATTGTTCCAGGAGTTCTTCTCATGTGTACCATGAAGATTGTTAAACAATGTTTTATTAGGGTAGGCATTTCAGCAAGCACTAGGATTGGATTTAACCTGTGCTGCCAATCTAGATCATACAATTTAAATTACTTTAACAAACATTCCAGATAACACAAAACTAAAAATGGCTACATGTTCTATTGCTGCTACAAATATTAGCAGGCACTGTGGTCCAGTGGTTAAAGTCCAGGGGCTTGGAACCAACAGGTCACTGGTTCAAATCCCACCTCTGCCACTGACTGACTCACTGTGTGACCCTGAGTAAGTCACTTAACCTCCTTGTGCTCCATCCTGTGGATGAGATGTTAAATAAATGTCCTATTGTAAGTGACTGCATATAATGCACAGTTCACAGCCTACCTTGGTAAAGTGTTTTGTGATAGTGGCCCAATATGAAGGGCGCTATATAAAGATATTATTATATATTTTTTTCAAATTAAACATCACTGCTGGAAAAACCGTTACAGAAATAATTGATTTTCTGCTTTTACCCTACTCATCAAATGTATGCACGTCACCTTGCACGTCCTGTATGCTACGGCTAATATGATTTGACATGCATATCTTTGACAGTGGTTAAACACTTGGGGACCATTCAAAGCATTCCTGATGTTTAAACTCTAACATAATAACATCAACATGTAAAGTGGATGATGTCTGTTGCAGTGGGTTGGCTGTTCTTCCAGAACACTGCTCCACTGTTGACAGTCTGCTCTTCCTGAATGTCTGTGCTCTGTCTGTAGGATGGAGGTGTTTGGGGATTCAGTTGAGGCTCCTCTGGACCAGCCCTGGGTTCCTTTAGATATCGCAGACACCCCCTTCCTGGCCAAGGTCCACTTCGGGGACACGGCCTACCAGCTGCTGCTCTCGGACCTGCACTCTGTGTGGCACGAGGAGGCTGACGCCAAGACCATTGGGGAGCGGTCCCAGGTGAGGGACCACAGGGGGATGGAGGAGCCCAGGTGAAGGCCACGGGGGTGGGGGGGTGGAGGAGCCCGGGTAAGAGGCAAACTTGGTAGACCTTAATCTGGGATTCTTTGCTAGCACACTGTGTAGTGTGTACCGTTGCAATTGCTTGTTCTGTATAATTGTGTATATACATATCCATTAATATTTTCTTGTTAAGTTACCCTTTTCCTGTGTACAGTTGCAATGGTGCTTATGTGCATTCTCCCTTTCCAGGAGCTGAACAGACGCCTGAAAGCTCCGGTGTCGTCCTTCTTTCGTCAGCTGTGTGTCGTGGCTCGTCCAAAGCTAGAGGTGGGAGTGAGCGAGGACTCCAAGGCCGTGTTCTCCTACGAGCGCACCCCGGAGCGGCTGTCTCTGCGTGTGAAGAGCGAGCTGGCTGGAGTACCCTTCTACTGGGAGTTCCGCTGCACCCCCGCCACCGTCACAATAGTGAGCCACTGTCACAATAATGACATTTCAATGTCTTTAAATGTTGGGATGATTTCGCTGTATGTATTATTACAAAGTGGGGACTTGAGACATGAGAATAAAACATTTGATAGAAGACAGGAATAAAAGTGAAGAGATGAAAGGGTGTAGAGGTCATAGACAGTGTGAAGTCTTAGTTACTGTAGCTAACAACATTTCCACATTTCTCCGACATGCATTTCTCATGCCATCTATTCATTTTATACGTCTCAAATGTTAAGTTTTGAAAGAAACACATGTTCTAGTAAACATGAATTTTCATTTTAAAACCTGAGGTTGAAGAATACCTAGGCTTTTATTATTATAATTTTATCCTGTCTTACACTTCCTGAGTCGTTTCATCTGGGGAGTGAAATTGTTCCCGCCCTTCACTGGCTTCTTCCTGTCCATAACAATCAACTGGTTCCCCTAGTGCCTGACATGCTTTCAGCCAGAAGACACTGTTGAGGTGAAATGATCAAAGAAATGTAAGATTTGGTTATTTCAGACTGTCCTCAAAGCTGTTCTTTAAGTCCTGGGATTAGTCTGGTTGCTTTTATTTGGGCTGTCATGTCGCTTTGGTGTTGTAGGGGCCAGAACTGAACACAGTATTCCACATGCGGTCTCGCCAGTGCATTACACAGCCTCATTTAATGTACAGGAGTGGCATTACAAATCTGAAATTAAAAACAGAGGGTCCATGTTTATTCTGTCAGTTTTACAAAAACTCAAACTCTCAGAAGACTCATTCTTTGGGTCTCCTTGTCAGTATCAAGTCTGATTGCTGCTAGATGAAGCCATGCTGTATTACAGGGCTTCACCTTTAGAATTCTGCAGTCTGGAGCTGTAGTTAAGAGACTTTGTGTTCCCTCTGACAAAGAGAATATAAGTGGACTGGCATTATGGGGGAAATGGAAACCATGACCAGGCCTTATAGCCTGTTCTGCAGTAAGGCCACCTAATAACAAGGATGCACTGTTTATTTTTGTACTTTTTTGTTCTTTGTTTGAAGTTTGTACTACAGAAATATTTACAGTGCAATAAGTTAAGTTTCAGTGCTGACCCACCGTTCCCATTCTTTGTTTTACTAGATTACCGTTTATTGTACAGCCAAGAAGTGGCTGTTGTACTGCTGTTTTACCACAAGAGGGGGCAAGAGCACTTTTAATACTGAAGAGTGGGTTTCCTGAAATCAGTGCTTTTTTCTTAGTGCAGGGGAAAAATGAATTGTAAACTTTGATCTTGTTATTGTACTTGCACAGATTTCAAGCCACCTGGATAAAACATATTTGCAGAGTTCTGTAGGTTATTCTAGGACTGAGTTGAAAACCTAATGCTACATTTAACTGCCTCAGATTTCTTGATGCTTTGGAAGATGTGGAATCTTCCTGCCATTTGCTTTCATTGGAATTCCAAATCCTGTCACTCTATGATAACACAACATAGTACAGTTTGGATAAACAAACATCACAGAGGCTCCCATTCACAGCACAGCCTGTTACAGAATGACTGATTTCTTTGAATTCAGACTCCTGATCAGCATATGGCACAAGAGAAGTCAAGAGAACTGCTTGGCTGTAAATTCAAAATTACAACCATTAAAAACATGAAAACTAGTGTCATCACAGTTACATAAGCACTGCTCAAGATGTGTGTAGAATCTTTGTGTGATGGACAGACAGACCTAGGAAGTGCAAGTGTAACAGACTACAAATATTGCTTTCATTAACCTAGGATTGAACCAGTTACATATTTTTTAATTGAAATGTATGATTGCTATAACATGCATCTTTTGAAAACTGTGCATGTGAGTTCTACGTAACGAATGAAAGTCAAGCTAATTGCCTCTTTACAGTAGTTTGAGAGGGTCTGTCAGTTCTGCAGGCATGCACATGCGATCACACGGTGTCTGCTCAGTAGTGTGCTGAGTAGAAACAGTCACTTAGTTTTGCCTCCCTAACCTGCGGGAGTCCCTTTGCACAGGCAGGACATGAACCTGTGTTTTGCTGATCATGTGATTTGCCTTGCACACAGCTAAGAGCACTTTAAACAGCTGTTATGACATACTGTAATCTGCAGAGGGTCTTGTAATGTGCCACTGCTCCATGCTTTGGCCAGACTCTTGCCTGCCCAGTTTCAACTTGCACTCAGTCCTAGAATCTTAGTGGCTGGGCTCCGTATGCTTCCCAGCAGTGTGCCACAGGAATGAACTGAGTGTGACTTACAGTATTCTGTTGTGAAACTTGGTTATAATAAGGGATTGCCTGACAGTAGGAGAGCAGTCCATGGCAGTGTCTGAAATAACCGCTTGGCTGGCAGTCCTGAATATTATTATTGTACCGCAGAGATCGAAATAACTGCACAGTTTGGCAGCAGGAATTGCCAAAGAATTGAACAAGACTTCTGCAGTGTAGCAGCAAGCATAGTATTTGAGAATCTGACAGTGCTGAGGCTTAAATGTACTGGAAGACGCTGCTTGGTTTTATAGCAGAAATCTATACTGTTCTGTATTCATCACTTACCCTCTGACTGACAGATCGGCTACTTCTATGATCTGCTTTCCACATACTCGTACAGTAGGCTCTTGTCCCCAGATGTTGTTGTAATTAGAAAACAAAGAAAAAACTGTTAGAGTTTAAACATGTTTATGAAGCTGAATCTAATACTGTAAGCAGAGATTGTTAATAATGGCTATAGTCCACTGAGAACTAGGCTGAAACACCACATTTCTACCTGAAGCTAATTGGCCTTGTCCATTCTTAAACTTCCTGCTGACCCCAGTTAGAAGTCATAGGTTGTACTGCTGTGTTGCAGGTGTGTCGGCACCTAGTGCACCCTCTTCTGACGATGTGCCAGGTACTGCAGCGGCAGACCCAGGATCTGATGGGCTTGCTGGGGAGGAAGGATGCTGAGATTCAGGATTACCAGGAGAACGGGGCCACGCTAAGTCGAGGTGGGGCTGGAGATTGTTCGCGCGCACACACACAGCTGATCCCATCACTACTCCTTTCAGGTGCTTCCCTTCATTATAGGGATTGTTGCTAACAACATAGTTCCATAAATCATGCTTGTTGAGCACTTGCATTCATTATATACTGTGGTTCACAAATGTGCAGTTTTGAAAGAAACACATGCTCTAGTAAACATGTATTTTTGATTTAAAACATTAAATATGATACAGCACTTGGTTAAAGAAAGCAGTCGAAACAAACCCATTTCTCCTCGTTGCGCTGCAGCAGACCCAGCTGGCCAGGTCCCTGTGAGTTCAGGCGGACACCTGCAGGTCATGTGAAGTTCACTAAGCAGGCTGAGATATCTCAATCCAGATTCATTGTCTTGTTTAATTTGAGAACCCTTTTTAATGTAGCTTTCTTTTTGCAAGCCATGCTTTCAGTGTTGAACTGCTTGGTCATACGTGGATAAATTGCCCTCATTTCTTCACGTAAAAATGACCCAGGAGGTGCAAGTGTGAAAAAATGACCTGAAAAAAAGGCATAGAAACTGAGAACTTCCTTTAACAGTTTTAAACAAATACATGTGAGATCGATGGAACTAATGGAAGTAAAAGTCAGGTAAGATTTATGGAATTTCTTGTCAGCTGATATGGCACATTCTATACATGGTTTTCTTCTGTACCATGTCACCCTTTTATAATTATATCTATCTAGAGCACCGCTCATCCAGTTGTAAGAGACCTTCTATAAGAAAGTCACTGAGGCATCTGTCCAGCTGTATGTATGTGTAACAGGCTGGGCATGAACCAGCAACCATGCAAGCCACAAGGAAACTGTGCATGTGTGAGACAAAGGCTTCTTGCTGGATTGTACACCTATGTTTATAGTAGATTGTTAAAATAGACCTTGCCATAGCTATTCAGTTTACCTCAAACAACTTTTTAAGGCCGTTTGCATGCTTTTCTCCTTTCTGACAAATTTTACTATGTGTTAAAATTGTCTATCTTTCTTGATGTTTATTCCTGCTTGGCTTTTTTTCCAGGTCGTTTGGAAACGGCTGTGTTCAGGGAGCAGGACTTCAAGAAGCTGTTTCTGTCTGAGGTATGCAAGGCACAGTACAGTATGCTAGGGGACGAGACAGTGGAGCAAGGAGGATTGAAGGAGGCTTCTATTACCATATGCAAGGCACAGTGGTCTTCTCGGGTCTACCCGGACCTGAGGCCCGACCCGTA